>NW_026929462.1:20000-390731 GCF_032062105.1 Saccostrea cuccullata | reverse complement strand
GAAATATGCAACAGGTATAAAAGTCGCTCCCAAAAATCGTAGTAGCAGCGTTGTGAATCGTAGTAGCAGCGTACCAATGTAAACATAGTGTAAACACACACCCGTATTTAAGGGATTATATGTACTGAATTGACCCACTTATCCCCTCCAGGGGCTGCACTCCGTTGAACCCCCATCCCCTCCAGGGCTGCACTCTCTTGACCCACCTATCCCCCACAGGGGCTGCACTCCCTTGACCCACCTATCCCCCTCCAAACCTGCACTCAGTTGACCCGCCTATCCCCATCAGCCAAAAAGTGCACTCAGTTGACCCGCCCATCCAGGCTGCTTATAGAATCTACTACTAGTGATAAACAAATGATATGGGTGTCCTTTAATTTACAAAAACAAAACTACTTAAGAGAGAAAAAAAAACTTCAAAACAAAAGAAGAAAACAAAAACTAAACAAAACAAAAATACAAAATAAAAAAAAACGCCCCCACCCCACCCCGAACGTATAGCTATATATCGTTGAAATTTGAAGTAGGAATGGATGTCACAAGCCTTTTTAATTGAAAACCAGGATTTCTGTCAATACAACCTACTCAGAAAAAAATCCATTTTATTCAATCAATATCTCATTATTTTAAAACTATAAACGTATGGGTATATGTTAATTTTATAAGACATGTGTATTCTTTTGTAAGGCATAAGTATCCATTAGTTTTATTTGCAACCATGTTTAACTATAGCGGATACGTATGTCTTGTCGTGAACATTTCTTTAGTTTTATATGAAGAAAACGGTCATTTGTATTTATGTTAACTAATTTCCGAGTCGCAGAAACAATGTTGTAAAGAAGCAGTTGAATTTCAAAATGAAAAATTGCAAATCAATTTGTCACAAACAATAGTTGGTTTCATATATACTAGTATCTAAGTTTTTTTAATCCATATGAACTTGACCTTCTTGACTTGACTTAAACTTTATCTGTGTCTTTTGATTGAATTGCTAAAAGGACTTCGAGTATCTAGTTTTGTTAATATTTACCTTTACTTTTCTCACACATGGAATGCACCTGAACAGCTGGGTGTGTCATAAACATTGATAAATCATGATCATAATTATGTTATGATGCAATGGTTTCCTAGTCTTTTTTTTTAAAACAGCAACGTATTTGAAAGGAAAATAAGAAATGAAGACATTCCCTATTTAAATTTAGCTTTGAACGTTCTGTTTTGCCCCAATATCTAATGAATAAGCTATAATTACGGGTCTTAAAATTTTTTTTTTTGATAGTTTTAAGAGCCAGTCCGCGAAAACCATGCAGAACTGTCCAAATCGAAGGTTGTCATATCTTAATGAAATTTGGTGGGTAGTTAGACTTTATAATATGTTATTAAAAATGACCAAAAAAATTCCCATCATTCAACATTGCAGCCGTAGGCAGCGCCACCTCCTTTTTGCACATTTAAGTGCAAATGCACTAAAAAATTCCAGAAAAATGGTAAAATTCACATTTGATTTATTTTACTCAAAATTAAACTTGCATTTCCATTAAGGTATTTTGAATAACATAAGACCATGTTCTTTCAAAATTGACATTTATCATAATCAAATATGCAATATATCAAAGGGCAGACAACTCTTGAAAATTGGCATGATGCCAATTTTCAAGAATTGCCAAAAGTATTACAAATTTAATGCCCAAAATCTTCCAAGACCAATCTTTTAAATTAATTTTTTTGATTTTATTGAACAAATATAACTCTTAACATTATCTTTGCCAAATATTGAGCTTGAGAAATAATAAATAATTGAGATATGGGGATTTACAAATTGCCAATTTTCGAAAAAATTGCTCAAACTCAAATGGGTTACAAAGTCAAATATAGTACTTTAAATTATAAACAATTGTTGTTAGATATTGAAACATGTAAAAAATTTCTTTGAAATAATAATTAAGAGTGAAAAATATTAAAATTGAAAATTAAATAAAACTAAATTGTCAGAAAATACCCCTAATATGAGGATTAGCATTTTGCCAATTGTTTAGAAATGAAAAAAAAAACATAATGAATTGTATTGGCTTACTTGCAACTTTTCAACAATCATATGAATATATATGTTCCTTACATTTTGTAAGTTACTTTCTTTATAATCAATAAAAGGGAAATTACAAGTATTTAAATTCAAACGGACTCGGTATCATTCATATAAATTTTGAGACTTGAACATATAAAATTTGAGCCATCAGTAAGTTGTTTGCTAGCTGCAGAACTGTAGCTCTCCGAAAAAATATATATTGATAGACTGGAGGGCTACAGTGCCACCTGTATATTTATTGCGCATAAAAAATGCCCTTGGTTCTGGATTAATTCTTCCAAATTCTTACCTCAATTGCAAAAACGGCTAGATTTCAATAAAGTCCATACTCCTTTATCAATTAACGGCATGGTTTACATCCCAGGTGCTTGAGGACAGGACCCCCCCCCCTAATATAGACCCCTGGGCCTGTTAGACTTTTTTCATATAAATTATATATGGATGACACATTTGTGATATAATCTATCCTATCAATTCAGAAAATTTGCTTAAACTTACATTTTATAAAAATATCTACCCTCTCTATATGATTTTTATATAGAGAATGTAGGGTAGATTTAATAGAACGTTTGTTTTAGGTAATTTTTCGATTTGCTGGTATAGATCTTATCACGAATATGGCAATGAAAGATATTTAATGAGAAAAAAATTGAAAAAGCCTAGGGGTCTATATCGAAGGGGGGGGGGGGGTCCTGTCCTCAAGCACCTGTGAAATTTGAGATGACAGTTTTAAGAACACGGAGAAATAAATCGAGAAACAGCGCACTGTAGCTCTCCGGTCTATCAATATATGTTTTTTCAGAGAGCTGCAGTTCTGCAGCTAGTTGTTTGCTTTCTGCCAATTTTAAATTGGTACAATCTTAAAAAAATACTGACAGGGGATATTATACAAAAAGCTCCATAAAGGAGTTTAAGAAAATGAAAGATGCTGGAGTTTACTCTTATCCCACCTCCCGAATCAAACAATTGTCTTCTTTTTTCGCCTGGCAAATTCTTTTCAGGTAAGTTTAATTTTACCCCCCCCCCACCCCCCGACCCTTTCAAAATCGTTTCTACGTCACTGCTATGACTGCAATTTTTGTGAATAAGAAATTTTATGAACATGAATAAATCAACTTTATTTAAATAATGGGGGATTGAATTTCTAAAATATATATTGTTTATAAATTTGTTTATGAAAGGTGATTTAATCTAAAATTAAAAAAAAAAATAATACGTTTTCCGTTCCTCGCTTTAGCAACACCCCTCTAGAACCCTTATCATTTTTCATTATTTTATCCATTTCAATATTAGTAAGTAAATTGTGGAGGGGTGGATGGGGTTAAACGATTGGGTACTAGATACACTCGTATATTTAATATCCTGACCTTGATCGACTGACACGCCCCCTCCCCCAACTGTTTTCAGTGGATACATATAACATTTAAAAAAACAATTTATCTCTGTCTGCAATGGTACATGTATTAATAATACCATTATGGTTATTCAGAAAAAGTATCAAATATTAATTTACACAGCCTTATACAATTTTATTAATAATGTTTTGAAAATAATTTTGGCAAAATTTGATAGCCCCCCTCCCCCCAATTTGAATAAATATGAATCCAGTTGTAACGTGAAGCAGTCACCCATCCAAGGGTTAAACAGGCGTTGCTTAACTTGCCTGAAATAGAGGGAGACTCACCGCATCACCAGAAAGGCTAGCTCACTGGCGGGGCAGTATACGTTCCCTATATACTAACTGTCCGCTACACTTCCCCCGCTCAGGGAAGCTTCGACCCGAAGCTTAGCATGAGTTCTCTCTGAGTATTTGGGCCTCTTCAGCTACGGCAACCAATGCCGTTCCTGGACACGAAGTCCGTACCTGGACCCAAAGTCCTAGTCTTAGAGCTTCCTGAAGCAGATCGGAACCGGACTTCAGATACGGCAACCCCTGTCGTCCACAGACACGAAGTCTGTATATGGACACTAAGTCCTAACTCTAAGACTTCCTGAAGCAGGACACCAGACACCCAGAGTCACTACGCTGCCACCAAGCGGTCACCCATCCAAGGGTTAAACAGGCTCGCCGTTGCTTAACTTGCCTGGAGGGAGACTCTACCGCATCATCAGAAAAGCTAGCTCACTGGTGAGGCAGTATAAGTTCCCTATATACTGTCCGCTACACAGTCTTTTATCATGTTTATAGCCAGTTTTAAATTTTTACCACTTTGTACTGCAAACTAGCAAAGTTTTGGCTGCAGTAACGACTCATATTTTCTTGGACGGGGGGGGGGGGGGGTTTTACCCTCCCCCGAATAATTTTGCCAATATTAATCGTGGAGGGTCCTATATCAGTGGGGTACCTAAATTGGTGGCATATCCTATTGAGCTGATGATTTTTAATGTGAGGTCTGACTTTATCAATATATAGAGCTACATATATAAAGTTTGTACTGCAAACTAGCAAAGTTTTGGCTGCAGTAACGACTCATATTTTTTTGGTGGGGGGAGGGGGGATAGTACCCTCCCCCCCAAATAATTTTGCCAATATTTATCGGGGAGGGTCCTATATCGATGGGGTACCTAAATTGGTGGCATCTCCTTTTGAGCTGATGATTTTTAATGTGAGGTCTGACTTTCCCAATATATGAATGTTACGTAACACAGTAGTTTAAATATGTAATGTAAAATTAAAAATATTCCTAGGAATGACGGTGTTTGGTTAACTCAAAAACACACTAAATTTATGAAACCTAAACAATTTACATGTAGATTGAAATTACAAATTATTTTTGAATTTGTTTAGAGTATGCAATCAAATACCTGTTTGTATTCTTATATTTTCTCAAATGATGACAAAACAAGTTGCTAAGAAACTAATAAAACTACGCGCGTTTATATTGAAAATATATGATTTTAGTTAGTCATTCTTCCATGATTTTTCGCTCCCTCGCTTAATTATTTCATTATTACATGTTTCATATGTGTTTTTCTTTTCCTTTTCATATTCTGATTATGTATATCATATACTTGTCCTCTGACCTGAATTTATATGTTGTAAATATTCTTCATTGTCCTCATGTACCTGAAATGGTTTGAGTGAATAAAATGATCTTGAACTTGAACGGGGTGAGGTGCCTTAAACAAAATATCAAATGTATATTTTGATTAAAAATATGTTATTATTTGATTTAATTCCTATTCAGTTGTACTTGTTAGGAAAAAAAATTTGGATCTGTTAATTACCATGAAATACATGTAGATTCCCCGAGGACAGAACACTATAAAATAGAAAACATACCTACTACATGTATATGCCCCAAATAAAAAAAAACATCTGATGAACTTTTATTTTTTTTCTTTCTATGGAATTCTTGGTATTTTTTTATTGTTGATAATGTAGGTTGTCCCCCCTCCCCCACACTGAAATTGCTTCCTATGGGCCTGTTACATGTATTTGTTTATTCAAGCTAAATTGTTATTTTTTACATTCAAATATCTTAAAATAAGTTTTCCCTCTTTTATAGTGCAATAATGCTCCACAACAATTCCCTATGTGAAGAAAAAATGATCATACATGACTTTCTTCTTTCCATATTGACATACCTGTCACTTTTTACCCAATAATACAAAAGAGTTCCAACAAGGGGAGATAACAATTTAACTCCAGCAAATTGGTAACAAGGGGGTAAAATAAGCAAAAGAAAGTTATATAAAGTATCCAAATCAGTTATTCCTCTTCTAAAAAATATATTAGATTAAGAATCTTCTCTTTTTCTTTAAATATCATAGAAATAATCCAAAAATATGGTAAAAGACTGTTATTTAAAATATGTGAAATTGTAGCAAAATATGGTATTTCAAAGTTAATTTACAGCATGTATATATTATTTCCCAAGCTCAATATTTTAATACAGAGTAGACCTTAGATCATTCTTAAAGTAACAATTAATTTGATTTAATTTCAACCTTGGTCTTGAGAGAAACGAGCATCTAAAAATGGCTAAAAAATCATACTCATTTATTTAGGATCTATAAATAGATGTGAAAAAAATAAAATATTCATTTGAATTAAGTTTTTCCTCATTAATTGTGTTAATTGGACCATGACTTTGAAAATAAAAAAAATTTGAAAATAAACTGATGACTAAAGGTAACTTTTTGACTTGATCAATTTGTATACATTTTCCATTAAATTTTGTGTGATTTTTGAGAAATATGCAAATGAGCTGTTACTAAAAATAAATGCAGGGTTCGACATTTTTTTGTGGATATTCTGACTTCTACCTTTATGTAGAAAATTTTAAGCCATCAAAAATTCCCAAGTTGCAACCTTCCATTTGGACGATTTTTTGAATTTTGAATGGTTTTCTCGCGGACTGGCTCTTAATTGTTTTGAAGTTACTTTGAAAAAGAACGGAAACTTGGCTACACTTTAGCATATTTATGACAAAAAAGGAAAGTTCAAGACAAGACACAACAAAACACGGAAACTTGACATTTTGTCCCAAAATTTCAACTTTTATTTAAATGGTTCCTAACAAGGAAGAGATATGTATATATTTTTAAGACAAAAATATCTGACACGGTTATTATTGATAATTTTACAAAAACCGTTAAAGATATAGTTTCATAAATGCAACAGTGTGTGCAAACAATTTGTGTCACGTGTGTTACTTTCAGAAAATAATGATGCATTGCTTTTATTAACATTCTTTAACTCTCTATCTTGATTGCAAATGTGATTCATTATTAAAACGTATGTATTTTCCTTCGTGTAAGCTGCATTTAATGGAAAATTCGACGTTACAATTTCGGGTCAATGTGAGCGTAATTTTTTTTTATTTTCACTTGTGACGCTACACTTCCTCGCCGTTCATCTGTTGTGACGTCAAGTCAAAACGCATGCTTTAAGTTTTTGGCACTCTGTCTAAAAAGATATCTTTTTTTAAGTTTCATTAGGGTATGATATGAAATCGGTCACGTGATCAAATTTCATAACGCCCACACAAAATTCTAGAACCAGAGGCCCAGGGGCTATATCGCTCACCTGAGAAATTGGTAAGGAAAAAGCACATATCAGGTCAGAACTGAAAGTTTACTGAGGTAAGGGGGTCTTGAATTTTAACCCCCAGGGGGTCATGATTAGAACAAACCAGAATCTACACTACCTGAGGATGATTGATTTCCCTATAAATATCACTGAGCATAGCTTTGAAGAATTTGAAAAGAAGATTTTTAAAGGTTTCCCTATATATTCCTATGTAAAACATTAATCTGCCATTTGGCCCCACCCTTCCACCGGGGGTCATGATTTGAACAAACTTGAATCTATACTACCTGAGAATGATTCCACAAGAGTTTCATCTTTCCTGGCCTAGTGGTGCTTGAGAATAAGAATTTTAAAGATTTTTACTATATATTTCTATGTAAAACTTTGATCGGCCATTTTGGCCTCACCGTACCCCCAGGGGTCATGATTTGAACAAACTTGAATCTACACTACCTGAAAATGATTCCATAGAGTTCCATCTTTCCTGGCTCTGTGGTTCTTGAGAAGAAGATTTTTTTTAAGATGCCTGTATTTTTTCTCTAATTATAATTATCTCCTCTTGGAAAAGGGCGTGGCCCTTCATTTGAACAAACTTGAATTCCCTTTACCCAAAAATACTTTGTAGCAAGTTTGGCTGAAATTGGTCAAGTGGTTCTTGAGAAGAAGATGAAAATGTGAAAAATTTACAACAACAACAACAACAACGACGACACAACGAATACAACGACAACGACAGACAATGGACACATTTTATCAGGAAAGCTCACTTGAGCCTATGGCTCAGGTGAGCTAAAAATGAAATTTTATTTCTTAAACTTATGTTTTACTTTTTTTATTTATGTTATAGAGAAATACAGACATTAATCAGACTTTGAATTTGAAATGCAACTTAAAGTATATACGATGTCATGTGACGTCACAGTCTGAACTTTCCTAATTCCTCTTGCAGTTTGCTCTCCATACGAAAGAATGTATGATCATGTGACCAACTGCATGACATTCAAAATTGAATTTTATTAACATTGTTATATTAGGAAAGAGGCATTAGCAAATGTAAATATGGTGTTATGAATGCAATTCGTTTGCATTCATTTTATTTGCAGAAAACCGTGTAAATGTGAACATATAAAAATAAATTAGATCTTAAATAGGTCAAAGAATCCCTAACTTTACAGTTACATAAAATAAAGGAAATTGACAAATTAGAAAAAAAAAATTAAGACTTATTGCAATGTAATACTGGTTCATTCAAATCAGATATAAATGGACAGTTAGACTTATACATGACACTAACGGAAGTAGCAGTAAGTGTTCTTTATCGTATCTACTCTGACCTCTTACAAAAAATACTATCGAAGCTACATATTCATTTTTTACTAGATTATTTAAAGTTCCCCCCCCCCCCCCCCCGAGAAAATAGCATATAGACAGATGTATGTGCAGAGTTATCAGTTTTATAAAAAATTAGTTGAGCAGAAATATTTTTATAAATAGTTTGTTAAGTTTTATTTTAATTCTTCTGACAATATTATAGAAGTTTATCAATCAAATCAACAAAACATGAGATTGTAATTTTTATGCTTGTCACACGCTAAAAATTAAACAGCCTGAGAGGCATTTCCGGCAAAGTAAAGGGAGAAAAATTAATATGCAATAAAATAAATCTGAAAAACTTTTTGCTTCAACTATAAAAGATAGTTAATTACATTGAAGTACGACTATTTGGGTGAGCAGAGAACTTTGATTCTAGTTAATTTAGCAGCTCGATCTGCCTCTTCAAATTTCAGTAGACATTAAAAACGTCTAGGCTGTGACTTCACTTGACGTAGTATGTTTAAGTATCATTCTGGGAGTCAAAAGTTTTACAAACTTCGTCCATGAACGATTAATTTTATATTCAAGATCCCATATCTATTAAATCAAGCTGTCTTTATTTTAGGTCAGCATTTCTTGTTACCACAAGAAATCAATTACGTATCTGTTGTGCACAACATAACATAACTGTTATCTTGGAAGATAAATTCAAATGACCAAATCTGCTAAGGTGTTGTTTTAAGGAGGCTGGTGGGTCAACAAATTAATCCCAAATTAACCACCAGATTTAACTATTTTTTTTTTTAGATACGGCATCTTTTGCTGTCAATTATCATTTGGCAAAGAAAAAATTCATATATTCTAGTTTTCAAATTTGATCATTTTTGTATATCTTTATATGGAGCTCTCCTTTTAAAGGAGATTGAATTTGTCTAAAAATGGCTGCCACCCCCAGCCTCTTTAAAAACCAATTAATGCTTCTAGTTGTTCGTTGTACTCGATTTTATTAATTCGTACAAAAACCCAGGGGATCAGTTTTTGATATGATTCCCCTGATGTAATGAAGATAGTGTCTCCTTACCATCTCAATTTTTCAATAAGAATTAATTCTTTAAACAATTTTGCCTGGATAATCGGTAACATGGCATGATCCCCGTTCAGTTGTCAATAAATATTTTTATTCATAAAACAATAGATGATTTTGTAATGTTTTTGCTTTACCTGAAAATATGTTATTGTTATAAATAAAACAGTGATAAGAATTTTGTTTTTCTGATAAGCCCTAATCATGGCACCTGATTAGTACCCTAATCTTGGAGTCTAATTAGTGTCCTACATGTAACATAGTGGCGCTTAACAGATGCCCTAAATGTTCTAAGTGTCTTGACACCAGCGAGGCTACAGATTCCCTAATACTTGAAGCTAATTGCCCTAACAATGTGTCATAATGGTGGAACCTAAAGGCCTAACAAACACACCATAGAGAAAAAAGCGTTACAGTTTATTATATATTAAAATCATGCATGGTTGTGTTATCGAAGAATACTGTGGAATCATTTTTATTCGTGGGGGTCAAAGTTCGTGGATAGACAAAATGTTTCTGGTTCGTGTGGACGTAATTTCGTTGATAACAAATTCTACTTCGTTATTTACCTTTAAATGAATAATAAAACAGTTGTTTGTGTATGAGTTCGTGGGAATGTAAATTCGTGGGTCAGGGTTACCCACGAAAGCCACGAATATTGATCCCCCACGAACAATGATGATTCCACAGTAGTGGATGGTTGTAGATATACAAAAAGGGTAGATGGCTGTATATATACAAAAGCAAAAGATGATTGCATATGTGTAATTTCAAAAACAATATAAAGTCATAACTGTACGAAAACAGAAACACGAGATGGCTCTACATGTTTATATACAAAAAAGACAAAACTTGTAAATGTTCGACGCTTTGTGTAAATGATTTCAATATCAACGTTTCATTTGCCTATCTATAGTATGGGTTACATTTCCATCGGCATATTAAGGTTCATTGATACTCTGATAAGAGAGATAACTCTTAATAACATAAATTCAATTATTCCTTGATAGATAAGTCAAGTTGAAGTGTCTTTTTTTGTCTAATTTTGCCTCGCAAGATATGCTATAATTGTTTGTATTATATTTAGAAATTAAATTTCTTTTGGAAATTATTAAGGTTCAAGCAACATATTATATGAGTGAGCAGAGGGTTTATGTACCTTAAGGCTGGTTTGAGTTGTTCTCTCTGTTTAATATGCGACTTTTTTGAAGCCGACAAAAGCGTATCTTCGTTTACAACCTAATTCCTCTTGCAGTTTGCTCTCCATACGAAAGAATGTATGATCATGTGACCAACTGCATGACATTGAAAATTGAATTTTATTAACATTGTTATATTAGGAAAGACATTAGCAAATGTAAATATGGTGTTATGAATGCAATTCGTTTGCATTCATTTTATTTGCAGAAAACCGTGTAAATGTGAACATATAAAAATAAATTAGATCTTAAATAGATCAAAGAATCCCTAGCTTTACAGTTACATAAAATAAAGGAAATTGACAAATTAAAAAAAAAGACTTATTGCAATGTAACATTGGTTCATTCACATCAGATATAATTGGACAGTTAGACTTATACATGAAACTAACGGAAGAAGCAGTAAGAGTTCTTTATCGTATCTACTCTGACCTCTTACAAAAAAATACTATTGAAGCTACATATTCATTTTTTACATTATTTCAAGTTTTTCCCCAGAGAAAATAGCATATAGACAGATGTATGTGCAGAGTTATCAGTTTTATATAAAATTAGTTGAGCATAAATATTTTTATGAATAGTTTATTAAGTTTTATTTTAATTCTTCTGACAATATTTTAGACGTTTATCAATCAAATCAACAAAACATGAGATTGTAACTTTTATGCTTGTCACACGCTAAAAATTAAACAGTCTGAGAGGCATTTCCGGCAAAGTAAAAGGAGAAAAATTAATATGGAATAAAAAAAAATCTGAAAAAAACTTTTTGCTTCAACTATAAGAGATAGATAATTACATTGAAGTAAGACTATTTGGGTGAGCAGAGAACTTTGATTCTAGTTAATTTAGCAGCTCGATCTACCTCTTCAAATTTCAGTAGACATTAAAAACGTCTAGGCTGTGACTTCACTTGACGTAGTATGTTTAAGTATCATTCTGGGAGTCAAAAGTTTTACAATCTTCGTCCATGAACGATTAATTTTATATTCAAGATCCCATATCTATTAAATCAAGCTGTCTTTATTTTAGGTCAGCATTTCTTGTTACCACAAGAAATCAATTACGTATCTGTTGTGCACAACATAACATAACTGTTATCTTGGAAGATAAATTCAAATGACCAAATCTGCTAAGGTGTTGTTTTAAGGGGGCTGGTGGGTCAACAAATTAATCCCAAATTAACCACCAGATTTAACTATTTTTTTAGATACGGTATCTTTAGCTGTCAATTATCATTTGGCAAAGAAAAAATTCATAAATTTTAGTTTTAAATTATTGTATATCTTTATGTGGATCTCTCCTTTTAAAGGAGATTGAAATTGTCTAAAAATGGCTGCCACCCGCCAGCCTCTTTAAAAACCAATTAATGCTTCTAGTCGTTCGTTGTACTCGATTTTATTAATTCGTACAAAAACCCAGGGGATCAGTTTTTGATATGATTCCCCTGATGTAATGAAGATAGTGTCTCCTTACCATCTCAATTTTTCAATAAGAATTAATTCTTTAAACAATTTTGCCTGGATAATCGGTAACATGGCATGATCCCCGTTCAGTTGTCAATAAATATTTTTATTCATAAAACAATAGATGATTTTGTAATGTTTTTGCTTTACCTGAAAATATGTTATTGTTATAAATAAAACAGTGATAAGAATTTTGTTTTTCTGAAAAGCCCTAATCATGGCACCTGATTAGTACCCTAATCTTGGAGTCTAATTAGTGTCCTACATGTAACATAGTGGCGCTTAACAGATGCCCTAAATGTTCTAAGTGTCTTGACACCAGCGAGGCTACAGATTCCCTAATACTTGAAGCTAATTGCCCTAACAAGGTGTCATAATGGTGGAACCTAAAGGCCTAACAAACACACCATAGAGAAAAAAGCGTTACAGTTTATTATATATTAAAATCATGCATGGTTGTGTTATCGAAGAATACTGTGGAATCATTTTTATTCGTGGGGGTCAAAGTTCGTGGATAGACAAAATGTTTCTGGTTCGTGTGGACGTAATTTCGTTGATAACAAATTCTACTTCGTTATTTACCTTTAAATGAATAATAAAACAGTTGTTTGTGTATGAGTTCGTGGGAATGTAAATTCGTGGGTCAGGGTTACCCACGAAAGCCACGAACATTGATCCTCCACGAACAATGATGATTCCACAGTAGTGGATGGTTGTAGATATACAAAAAGGGTAGATGGCTGTATATATACAAAAGCAAAAGATGATTGCATATGTGTTATTTCAAAAACAATACAAAGTCATAACTGTACGAAAACAGAAACACGAGATGGCTCTACATGTTTATATACAAAAAAGACAAAACTTGTAAATGTTCGACGCTTTGTGTAAATGATTTCAATATCAACGTTTCATTTGCCTATCTATAGTATGGGTTACATTTCCATCGGCATATTAAGGTTCATTGATACTCTGATAAGAGAGATAACTCTTAATAACATAAATTCAATTATTCCTTGATAGATAAGTCAAGTTGAAGTGTCTTTTTTTGTCTAATTTTGCCTCGCAAGATATGCTATAATTGTTTGTATTATATTTAGAAATTAAATTTCTTTTGGAAATTATTAAGGTTCAAGCAACATATTATATGAGTGAGCAGAGGGTTTATGTGCCTTAAGGCTGGTTTGAGTTGTTTTCTCTGTTTAATATGCGACTTTTTTGAAGCCGACAAAAGCGTATCTTCGTTTACAACCTATTATAGATAATTGATGGGGAATTGGAAAAATATAAGAATCGATTATCGGTAATAATCGGCTTTGTATAATCGGATATTAATCGATTATAACCCTTTACAACTTATAATAAATAACATTTTCATTTCTTTCAATATCTAATTGCTGTTTTTTAATGTAATAACACAGGGTTTTGTTTTGAAATTCCATTTTTAAACACAAACATTCATGTTTTGGAGGGATGGTGTTGTATTCATGAATTTACATTTATATATTAAACACAATAAGAATAAAATCAATTAAATTTCTAGTCCTTTTTGTTTAAATTTCAGGGTAGTGGTTTCTCATTCTAACATTAACAAAATAGGAACCCTTATATTTATGGACCTTTCTGTACTGTAGCATTTATCACAGAGTTTTTCTCATAGCATAATTGAGACAAAAAAAAGATTGTTGAACAGAATAATATATGCATGTCGAGTGTTAGAGTTCAAAATAATTTTTCTTGAATGATAAATGTGAGGAATATTTGTGTGTTTAGGAGAGAGAGATAGAGAGAGAATGAGAGAGTGTGTGTGTGTGTAAATACATGTTAAAATGAAAACAAATCGTTTTCATGCATATACTTTTTTCTTAACAATTCATTTCTGCCAGTTAAATCACACTATGCTTTACAGACATCCTTAAAAATGGTATGAAAGTACTTTGTCTAAACGAGGGGGTCCGAAATATTTTGTAGCTTTAATGGACAATTTAGGAACATTGAAATTGTAATCCCTACCTCTGTTAAAGAAACAACCCCCATATGATCCACCATCGAGTCTTATTCACGAAAGAAAGGTGATACAGGAAACCAGACTGTTAATTAAAAAACGAGAGGTACAGGTCATTAAATGTTTATTGTATTTGCTGTTTAACGTATTTCATATAGCGGCGTCCCCGTCTTGAAGAATTAAGAGAACAGAAATCATCTCACCTTTTACGAAGTTTTTGGTCTATTCTTCTTGTTTCTTTTGAAGATCTTCCCCCTCCTTAATTGAAATTTCTCACTTTTTCCGAGGTTTTATATTTTTTCTCTCTTTTGAAAATATCAGTTACCTAGCTGGAGCAAAGGCATACGACGTAGTTACAAATCTGATTTGAAGAAAAAGCTACCTCAAATGGACTACACAGAAAATGGATATATTTCATTGAAAAAAATGAATCAAAGGCAGGACATTAAAGTAAATCAACAGCACATAAACGTTAATACAGAGTCTTGGCATTCCAGAAGGAAACACAATAAAGCAGACTGTTAAACAGAGAGTGAGATGTAAAATGTAGTAAATTCATATTTTATTGTTTTACCTATAACATAAAGCCTGACGTGAAGAATTGAGAAAACAAAAATATCCCACCTATTACGACGTTTCTGGTGTCTTTTTCTTCTTGCTTCTTTTCAACATATCAGATATCAAACTGGAGCGGATAGATAAACCATAGTAACAAATCTGATTCATAGAGAACGCAGTATCAAATCGACTGTACACAAATAGAAATGTCTCATCGATAACTGATTAGAAAAGCTGGGGTGCTCAAGTACATCAACGAAACAATAAACGTAAAACTCAAGTCAATTTTATACATAAACAATAGTCAAATCGACTGTACACTAACAAAAAATGACACAGAGGTTGCACACAAAAGTGTATATCAAAAGTCGGCACACAAAATAAAATGTAACGTCGACTGCTCACAAAAGTAAATTGCTGACAAGGCAAAATAGAGAATATCAGTCGATTGTACATACACATACAATGTATATATCTCATCAGTTGAACACAAAAAAGTAAATATCAAGTCACAGAACACTAAGGTAAATATCACATCGACGACGTACAAAAGTAGATATCACCAACTGTACATAAAAGTAATCATCAATGCGACGGCACAAAAAAAGACGATTGCACACAAAAGGGGATGACAACCCGCACTGGTTGAAAAACATGTTTACTGTGACACGACTGATAGAGATAACACTGTGTCTCTTCTTTTTCTCCTTATGAGAAAATATTTCCTTGTTCTTTATCATTTGTCTAAAATACATCTTACTGTATAATTTCTCATGATTTCTCACAAAATATACTAAAGTAAACTATTTTTCAATTTATCCTACTAAGAATAAAAGTATTAACGATAGTAAATTCAGGTTTTACGAAATTATATCGTATTTTCAAAGGAATTTCACATTTTATGCCTGGATTTTGATTTGTTGTTGTTGACTTCTATTTTTGCGTTCGGGTTTTTATTATAATGCTTGTATATAATTAATCACATAATTTTTTTTTAATTGAACATGCCTAAGTTAATTTTGAAGTTCAATATGCCAAAAGTTTTTCCTTATTTTGCTAAAAAAAACTGTAAGACGTGGATAATATTCGTTACACGCTTATACTTTAATATTATAAAATTTTTATACTGAAACTACAGTTTACCAGTATGCTGATACTTTAATATAAATGGTTTTTACTTTTCCATTGTTTGCTGATATTTTTACTTTATATCATTATACTTTGAACAACATAATATGATGATATTTCAACATTATATATTCTGCTAAATTATAATAATTAAGTCAGACTTTAACGTTTTATGCTGATTCTTCATCGGGGTCTGTGACACTTTAACGTTGTAACATGATACTGTAAATCATGTTTTATTCAAAAGAACTTTTTCGACTTATTACGAAAGACAGTGGTGTAATTCTGGCGTATAATAAAATTCCTAAAGATTATACAGGAACAATACATGTAACCACAATTCGTGAAATTTTTTTCTCGCTAATAAAGAATCAATGACTATCTCACGAAAACAATCTTTCGCAAAAATTAAGTGATTCATAGTACCCAATTTATGGTGTTAAAAATCAATTTGTAATGATACTTGGATAAATATCGGGATCACAAGGAAGGATATTGAGAAAAAGAACAGTATTAAATATCTAAGTCCCCAAAACAAAACATAATAGGAGCAGAACAAACACAGACCTCCGACACATCAGAGGTGGGATCAAGTGCCATGGAGAAGTGAGCAACCCCTGCTGACTGATCACTTCCTCCGTGTGCTCCTGTCATGATCGAGAAATAACGAAAAATCCGTCATCAATTTAGTGCATAAATAATGGACTAAAATTACAGGTAGTATGAAAAACGTTACTTAGTAAGGGAAGTTGACAATAGAAAAGTTAAAGTCGTCACGTTTATCATACAGCACGGTTGTAAGGTAACCATTAACGTCTTTTTCAAGTAAAATATCGAAGTATGAAACAGATGTGTCAGACTCTGTGGTATCTTCTATCTCAAGCTCACCAGGATATATCGTATCGACGTAGGAAAGGAAATCACCACTGTTAATTGACAATACATTGAAAAAGACACTAATGGTAATCTAACAACCAAGCTAAATGATAAACGCGATGACTTTAACTTTTCAATCGTCAACTTCCCTTACTTATGCAGCAATATACCTTCATAATCTGCATACGGGTAAATATATCTTAGTTGATTCGATACGCAAGAGCATGCTCTACGTATGAACAATTTCCAAAATGAGGTAAATTATTGACAAGCAAGTTGACGAAACAAGAATATCATCAGTCATTATTTCATAAGTTCTATGGTCGATACAATGACCTTGTCAGCAAATACAATTAATCATTGAGTCAAATGCTGACTGACGCTTTTCATACCAGTTGTTAGTCCATTATTGATACACTGAATCAACGACGTATTTTTCCCGTTATTTGCTGATCATGATCTGGAGCACACGGCGGGTGTGACCGGTTGGCAACGACTGCTCACTCCTCCATGGCACCTGATCCCTCCTATGATGTTTCGGGGTCTGCGTTTGCTCTGCTCTTATTTTGTATAGTTTTATGGACTTTGAGATTAAAATTTGTTCGTTATCTCCATATCCTTCATCAAATTGTTTGTGAATAATTAGCCTTGTCTTAGGAACCATTCATTATCTTGCATAGAGCATGCTGTTGCGTATCAAAACAATTTATAAATATATAAACTCCGTATGCAGATGATGAAGATATATTGCCGCATAAACAACGGCAAAAATTGTTTGATAATTATGAAGATGTGATTGTGTAACTATTATGCCCCTGTATATCAAATTACATTTGACATTATCTGACATTATAGCTTTTGATGAAGGTGACAGTTTCGTAAAAAACAATTAAACCCAGAAGTCAAAAGTATTGTTATTAAGAAGAAGGTCTTTTCAAAAGAAATACTTCTGTGAAATAAGTTTTTAGTGGATTAACATTGGAGGTCAAATTCGAATGATTGTTTTAATGTTGGCAAAGTTATTTCAGTCAAACGTCTTCTTTGAATAATTTGGCAAACATTGCTGACCCTATGAACACTTACACTTTGGGAACAAAATGACGTCAAATCACATAGTTATCCTAAAAGGTTTCATTGTGACTAAAAACCTCTCCCAAACCAAAAGAATCATTGTTTATTTTCTTTTTGTTTCTAATAAAAAATTGTGATGAAATTAAATACACTAAAACAAAGACTTATTTATCTAAATATTAAGAGTCTTTTCATAGGCAAGCAAACTATTAAGCGCATGTGTCACGTGAAATATATACAGGAAAACGGTACTAAGCATATTGTTGTTAGAAAAATGAAAAATTGACACACATGCACGTATCAATCACCACTGCGTTACACTGATGTTTAAACATTTTCTTTATGCAAAATTCATAAATTTCAGCTTTTATGATGCAGTGGACGTGATGTACAGCTGATTTGAATTTTATTCTAATGAAAGGTCCTATTGATAGTCATGTTCGTGTGCAGTTCATTTCTTATTTACGTTTTTGAGGAATAAACTGGGCATTTGTGATTGTGCGTAGTCCATTTCATATTTTCTTCCTCTAGGAGTCAAAATTGATATTCACAATTGTGTGCAGTCCATTTCATATTTACTTTTATGAGGAGTACATTGGATATTTACGATTGTGTGGAGTCCGTTACATATTAACTTTTGTGCTATTCAATTCTAACTTTTGCTTCAAGTTGTTTTGATATAGATAACTGTACATGATACATGTTCTGTTGTTATCGACTTATTTCTTTTGTTGACTTGAATTGAATGCTTACTTGTAGAAGTCAATTTCTGCGCACCATCAATTTTATATTTACTCTTGTACGGTGTCGATCTGCCAAACACTGTGTATTCATTCAAAATTAATTTTTGAAGATCTCTTATTTACTTGTCATAAGCAACCCTTTGGATTGGGAAAATAAATATCTTTTTTTTGCCTTTCTGTGTAATTGATAACGTTCTGCGTGGAAAAAATCATGTGGACCATAAATTTACCATTCACAGAATAAATTCAATGACTCAAAAAGTACAGATTTCAGGAGGTAGGATACTTTATTCTCTCTCTCTCTCTCTCTCTCTCTCTCTCTCTCTCTCTCTCTCTCTCTCATAAGCTGCCAAGAGAAATGTATAAAAAAGTGTTTTATTAAAGGTTTTTAATAAAAGGTAAATTGATTTGATTCGTGCTTTGACAAAGATCCAATGGTAGATTCAGTCGAAGGTGCACGTCATTTTTTTATCCGGTAAAATGAACATTCAATCTTTCATTTTTTTTCCTGTGACATTCTAATGTTTGATGAAAATTATAAAGGAAGAATCCTCCGCTAAGAAAGAAAAATCCTTCACTGCAGCATAAAAAAATTTACATTTACCGGGCGTTTAAAAAAAAACATCATGGCACAAAGGCAGAAAGCAAGCTACATATACATGATTCATTATTGCATTTCTCTAAAATTTCCTTTTCTTATTCCCTGCTTTTTATCAAGTGTGACATCCCAGTATAATTTATCACCCTGTATGTTTCATAGATTTGGTTTGTGTCTTGATTAAAACCTCTTTAGGGACTACTTTTAGTTCAATAGACATCTTCCAGGATGCATCCAACCCAAGAGCAGCGGGAGGAATCTATTTTGAGGCCACACCTTTTTCTCCATCCCTTACATCTACATTGTGCAAGTATGATTCCATGATTCGGAGCGTTCCTTAGAAGAAGTAAGAATGAATGTAATTATGTCCAGTCTTATTAAGCATCCTTCAGAAACAATATTTGTTATGGAACTTATTTCTGACGGAATAGCATTGAAAATAATTTCATTCTGGTTAAAAAGGCATTTTTATTGAATGAAAACTTCGAACATTTTATATATTATATTAAAACATAAAGTATAAAAAATGAATTTGTTACTTCCGAAATTTAACTTATATAAGCTGGGATGAACAGTTTTAATACATTTCAGAATGCACTTTGCAGGTCATGAAGAGTAAACGCTTTTGATTCAGTTTATACAGTTCTCATGATAAATTAAATCTAAGCTTTTAAGATAATAAAAAGGATGCACCGCAAAAATCTTAATTCCATGTGATTTGTAATCTACCGTATTACTTTGGAGAAAATCACTTAAATTCTACACCAAAGTAATAATTTGAAGAAGGTATATATTAGCTTACCACTTGACTTACACTGACAGACACATTGTTGATGTATTATCAATAAATAATTACACAAAATATTCATACTAAAATATACACTACAAATATTCATATGTACAATCATGTTATCTGCGTTCGCTGGAAATAAGATTCACCACTCAGTCTCTCATGTATTTGGATGATTATTTTTTACTTGCGACGATAATATAATAAAAACACCCAAACACAACACAACAAAACTGAAACAAAACAATACAAGAGGCCCTTGGGCCTTATATGACACCTGAGCATCGTGCAACAACTTTCAAATAATTGAATTTGGTTAACGTTTTAAGCTAGATGATATGGCATTCACAACTTTGAAAGAGGCACCATTGCTCATCATACATGTAACTATACACGTAGCAATTGCTTAGTTTTGTTACAAAGATTTAATGTATTTTCACATTAAAATAAATCAATAGAGCCCCGCCCTAACACTGGTAGAGGCACTCTTACTTATCATAACTACGTACTTAGTTTATTTAATACCCAGAAGCAAAGTAGAAGATTCTCAAAGAATTAATGCATTTTCATTATATAATCAATAGAGCCCCGCCCTAACACCAGAAACACTGACCCAGAGGCCATAAAATTCACACAACTTTGGTAGAGGCTCTTTGCTTATCATATCTACGTACTTAGTTAGTTTACCTAATACCCAGAAGGAGAGAAGAGGATTTTTAAAGAATTAATGCATTTTCACTATAAAATCAAAAGAGCCCCGCTCTAACACCAGAAACCATGACCTTGGGGCAAAAAAAATTACAATTTTTGTAGAGGCACTCTTGCTTATTATAACTATGTACTTAGTTGGTTAATTTAATACCCAGAATCAGATAAGAAGTTTTTTGAGAATTAATGCATTTTCACTATATAATCAATAGAGCCAGGACGAAATACCAGAATCCCTGACCCTAGGGTCATAAAATTTACAATTTTTGTAGAATCTCTCTTGCTCATCATAACTATGTACTTAGTTGGTTCATTTGATAACCAGGAGCAGAGAAGAAGATTTTCATAGAATTAACGCATTTTCACTGTATAATCTATATAGCTCCGCTCTAGCACTAAAACCTATGACCCTGCGGCCATGAATTTCACAATTTTGGTAGAGGACTCAATGCTCATTATAATCATGCCAACAGTTTGACTACGTGATACACAGGAGAAAATATGTTTTAAAGATTGCACTAATTTTAGTGGTTTTGGCCCCACCCCTCAGGCCCCAGGGGTGCAGGGACCATTAAATTCAAATATTTTGTTCTCCTTCACCCACAGATGCATTATGCCAAAATTGGCTGAAATTGGTTGAGGGGTTGTAGAGAAGAAGCTGAAAATGTTCAAATGTTTACACACGACGCATGACGCACGACACACGACGACAGACGAAAACAGATAGCAATAGGTCACCTGAGTTTACTCAGGTGACCTAATTAAAATGAGGGAAGCATATTCACTTCATAAAAGAAGATCTTTGTAATTTTTCACCTCCCTTCTCGCCACTAAAATATGTGTTTCGGAAATTGAAACTTATGATGGATACAGACAACCCTCTTGATCTTATGTGCAAACCTGGAAAATAATGATTCCTTTGAGATAGTCAAGTAAAATTAAGAAAATGGTAAACGGATAATTCTTTCATATGTGATGGAAATATTGACATAAATGAGAAAAGCTCAATTATCGTAGTAACAAATAATCACAAGGAAAAACACTTTTTAGTCCAAGCGCTTAATTAAGTTGTGTGTATTATTAATTACATGCTGTGGAAATGCCAAGAATAAATTAAAAAAATAAAATTAAAAAAAAATAAATTAAAAATAAAAGACGATTTCACATTTTTGAACTGTGGAATGACCGATTGAACCAAGTCTTCAAATATTTACCAATAATATGTTAATAGATAAGATACAAGGAAACGTGTTAATTTTTTTTAAATATCAATAAATACATGTAGATGAATGAATGAACTTTAAGAATAACTAGAGGTACTGTGAGCAATGAACTCACTAAATGATACCCTCAGCCTCCCATATGAATATAATGGCAGTGTTCATCTTTTGCTCTAGAAAATCAAAAATATATGTAAGATAAAAAAGTAAAATAGCAGGTGCACAATGGTAATATGTAATTAAGAATCTGTGAAAGGTTAATTAAATTTCCTTCAGTGGTATGAGAGGAGTTGCAGACAAGAGATGGGTACCCCAAAGCGTAACAACGGACGGACGGACGGAAATACCGATTACTATTAAGTTTTTGATTATATGTTAAATATATGATCAAAATAATATAATAAATTGCATAACATAATCTTTAAATCTCCAAAAAGTATCAACATATGAAACTTGTAATTGTTCTCCAGAAATTGCTTTCCGATCTATGTATTTTTCTTTTTTGTGAAATAATTGTTTTTGATTTCATTAAAATATATATTGACACCCACTGATTATTTTTCTCTTCATTTCTTTAGAAAACCATTGGCGTTTATTCGTTCTAGGCATGTTACCTACACAGAATTCTTGATCAGTGCCTGTTCCATCAATGAAACTTACTATGATGTACGTACCAATCATGCAAAAAATTATCTTTTTTTCTTAATTTAAATGTGAATATTAAAAATAAATTGACTTTCTTTGATTGTGTTTAGGTGAATTAACGTCACAGCTATTGCAAAAAATATTGTTTGGTTGTATTTTTTTTAGCAAAAGGTGCGACATTCATTCCCGTTCTAACAATAAAGGAGAGTATATGATTGTTTAAATAATGTTAAGTTAAAAAAAAAAACAAACATCACTTATCGAGAAATGTTTTATTTTCTGATTCGTATGACTGTTCACACATTATTTTAGCTGCAATAATGTAGCCCTCTCCGATTTTTTTTTTTTGGGGGGGGAGAGGGCTACAACTCCTTAATGTCTATAATGGCGAAGATACGGCAATGGATCACTTCCGCACGGATTTTGGCTCAAATTATCAGTAAACGGCTATTTTATTATTATCTTTTACGTGGAATCCAAATATGTAATTATGCAAAACATAAATCGATCCAAAAATATTCACAAAGACCCATATATCAATTATTTTTCGTGAGTATCAACAGCTTAACTTGAATTTATCCGCCATGTTTACTGACCTTGATGGATTGTATTTTGGGACAGCCAATAAGAATTTAGGTTCTTTAGGAGCGGATCTACTAGAAATTCCCTTATTTTAAGCATAAGTATCGCTGTTTGCGCAAAAATAACACTTGAAATGGTTTTATTTATCGATGTTTTTGTAATATACTATAGCACAATCGTTTATAAACATCGACATTTGCTTTATTTGGTTGTTCCAAATTTCAAGCGAAAGTCTCACTACGTCACGCGTGAACTGTCATGGCTGCTGAATATTGCAGCTGGGAAAGACACAGATTTATTTTACATGGTTTTCGAGTTTAACAGGCTATGTTGTTGACAGTGAATAAAAATTCCGTCTTATAAGAAGTAAGTTTAATGTAAAAATAATTTATTTTGCCTCCAATCACCCGTATCAAAAAAATATATTTGCACCATTACGGAGATGCGATGGAATTGTAGCCCTCTCCAGAAAATATCAGATAAAAAAAAATCGGAGAGGGCTACATTATTGCAGCTAACATTATTTATACAGTGATAAAACAACACTTAAAGTAATAATTTAAAACAAGATTTGTCAAAAACATCGTACTTATTATTTTTAGTCAAACACTTTATTAACAATTTGAAACTCATGTAAAAAAAATATTTTTCCTTGGATTATGCTTTTAATTAGGGTGAATAAAACAGATAAACAATCTATGTATTTTTTTATCTAGAGAACGTCTGAGTAGCTTTTCTGACGGGCTAATGAAGACTATCCAATGAAAAAAACATATCTTCTTCCTTGTCAAAAACAATTGATATTAGAGAACTAGGGTTTTAACGGAAATATCCACTTCTCTGTATCCGGATGTGACTCCCTCAAACATAACTGATGATTATTTCGCATCTTTCCCTCACTTAAAAACCTTTTAACATATTGTGTATTCAAAACATATTTATATTTAAATACTCCATTTTATTATACAGTTAAAGTACATGTATATTATTGAGGGAGTTAGCAAGATTCAGCGTCCTCAGGACCAGGACTATAACCTGACGCGCCTATAAATAGTCCTGGTCGAGGGGTACTGGTCTCTTGCTATTTCCCCCAAAGCTATTATCTGCCTTAACTATAGTGTTTTTGTTAAGGCAGCCACACCCGTTAAGTACATGTGCTCCTTGTTATGATCCAGAAAAGAATACATACGTATCTTTGTATTTATAAGAAGCAGAATGTGTGCCAAATCTTATGCGTAATAAGGAGTAAATACTTGTTAAGGCCTTTAAATCGACATTTAAATACACGAGTTATTGTCTATCAACATATATAATTTTCATTCTTATGTCGAAACGAGATATCCTGGTGAGCTTGGGATAAAAAATACAACAGAGTCTGACACATCTGTTTAATCCTTGGATATATTACTTGAAAAAGACGGTAATGGTAATCGAACAAGCAAACTCTACGATAAACCTTATTACTTTTACTTTTCTATCGTAACTTCCCTTACCTATGCAGCAATATACTTTCAACACATACATACGGAGCGAAAGTATTTCAGTTGATTCTATATGCAAGAGCTTGCTGTAAAGGTATAACAAATGTGCAAAACATGGTAAATTATTGCCAACAAGTTAATGAAACAAGAATATCAGCTGTCTCCTTTAAAGCCATCTTTTCGTTAGTTCTATGGTCGATACAATGATTTGTCAACAAATACAATTATCACATGCTGTCAAATGCTGACTGATAGTTTTCATGCTTATTGTTGGTCCATTATATACCGAATTGGCGATGTATTTTGCGTTATTTCCTGATCATGACAAGGAGCACACGTTGTGCTTCTATTTTGTGGACTAATTTATGGACTTTGGTATTGAAAACTGTTCATTATCTCCATATCTTTCTTACACTTAATCACCTTTTAACGTGGTTACCAAGTCTGTTGTGTGTAAAAGACGACCTTTTAAAGCTGATTGAGAGGGTGATATTAATATAATCTTTATTCGTCCTATAAAAACGGAACTTTTTATATCTCTTGCGTATTTACTTTTTTAAAATTTAAAAATCACCTAGGCCTTTAACCCTCAGACTGAATAATTTCTCAAATAGCTGAATACAATGATTATATTTATTTTTTGTACATAATATAATATAATCATATTTGAAAAAAAATCAATGTAAATTTTTGTCGTTCCATTATATAAAAAAAACAACACACTATTTTTACATGAAAAGGCGATCTGTATTAATTGTATGGAATATGGAAGTAACTGGTATATTGAATTGATTACATGTAATTGTATATCATACTTCCTCCTGAAAAGTAAAAATATTTTCCAATTCGTCGTCGTTCTCATCATTTGCGAGAAAATCATATTTCGTAGCAAATTTTCTTACACAAATGTCGTCCTTTTCTGACTGTATTTAGTAGACTTTGTGGATCAATATCTTATGTGATAAAAGTGAACATGCTCGCTGCGATGACTGAAATAAAAACCTCAATTTCGGTATTAAACAGAAATAAAATAATAAATTGTTCATTTTAAATCGAATCTTAAGGGAAATGTTTTCGTTTTTTTTGTTTAATCAATAACAAACTGATCATACATAACAATCGATCGAGCCAAGCATCCGATGACGTTGCTTCAATTCAAAAATAGCAATCACTTGACTAGAGTTTTAATAAACAAATCCTTAAAAGAATTATCTTGTTTTAGTACCTTGTTATAACATGTAAATGGGTGATTATACGATACATACTTTTTACGTCTCATGGCCCGTGAAACTTAGGAGACCTCTCAATCAAGTAATGAATTAAGTTGAAAGACAGCAGAAGCATAATGCTCTTTTCGAAAGGAAATGAGTGCATCTTTCCAGTCATTCTTCCACTCATCAATAGAGTGAAATTCTGTAAGAATAAAAAAGATTTATTGATGTCATCCTCTTCCCATTAATTCTCTTTTATGTTTTTGAGACAGAACTCCCTCTTGGAGTAGACCCTTTTCGGTTAATACTCTTTTCTTACATCATAAATGTAAGTCTAAAAAATAACACATGATTAATATTCAGATGTTAAGTAATTCAACTCTTGACTTGACTAAAGTGTAACCAGCCAGAAAGTTTATGAAAACATTATTATCATAGTAAACTACATGTAAGTTACCGAATGAGCCATTTTCTGCTAAATATCATTTAAGATGCATAGACTGTAAAATATTTTAAGCACTGCATTTATCTGACATCTGTTATTCTGCATTTCAAATATAATTGTATTTTTTCTTTTTTAAGTAGAAGTTGGGATAGGAGATTGGGTGATTATAAATTGTACTGATTATTTATATGTTCTGTTTATAATCATTAAGAATTTGATTTCAAACTACTGACAGTCCTTTTTTTCTGTTGCTCTCCGCACGACTATGACTATTGATGGTCATTAAATGACATCAATGC
Source organism: Saccostrea cuccullata (assembly GCF_032062105.1). Lineage (NCBI taxonomy): Eukaryota > Metazoa > Mollusca > Bivalvia > Ostreida > Ostreidae > Saccostrea > Saccostrea cuccullata. The sequence continues at coordinate 364,190 of NW_026929462.1, read as the reverse complement.
AAGTGCCTGCGTATTTCTTTAAAAACAAAACGCACAGACAAGACAGGATATGATAAACGTGATGACTTAAACTTTTCTATCGCCAACTTCCCTTACTTATGCAGCAATATACCTTCATCACATGCATATGATTGATTGATTTCATTTAACGCCAAGTCGGCAATATTTCAGTCATATTTTGGCGGGCCACATGCATATGCATACTGAGTGTATATATCTCAGATGATTCGATATGCAAGGGCTTTCTCTACGAACAATTTCTAAAACGAGGTAAATTATTGACAAGCAACTTGATGAAACAAGAATATCAGCCTTCTCATTTAAAGTCATCATTTCGTTTTATGGTCGATACCATGGCCTTGTCAGCAAATACAGTTTAGCATTCATTGAGTCAAAAGCTGACGTACGTTTTTCATACTGATAATTAGTCCATAATTAACACTTGACGACGGATTTTCCCGTTATTTCCTGATCATGATAAAAAGTAGAACACGGTGGGTCTGACCAGTAAGCAGGGGAAGCTCACTCCCCCATGGCACCTGATCCCAACTCTGATGTTTTGGAGGTCCGCGTTTGCTATGTTCTTCTTTTGTTTTGTTTATGGAATTTGAGATTGAATACTACTTGTAATCTCCATATCCTTCTACCTATACTCAGCACTTAAGGCCATCGAACAGTGTGGGTTCTTTAAGGTGCCAACGCCTAACGTTACACAGAACCTATGTTTTTAAGGTCAAATCCAAAAGACCCGTGACTTTTACTACTGATGCCGAGCGTTTAGCTAAAGAACAGGAACTACCTATGTTTACGCGGCGCCACGAACAAGAATTGAACCAGTTACTCCCGATCAGGAAGCCAACGCTCTACACCAAGGTTACCGTGACCAGGAAAACATACATGTAGGAAAAATCTCTAGAAATGTCTTTGTCAAGAGCGGCAAAGCTATGTTTAGTCATGAAAGCAGTCCCTAGTAATGTAGAGTCAAGTTACTTCCAATTCTTCTGGGAGCAGGGTGGGCCACGATGGGGTCTGAATGTTTAACATAAAAATACATAGAAAAACGCTTTACAAATGATATCATCTTCTGAAAAACAGGAAAGCCCTAATTATTCATAATTGTAAGTAAGTATCCCCTGGTAGTGAAGATTCATGTTTGTTCAAATTGTGACCTTTTTGGTTAAGGTGGGGACACAATGGGGTATTAACATTTAACAAAGCAATAAATAGAAAAAAACACACTAAAATCTTCTTCCCAAGAACAATTAAGCCAAAGTATTATGACAGCATCATCGGATAGTGTGGATTCAAGCTATTCAAATTATGAAGGATGGGATCATAGAGGTTGAAAAAAGTTCTAAAAGGATATCAAAACAGTCTTTGAAATTCCTCGTCTAGAGAACAGCAAAGCTGTTATTGTTCATATCAATATATGGGAGCATAATTAGGTTGGGTAGAATCAAGTTTGTTAAAAAAGGACCCCGGGGTAGAGTAGGGTTACAATGGGTGATCAAGGTTTTATGTAGGAATACATAGAAGAGAAATCGCTAAAATTCTTGACAAAAACAATAAAGCCATGATTGATCGTCATTACAGAAGCGTAAAAAGTATAGATATAAGATTATTAAATTTAAACCCTCCCTCTTTAACCCACATTTATATATAAACTTACTCAACTTAGTTTTGCTTTTTGTGGTTCAGTTGCTCAGGTTAGCAATGTGGCCCATGGGCCTCTTGTTACTTTGCATTACTTCTTTAGTCAGAAAAAGTCAATGTATTCCATTTTAAACACAAATTGTGTTAAATACATATCTGCACCAAAATGAATTTCCAATTTTGTTTCTATGGACAAAGTAATTTTGAAAAACATATTTTCAAAAATATTTGATTGATTTGAAGTACCGTAACCAGTGCATCTGTTTGATGGCTGAGCCTCTTGTAAAAATGAGAAAGAAACAATAAAAAATGTATTTTCATTTTGTAATGATATTTTGTCATTATAGTTTTAGACAACATAAGACCCTTAAATGTGCTACATATAATCATTTCAGAATCTAAACGAACCTTTTCCGTGCAATTAGCTTTCTGTGCAGTTAAGAAAAGCACCGTGACCAAAACTAAGCGCATCATTCAGAAAACGAACCATACCATTTTAATGAGTATGTAAACCACTACCCCAATTAAGGGCAGATGACACAAAAAAGACAATAGGAAAATTCAAAGGGTTTTCTGTGTTTAGGACCTCTTTAATAGAACTTTTCAACTGTTAAAAAAATAAAATTTAATGGATCAACATTTATTATGATATACTGTATGTTGCAATATTTATTTAATTACTCTAGTATAAGGAATGTACTCCTAACTAATAATAAAAACTAGACATACAGTGGGGTGAAAGCCATGAAACGACATGGGGATTTTCAAAAATGTATCTCTTCGCTGGGATTGAAAAATCTGTTTTATACATGAAGGATATGGAGATAACAAAAAACATTCAATTTCAAAGTCAATGAAAAATACAAACACGTACCTCCAAAACATTAGAGGTGGGATTCGGTGCCATGGAGAAGTGAGCATCCCTTGCCGACCGGTCACGCCCTCCGTTTACTCCTTGTCATGATCAGGAAATAACGGAAAAAATCATACGGTTCATTTTATTAGATTGACATGGCAAACACATAAATAAATTTCCATCACATTGGATAAAACTAGTCAAACCCACATTCTTTAATGATATGAAAAATTGAGTGATCACCGTAAAAAAAAATCTGTTAAAATGTATGTATGTATGTGAAAAAATAGAATTGTTAGTTGTTTTAATAAAAAATGGCGATGAATACTTTAAATTATTCAATAGTAATAACTTTTAAGGTTTGCTGAAATTTTCTTTTTTCCCCAATTTTTTTTTTATTTCTTTAAAAATGACGCTTTGACATCAATTCGGTTATTCTCGAGTTGAAGAGTGCATCCTGAAAATCATGTAGTTATGATAAATGAGTATATCGATGATGCAATGTAACATATGATACATTAATATCTGACCAAACTGTTTGTTTACGTGATCTCGAAAAACTTGCGCATTAAAAAAGCATCAAATTTAAGTGAATGTACAAATTACCTTTTAGGCAGTCCTTTCTACATATGTATCGATATTCTTTTATCGTATTATGCGATGATCCAAGCAAGAGAAGGTTATTTTTGTCATCATAACCCAAGCAGTATGGTATATTTATTCCATGCTGTTGTGTTAGTATCAGCGAAAGGAAATTACCATCCACGTCAACCAAATGAACTGTGTGGCTCCCTGCATCACAGACCAAAATATTTGAGAGTGGGTCTGTGCAGATTCCACATGGAAGTAGTCGATGTCTTGAGGTAGGTCCTCTGTAGGAGAAGCGATGTTTACCCGAACGTTCTGTCACTACCACACCATGGTGCCAGTCAGACACAATAACATCTCGATTGCGATTCTCCGTGATGTATCTAGGTACGCTATACAGGTCTTGACCTGTGTTGTCGTGCTGCATAGTCTGTATGTGATGTCCTTTGTCGCTGTACAATACTACCCTGCCTTTTTTAGTTTCAATGTTACGCATCCCAACCAATAGATCTCCATTTAATGGGGAGCAGTAGACACAGAACGGTTCCCATGGCCTTTTTTTCTCTATCAGCGTAGACGTTTGTCTTAAATCTCTCGATAGCTTGTAAATGTTATAAAACTTGCCTATGAAAATAAGTTCATCGTTAATATTCAATGTGTGTTCTCCTCTATAACATTGATGTTTTCCAACAATTTCATGATCTGACTCACCGTACCGATTAGTATAATAGAGATTGCCCTGAGGAGTACTGATCCAAATACTGCCTTTTTGCAAGAGTGAAAAATGTATCACGCCGGAATTAACTACCATGAAAGAGTCATGAAACACAGCTGTAGACATAGGTTTTAATGTACTTTCAATTCTTACATGCCTTTTTCCTGTTTCTGAAATTTGAATTTGACTCAGTAGCATGATAACATCTTCCTTGTTTTCTTCATTCATGACCAGGGCGTGTCGTGTTATATTAGGAGTTTCCTTTATCTTAGGGACGCCACTTCTCCTCAGGAAAAAGAACAACTTTACTGGTCTGTTTACCAAGATTTCAATTTTTTGTTCATATTTAACTATGCTGGAAAGTTGATCAAAAATGTTTCTTTTCTGTTGTTTTAAACTTTGAATGAAACGTTTGTGTCTCACTTCAACACCACATATCAAAGTGTCAAGAAGCTCCTTTATCCTATGGGCTTTCTTAGATATCTCTAATTTGTGATCGTAAATTTGTCTGTGACATCTTGTTAAGTCTGATTTGATTTCGTCGAGGAGAAAACAGTTGTTATACAGTATTTCACCTCTAATTTTGCAAATTATTTTTCTGTGTTGTTTTCGGCCTGTTTCATATGCAGTTCTAATTTCCACTATGTTATGTTTTCTGTGTCTTATCCATTTGAGAAAGGAAGGAAATATTTTTGGTTTTCTGTGCTCTTTACATAAAACACACGCGGGAACTCCACAGGAGATACAGAATGTTTCAAACATTGTTTCTGGATGCTTGAAACATGGTTCTTGTTTATATTTCTTACATCTAAAAATCATTTCTTTACGTTTCGTATCATACTCAAAAACGTTTGAGTGTCTTTCACGGTAAATCTCAATATCATGAAATTTGGTTTCTAAATTGAAAGCATGTCTATCTTTACACTTTACACACAATTCTTTTCCACAACAGTAGAATTCTACGTCATTATGACATTCTGAACACAGTCGTACATTACATTGTGTCGTTAAGTTTTTATCCCCATTTCGAGTGGTAAAGAACACCACTTTGTGATATTTATAACACGTGTTTCTAGAATGTTTTTCATTACAATATACACACAGATAATGTTTACACGTGTAGCAGTAAAATTCTATGCACCCTTGACACTTCGAACACTGCCGCACTTTATACTGCGAGGTGAATCCTATCTTCTCCATGTTGTCAAAATTCTATATCATCAGGAAATGAACACTGAAAGGGGACAATTCAATTTGAATTCTGCATTTAATTTTAAATTCCCGATTTTTATATCAGTAGTTATTTAAAAATATACTGTAGAAATTTTAATAAACATCATTTATATTCATATTATTTACTGATTTGCCAATAATACCAAGGAATGCTTAAATAAAATTCCTCATCTCTCATAATTATTTAATGTCTCTTTTAGGTGGAATACCACACCCTTTTTTTTATTTTATACATCTTTGAATCACCCTATACAATGGTTTCAGCATTGAAAGGCCAATGTAAGCTCTTAATCATTTTGATATTTAATTTTGCACGTTTTCAAAGAAAATGTTTAAAACGTATTCATATCCAACTAAGATGTTTTCAAGTTAAAAGTGTGCAGTAAATGAATGCAAGATATGAATTTGAAATAAAATATGTAAAGAAAGGCTTGACTGTTATATATGTGTTTTTAAAATTATTTGTGAATATAAAACACATTATTTTTTAATATTTTCAAACCTAGTTAAACACAATGAAACTATTCACAACTGAGAAGAACATGTTTGTCAATCATGTTTTAAAAAGATGTTGAAGTTAAATTGAGAAAACTTTAGAAAGTCACTATTTTTTTAACCTAACCTGTCAACATTATTTAACTGATCCTGATCAAAATTAACACAAAAAGAATAAGCTATAATTAATTGCCTTTTTCATATATCTACAATATAGAAATTATTTGATTGTCAATGCACAGTGACTGTTATCATTATCGTTGGGATCTGTTTAAGTTTGAACGAGACTGGCAAAACAAATGAATTTCTTTAAAATTTGGCTAATTGGTTTCAATTTCTTGATAAATATGAAAACTGAGTACAGTATAAGTAGAAATTTTAGCAAGAATTTAATTTTGGCATTATTAGCGAGGGCGCTGAGATCGCTAAAATTGAATATCGCTAAAAATTAATTGCGTTTTTTTTTAATAACTTCTTAAATATACAGTTAAAAATCGCTAAAATAACATATCGCTATAAATAAATCGCCAGTTTTTAAGGACAAATCGCTAAATTTGCATCTCGCTAAAATTTCCACTTATACGGTATGATTTTTCCAATTACGACTGATTTTAAGAAGATTTTAACCGAAATTTCAAAAAAATAATATACACAAATTATATGTTTCATTGTCGTATATATTGTTTTTATTTAATTATTTAAATATCTATATGGCGTTTCTTAACATATTTGAATATGTAGTCATGTGATGCATTCATTTACAGATATTTTTTTTTACAAGAAAACATCTGATTTGGATGTAAATAGATTTCTTTTAATTTTCTGTGAAAAAAAAATCAAAGAAAATAAGAGATAATGTCGACTTTTCAATACTTTAACCATTGTTTAAAAACATTTACTCGGAGATCTATGAAATTAAAAAGTTGTTGTGACATTCCTCTTTAAGGACGTTCGATCATGTGCTTTTGAAACGATTTTGGTCTGTGTCACAATTTTCATTTAATTTCACTTTGTTGCTTATGGCGTACCATAATTTCATTCTCACCATATACAGTAGTATAGTGCTGTTAAGACCGGTTTACACGGTAATACAAGTTGTATACAACTCGTCGTATACAACTTTTGTAATATGTTACCTACCTTTACACACGGTAAACAGGTTTATGCTCAATTCTTTGTTATGCGAACAAATAAAACGCCCTAATCATGTTCGATTCAATCGACATAGAAGCATGGGAAGGGGAAAAATTGTTATATTTAAAATTGTATCATCGTCATCATCAACATCAAGTTGATGATGAGTCAATCAAATAAGTCAATCTTGCATACGCTCATCAAGTAATGATAATTAGATTTATCTCTAATATCACACCGTATATAAAAAAAATACTGCGTAATGATGTAAAAGTTTTAAAAACTACGGATCATACTACTTTTAATTTCATAATGTAATTTCCCAGATAGCATGACTATGTTGGGCCAACATTTGTAAAAGGTTGTATGGTTGGCGTTGGGGAAACAACGTTGGGCCAACGTTGGACCAATGTTACCAAGTCAACCTTGTCGACCATGAAGGAATTCCTATGTTTGCCCAACGTTGGTCCAACGTAAGCAACTTCCATTCACTTTAGTTTCCAAGGAAGGAAGGATCCTGGTGTTGGTCGAACGTTGGACCAATGTTTATAATACACCCTTAAAGAAAAGTATATTTACAAGTTGGTAGTAGTATGTTGGCCCAACGTTGGCCCGAAGTTTGTAATATACCCTTAAAGAATGTGTCTTATCAAGTTGGTAATATAATGTTGGCCCAATGTTGGCCCATTGTTTGTAATACACCCTTTAAGAAAGTGCTTTATCAAGTTCAAGTAGTATGTTGGCCCAACGTTGGCCCGATGTTTCTAATACACCCTTAGAGAAAATGTCTTATCAAGTTGATAGTATTATGTTGGCCTAACGTTGGCCCATTGTTAGTAATACACCCTTAAAGAAAATGTCTTATCAAGTTGGTAGTATTATGTTGGCCCAATGTTGGCCCATTGTTTGTAATACACCCTTTAAGAAAGTGCAAAATATCAAGTTCAAGTAGTATGTTGGCCCAACGTTAGCCCGATGTTTCTAATACACCCTTAGAGAAAATGTCTTATCAAGTTGATAGTATTATGTTGGTCCAACGTTGGCCCATTGTTTCTAATACACCCTTAAAGAACGTGTCCTATCAAGTTGGTAGCAGTATGTTGGCTCAACATTGGCACAATGTTTGTAATACAAACGTGTTATTTTGTTTAGGTGTTTAAAAGATGGGATATTTATATAGGGCCAACGTAGGCCCAATTATTATACTGCCAATTAATTGATGGTGTCAAGCATAAACACAATTCAAAAAATAGAATAAAACACTCTTTGGTGCTGTGATCACCTAAGTGCAAAGTTAAAATGTTGAAAATATCATATCTAAACAAGAGCAGTCATCCAATGATAAGCATAGACATAGAAAGTATGTTCAGAATGTGCCAACGTTGTCCCAACGTAAAGCTCAGCAGCTAATTATAAAATTGTATATTTATATTTATTTGTAATAAACCAGATAGCCGAACATCGTTGGCCCAATCTTACATTATGGTTGTATTATCTATGTTGGGTTACCTTCATTGGGCCAACAATGGCCCAACATGGATTATCAATAGCTGGTTATGTATAATGGTGCGCTAATGTTGGGCTAACTGTTCGCATTATATCATAAAATTATTATCATGAGAGAAAATATTTGTTTGGGGATTGGCATCGGCCTAACGTTGGCCCAATATACCATGAATCTGACTGAGCATCATGGGTAGACAACAACCGGGCTACTTGTAATATCCGCGCCATTTTTTATCTGACACGAGCGAGCGTAATGAGACTGATACCTTGCATATCTGCATCCATTTTGTAAGTATTTATAATATGTTTGCCTCGGCACAGCTGAATTAATGTTTAGTTTTTAAACGATATCATGTACAAATCTGCGCAAAGCAGACACGGGGAAGTGCAGAGGCCAGGTGCTGTTGGGTCAACACTGTCCCAGACAGCATGCTAACATTGGGCCAACATTGGGCCAATGTAATCGGTTACATCGGGTCAATGTTGGCAAATGACATTGACCCAATTTAAGTTTGCTCATCGGCCCAATGTTGGCCCGATGTGTTGGGCCAACGTTGGCTCAGTGTAGAGTGTTATTTCTACAGATATTGGCCCAACGTCGCGCCAACATTGGCCAAATAAATGCGACATTGTTTGACCAACATCAATAGGAACATTGGGCCGATGTTGGCAAATGACGTTGGTCCAGTGTCATTTTGCTCCTTGGCCCAAAGTTGGCCCGATATTTTGGACCAACATTGGGCCAATGTGTATAAGCATTTAATTGTTACAAATCTGTATACTAGTATTAACAAATCTGATCGTCTCTACAATAAAAAATAAATCTACAACTAATCCTACTTGAAAGTACAAGCTAGCTAAAATGAATTTACAAGGCTTGTTAAAATTCTTATAATTTATCAAAACAAAATAAATTATCAGTGATTAAATGTTTTGTTTTTATACAAGAAAAATAAAATATAAAATATAAAATGTGTTTTGGTACAGTTAAAACAATAAATAATTTGCCCCTTATTTAGATTGAAATGTGTGACTAGTAAAATACATTTCCGAAGTCTACCACTTAATTTACTTATATACACTTAACGTTGGGCACATGATCAAACTTTTTGAAAATGTTGAATTTGTTGAAGTTAAAACTAAATTTATTTAGTACTAAACATAAATTGGGTTCTTTCAATCAAAATTTGTTCAGTGTAACGACTTTTCTATACATGTATTTTATATGGGGCAACATTGAATCAAAATCGTTGTGATGATGATGATCAAGCGTAGAAATGTTATGCATAAATGCCTTCATCGCGCAAGCTAATCACTTAATCACACAATGAAACAAAAAAGACGGTTATTCCTTAATTGATAGCTTAAACATATAGTGATATACTTGTAAATTTAATCGTATGTTTACTCTTTACTGAGAAAAGTAACAAATGTATTAAGCACCAAATACTACAATTTTAGTGCTACTGGAGATTCTAAAAAGACATTGAGAACACAATCAAAGAATGGCTAAGGTATGCCAAGGGCAGGGATGGGAGAGGAAGAAATGGACAGAGAAGAAAAGAAGGGGGAGGAGGAGACTCGGGAGACAGAAGAGGAGACTTAAGAGAGGGATCAGATGGAAAGTGGCAGTGCCTAGCTTTTTTCTGTTATATACTGTGACAAACCTGTAGTTCTACCCTTTTCTGTGTCTGTTTGTCGGTTACAAACACGATGCAGATGCCAGAACATTTTTTTGTGTAAGTAAACAAAATGACGGGATTCATTTTAGTATTATTTTAAGATTAGGGGGGCTTTGTTTATTTGTTGGACCTGCTTATTGATACCAGCAATTTACTGAACTTGTGCATAAATTTACATCAGAGAGGGAGTATACAGTCATGTAACCCTATGTGTCGCTTGAAGCTAGCATAAACTTTTATTTCTTTATTAATGTTTTCTTCATACACTGAGCAATAAAATACTAGTATATTATAATTTAATGTTATATTTTGATTTCTTTTTCCTCAGTTTTTTTTTTAATTAATCTATGAGATATATATTGAGAATATGTATTAAACTATTAATCTAATATATATAGATAATATTAAAGGGCCTTTACCATTAAACTGTACTACAAAACTAGTATAACCTTAATATATGTATTTGTTTGTCAATTTTGAGGACGAATGGTCAACCAGTGAAGAGCAAATGAGTTGTCATGATGGAGAGCCAATAAGATACAAACCAACGTTGGCCCAAAAATGATGTTTGCCTAATATTGAAAGAATAAGTGGCCCAACAATGGCTCAATAATATCCGTTCGTTGGTCCAGCAATAAGCCAACAAGTTGGTCTGATTAAGGGCCGATGAGCAAATTACCGTTGGCCCAACATTAATTGCTTACAATGGCCCAAATGTACAAAAATGACGTTTGCCCAACATTGAAAAAATACATTGGTCCGACAGTGGCCCAATATTATCTGTTACATTGGCCCAACAATAAGCCAACAAGTTGGTTTGATTAAGGGCCGATGAGCAAATTACCGTTGGACCAACATTAACTGCTTACAATGGCCCGATTGTACAAAAATGACGTTTGCCCAATATTGAAATAATACATTGGCCCAACAGTGGCCCAATATTAACTGTTACATTGGCCCAACAATAAGCCAACAAGTTGGTTTGATTAAGGGCCGATGAGCAAATTACCGATGGCCCAATGTTGAATACAAACGGTGGCCCAACATAAGGAGCATTGTTGGCCCAACAAAGGTCCAATAACATCCTGCTATCTGGGTTGTCATACTAAAAAATTCATACTGTTTGTTAAAATAAAAAAAAACAAAAACAATGATTAATAAATAGTGACATCCATATTAATTCGAAACAAACAGAAATATAATATTTGTCTCTGGAATTTCGGACAGATTCATTTTAATATTTGCGCACAACTACATGCATAATTTAAACTTGTATTATAATATAAATACCAGAGAAAAAAGACTGGACCGAGGGGGTTTGATACTTTATCCAGTTATATTTCCTTTTCTAATAAACGTGAACATTGTAATAATAAATTTTCCATGCACAAATACCACACTAAAATATGAATTTGATTAATCAATTTACTTTCTGTATTTATAAAGATATAGTACATGTAATATACAACACACCACTAGAATATTTTTATTATTCTTTTTTTATTTCTCAAAGTAGAGTTTACCGTGCTTGATTCCATGCGTGGACAATTCTATATTAATGTTTTTTTTACATGTGCGTTAATACCCCCCCCCCCCCAAAAAAAAAAAATCAAAAAAATTGGGAGAAAATAAAATTATTTCTGTGCTTGCAGATTAAAATCAACACCGTCATTATATTTGCGATCATTTTCATTTAAAATACCGGTTATTCTGTGAGATAAAATAATTTTGTTTGAGACTGGTATACACCAGTCTGAATATTTCTGAGAATAAATTCCAGACTAGAGAAAAAAAAATCTCAGATTTGAGGAAAAAACTCAAAAGACTAGTTTGAGTTTGAGAAAATATATACCAACATGTAATGCAATATATCAAACACTTTGAGAGAAATTTACTTGAAAGTGTTTTGAAGCATTCTTGCACAAATTACAGATTTACTCCATGCATAACATATTTATTCTCAAAGAAAGATTTGTGAAAATAGTTTGATATTTCGAAGATTTGAATTGTGACCAATGCATTTTGAACATTATATTGTACAGATATTTCTGTCCCCTTTATTGCAATATGATGCCTTTCAAAATTCCCTTATTCATGTAGCTATACTCTTTAGAAAATCTTATCACATGCATATATTATAAAATACAGTGGACCCTCAGATATCCGGACGCCAGATATCCGGATGTTTCAGTATCTGGACGATCTTTCAACGGAACGAAATATTTAAATGTTATTTTGTCTTATTTAAGTGGTGATTCAGATATCCAGATGCTTTACATATCCGGACATATTGACTGGGAACCAATGCGTCCGGATAAATGAGGGTCCACTGTAATGTATTAAATTTTCTTAAATTGTTTTTGAAAAGAACGATACATTGCATCTTATGAAATGGTCAGTGAAGCATAAATAGATTACACAAATCCTAGGCCAGTGATTGGCCAGAGAAAAAAAAAGTCTCATACAACTTGCTGTAAAGAATAGAGAGAAGTTCTCTTCGAACGCGTGGAATATATGACTTCGGGGAGGTTTAAATGCCGTGTAATAGCGCCGTACACACGGTAACATTTAAGAAATAAACAACGTTATTCAGTGAACATGGCGTTATGAATAGCAATTGCTCTGCTGGCATATTCCATGATGCGCGCTAGCGCATCATGGAAAATATGCCAGCAGAGCAGTTGCTATTCATTATGCCATGTTCACTGAATAATCGTTGTTTATTACTTATATTTGCATACTTAAATTTTTAAAAAGAATATCAGAGGAAATCCTGACTTACATAAGGACGTAGCTTCTTGTCTTCAGTTATGAAAAACATACGTCTTTAAATTCAGTAAACCTGATCAATGGTCCTTTTCTCTAATAAATCACAAACAATTTATAAAGTATTCAAACACTTATCTGGATAAAAGCAGCTCCGTCATCACATTCTCTTAATTTTTGTTTTGATGCAGTTGTGACGTCATCGATCAAGTTATTGAAACCCTCTGACAAAAATCAATAATTTAACATTATGATGAAAGATGAAAATGCTTTTATAATGATTATTATTCCAGAATGCTTTTCTATGATTTTTTTTTTTAGCTTTTCATATTTATTTTTAATAGTTGAAATCATTTTTGATATACTAGTTAATAAAGAAATTTCCTCTTTCTGAGTGTTATAACCCGAGTGTGAAGAGTTATCTTTCTTTGTACAAATATATATAATATGAAAAAATAAAAATGTGGCAGTTATCTACAATTTTAAAAAGTTTTATTTTACAATTAAATACACTGACTAAAATTAAATTTTTAAAGATATAAATCAGCAATTTTAAATAGTCTGAATTTCTTTTTTCTTAAAAATATTATTATAAACTTATTTTTAGTGCTTTTACGAAACAATTCATATATATACTTCTCAACATGGTATATTTGTGTAGTAGAAATTGTTCTAAACAAGTGAGCTGGAGCAATTGCACACATAGCAGAAGCAGTTGCGTCTATAGTGCTATGAACGCAGTTGATGACTACAAGTTCATAGTGGGAGAGAGCAATAGATATGCAAATATTTTGCTGTATACAGCAAGGTCTATACAGCTTGCTTTACCGTGTAAACCGGCCTTTACGGATAGATGGTCACGGATGTCAGACTGGTTTGTACAATTTTTGTCGACGTGTGAGTTCTGAGCAGGCCGTAGAAGTAAGAAGGTGTGTCCTTCATAGTAGAGAAAATGTCGTATGACCTGTGTGATCGTGTAAAATAGCTCTGTGCATTAGTTCGAATGTTTTGTGAGTGTTCGAGAAGCTTTCCTGTGTGGACTGTAATGTAAACTTTAGCAGCGGTGAGTTTGAACTATATATTTTGTTTGCTATGTGTTTTTGTTCTATATTTTTTATTTTATGATTTTTTTTTATTTTACAGTAGTTTGTTAAGCATTTTGTATACAAAATAAAATTACCGACATATTCAGGTATTTCATATGAATAAGTTTTATTTTATTTTATGGAAACCCAGACTTTGAAATAATGTTATTATAGGTGACCAGCAGTGTATGAGCGTATTGAGTGAGCAGGTGAACATTATGGTATACTGAGACATTCGAGGAAATCCGGTGTACTGGAGCATTGAAGGCTACAAGGACGTGTGACTGTTGGACAGTGTCGTAAACATAAATCCATGGGTAACCAACGACTGTGTGTCAAAGAACAGTGAACAGTAACGTCTTGGTTCAACCTCTGTGGTCTCGATAGTCAGTGTCTCCGATTTGCACATTGCAACATTTGTCGGGTCTGTTATGACATTATTATTGTGCACTATTGAGCACTACAATAAACTTGTGTTTGGACATACTCTTTGTCTTTTTTACAAGGTTTAGTTACAGCGATGGAATATTTCCATACCATGTATCACAAATTGTGACTGTCTTGATCTTTATTTCTTAAATGGAGCATCATTTTTTAAGTTTTAACATTGATTTAAGATTCTTCAATTTAAATTAAACTATACCCATTGCAAAAAATTGCAATTTAATTTCATGCAATTAAAAAATAAACAGCAATGTTTAATAATTCTCTAGGGAATGAACTTTTAGTTGGTCACGTGATCAAATCTTATAAAGCCCATAGGGCTTCTCGGTAGATATGACCACGTTGCAACTAAAAGTTCATTTCCCAGCGAACTTTTTAATATTTAAGGTCTTCCGTCTTCACGGAAGACCTTATAGTTATTGCTCTGTTTCTTCTTATTATTATTATTATTTTTCTGACACGATTTCTCGACAACTACTGGATAGAATTACATGAAATTTTCAGGAAAGATGTGCTGTAAGATATTCTTCAAAGTTCCAAGACAATTTTTGGAAATTCCTCTCTGGTGCCAAGTTTTGGACCATTTTCCTGATTTTAAAACGACATTTTGTCCACGATTAAACTCAAAAACGGTAAAAGACATCAATGTGAAACTTTCAGAGTTTATAGATGATTACCAATACTTTCAAGGACGCAACTTTTCGTTCGTTGTCAGTACTTCCTGTCGCTACCGGAAGCCAATTAAAAAAGTCCAAATTTTCAACTTTCTTTGTTTTTCAATATTTTTCTTTTATTTTTGGAATTTTTAATAGATATATTTATATTGATGCTTACTATATAAGTTGTTTTAATATTTGTTAATCTAAACTTTAGATATTAATATTTGAAAATCTGAAGCGGGCCCTAGATGGCGGCTGTCTCTGTCAAGTCCACCATTTCGCGATAGGGGCTTATGTAGTCGGCTGAGTGTATGTTTAAACCATTCTGACATACGGATATTTTAAATATAAAAACTATTTGGACTTTCACGTAGTAGCATGTTGCAATTGAGTGTCAATCTAAAACTTGATTTCTGTTTCACTGCTTAATGTAACTGGGCTAAATTCGATATGTAATGTGTACATTGTATTAAATATACTTTCCTAACGCCGAAATAAAATGAAGATGATAAAAATGTTTTATTTAATTAATCTCATTGAAGCTATTGCACCTCTTTAATAGATCAGTACAAAGAAAAGGTGCGAATATTTATGCCTGGGGTTTGACACGAAATTATAAATAGTGGCCCACCTTTTATGATTCTTAGATAGGTGTACTGTTGCAAAAGTATACACAAGTATATTTAAAGCAGTATTTCCAATAGCTTAATGGTTCATGCGTTGGGGAGAAAAGAGAAAAAAAAGGCGCATTCACGTTGGCGACCTGGATTCACTCCTCCTTGTGATCAAAACTTTGAATCACTTTTTAGTTCGATTTTACAAGTTTTTTTTCCTGAATCGGACGGAAAACCTCTCGTTGTTCGCAACGAGATCGTATCTAGTGTTGTCTATTACTTATATTTACACTTGAGACGAATTAATTTCAAGTACTACTGAATTTTTAACACGAAGGGGCCACTGTATTGTTATGTTGTGATGCATAATGACCTAGAAGTTGTTTGGCCTTGAAAGATCGAATGTTTGAATGTTCATTCATGTTTAGCAGCCCAGTTCATGACATATTTGTTTATAGTGAACATGATGAGCATGGTGAAAGAACAATGATTTCTGCTGAGAATAATCTTCTCCATAAGTTCTTAAAACAACTAAAGTCAAAAGAGGTGATATCGCTTGTTTTATTTTATACAACTTCAAAGGAATTCCGGGTTTCAAAGGTAATTGCGGTTTTAAACTAACTATAGTATTCAAAACTTTATTCAAATCGAAAGGAGATTTATTGTACATCTCGCTATTGAAAAAAAATATCCATATTGTTTATCATTTTATCCTTTTTACACTTATTAACTTAAAAATATTCCAAAAGAAGCTGCACCACGACAGTATTTTTTACACAAAATATCATTTCGCCTTATGATAAGGTCGTGCTACAAAATAAGATTCACACAGAAATGAACATATTTTCTCTTAGATAGGCTCATCTAAGAAAGATATTTGCAAATGTAAATAAGTAGGATTAAACCAGGAACCATATTTTGTGGCAGAAGGTTTCTTTTAAAGAAGAAATTATTTTTTTCATTTGAACAATATACAGTACCGTTAATTTAAGATTCCTTTTTTCCATTACTGGTTGCATGCAAAGATGTTTTTGCAGTGAGTTTTGTTATGCTTATTCGAAATATCTTTGTTATTATTTGGTATAAAAATCTTTCGACGAATTATGAAAATATAGTTATTATATTCTGAAGGTCGAGGAAAAAATTGAGCCAATTTTAATATAAAGAACTATATGCGGTATTAACCAACATTTGCCCCCCAAAATCAAACTTTGATGGAGTAATATTTAATTAAGTCCTTAAACAGGGGAGTATATGCTGACTTCAAAGCACTGAATAATTTCATAAGTAATGACGTCATATGTACGTAATGACGTCACAAACATGACGTAAATTTCAGTTTTTTATGAATTTTGCAGAAAAATGTACATATTTCGTCGATATTTTAAATAAAAGTCACCGAGCGCATGTGTGTTCAGGATAAATATTTTGATATAATGTGTAGAATGATAATATCAATGAAATATGTCAATATTGTTCCTGAACACACATGCGCTCTATAAATTTTAAAGCTTAAATTGTTGAAATTTTGTCCATTTTGTCCTCTTTCTGAAAAAGGATATAAAATCGGACTAGTTTGTGACGTCATAAAAACAGAAATTGTGAATACACTGCTCTGGAACTATAATATTTTCTGTTAACTTATATTTCTCGTACAATTTATTGAATTCAGCACATTTCAGGAAGTTTTCAAAATTTGACTTTTGTGGGGGCAAACATATGCAATATACCGCATATAGTTCTTTACACATATTTAGTAATACCTGAAAATTTACATCATATACCCCAACGGTTGGTGTTCTTTTCTGAATATAAAGGATTACTTAAAGAACTTTATTCGGTAATAACCAATATTTGCCCCCCAAATCAAACTTTGATGGATATATATTTAATTAAGTTCTTAAACAGGAGAGTATATGCTGCCTTCAAAGCACTGAAAATTTTCATAAGTAATGACACTATATTTACGCAATGACGTCACAAACATGACGTAATTTTCAGTTTTTTTATGAATTTTACAGAAAAATGTACACATTTCGTCGATATTTTGAGTAAAAGTCACCGAGCACATGTGTGTTCAGGAACAATATTTTGATATAATGTGTAGAATGATAATATCAATGAAATATGTCAATATTGTTCCTAAACAAAGTTGCGCTCTATAAATTTTAAAGCTAAAATTGTTGAAATTTTTTCATTTTGTCCTCTTTTTGAAAAAGGATATAAGATTGGACTAGTTTGTGACGTCATAAAAACAAAAATTGTGAATACACTGCTTTGACACTATAATATTTTCTGTTAATTTATATTTCTCATACAATTTATTGAATTCAGCACATTTTAAGTTTAGTTTCATGACGTCCCACAACGTCATTTTTTTTCAATGTCCGCTTTTTCTACCACATACACTTAATTAGATGAGATTCCCTGGAGTTGAGTAAGGACTTAAACCCGTCTTGTTTTTATGATTTTACAGTGTCAGGAACAGCAGCTTTAAATACATATAATATTGCAAATGGATTAATACATTGGGAGATATCCTCGCTCGATTCTTTTTAGCATATTTTGCTTGTGGGAGTTTAATATCTTCAACACATGATCAACGTCATTTTTTGACGTGATTGATTTTTCACACCTTGACTTAGAATTAACATTAACTGTGCATCCCTTTTCTCTCTGAACCTCTTTTTCAGTATTAAACAATTACTCTGGGTGTATTTAATTTATCCATAGCTAATTTTAACATTTTCTAGGTCTATACCACTTTTTTCAGGGCCAAAACTTTATAAAATGTTGGAAAATGTAATACCCTCCCCTTTTGACGTCATTTTCAAGGACTTATTCAAGGACATGGCACCTGATCCCACCTCTGATGTTTCGGAGGTCCGTGTTTGCTCTGCTCTTATTTTGTATATTTGTTTATTGGACGTTGAGATTGAATACTGTTCGTTATTTCCATATCCTTATTGTTCAAACACAACATGTAAAATTTACTTTAAATTTTCATAGAACTTTCAGAATGATTGAAAACTTCATATTTTATGAAGCAATAGTGTCCAAATATATACCTGAATTAATAAGATTTTTGGATGTCAAATGTTTATATCAAAAGAGTTTTTCTTTGTTATGCTTCGGTCGAATAAACGCCGTATTCGAGGTTGCGCCGCCTGGACATACCTTAGCTTATAAAAAACATTACTTATTTATTTAAAAATGAAATTTATGATCTACGGTTTATTCTATAGATAGAAAAGATGATGCTTATTAGATATTTTAAAAATCATTGATGTACCTAAAGCGGTTTTAATTTTATGGCGCCAGTCCACGAACTTTTTGATAACCCCTCGTATCTGTAGAAAATAACTCAGCCATAAGTACCTTTTTCAAAATATTGTGCAAATTTTAGATGTAAATGTTGATATTATAGAAATAGCTGGATTTTAGCACCACTAATATCTACTGATATTGGTGAAAAAAAATATCTGAACTTTTTCATATGATCCGGCACTAAAGTTACCTAGATATTGTTATCAATAAACTCAGCTACTAGTACCTTTTGTTTAAAGTTATGCTAGTTTGGAAAACAATTGTTGATATTATAGAACTAGCTGGATTTTACACAGCTGATATTCACTGATATTGTTGATAAAAAACAATCTCTGAGCTTTACCACATGAGCTGGCACTAAAGTTACTAGGATACCGTTATTAATAAACTCAGCTATTAGTACTTTTTGCTTAAAATTATGCTATTTTGGGAGACAAATGTTGATATTCTTAAAGAAGCTGGATTTTTACATAGCTGATATTATAAAGTAGCTGGATAGCTTGTGCAATGAATTCCTTTTGACAATCAATACCCATCCCATGTTCAAATATTAACGCAGGTACGATAAGGCTTCCCAGAGAATATTGTAGTGTACTCTGTGCATGCACTTCTCTTAAGTACAAATGTTTGACGTCATAATTGAAAATGACGGCAAGTCACTGCATACTTGACCTGTAATGATAGGGAGAGTGTCTTAAACTTGACATCTTATTTCAATCTGCATATAAAGATGCAGAGTGCTAGTTTAGAATAAACGTGTTTTTATAATTTTTTTCAAAAATCTAATATACCCGAATAGTTTAGATAACTTTGATTTATTACTCTTGTTTAAGAGTCAGCGTGTTCAAACTACG
This sequence comes from Saccostrea cuccullata, assembly GCF_032062105.1. Classification (NCBI taxonomy): domain Eukaryota; kingdom Metazoa; phylum Mollusca; class Bivalvia; order Ostreida; family Ostreidae; genus Saccostrea; species Saccostrea cuccullata. Next base: position 344,579 of record NW_026929462.1, on the reverse strand, counting down.
TACGAAAATGTACGTTTGACATTTACCCTTTTTTTACACCCGTGGACAGAGGCAGAATTCATAATACTTGTATAAAAGAGCCTGGCGCAGGTTATTAATGAGGATATTTAATGTCTGTTTAATGTAGAAATCTGTAAGAGGATTTTTCCTTGTCATTGAGTCCTGCATGGGAAAAATGTATGATGGCTTTGTTTTTAAACAGATGACGATATTAAGCGGAAAATACCGACAGATTTGTCGGTAAGTCGGTAAGTTTTTGTGAAATAAATTGTACCAAAGAAATAATATAAATTTTCCAAAGCACATTTCGGTTTCACAAGGATGCAACGAGTTTATTTATGTGACAAAAAGTTGATGATAATTGTGTTAGTAACCTGCACCGAAGCGATTTACGTGAAACACTCAAAAAAAGAAGAAATGACCGTCACGTGATAAACAAGGACATGTGATATCGTAGCAAATATGTTTATAGCCAAGAGAATTCTCACCAAGAAAACTCTCTTTATGAATTGGGCGTACTTAAGATCATAACTTAAAAATAAAACTCAAAATCAACTTTGCAATGCATTATTACGTTTTAAATTCATTTTAAGCTCCGGGATGCCTTAACAGTACTGCGAAGGTCTAGATGTGGGATATAGGATGTAAACCAGTCCCCCTGGCAATACATTTTACTTATATTACTAGCATTATACGTTTTTTTTTCAAAATTTGACCGGTTAGCTGAATATGTTACCGGTCTTGTACCATAAATTCCTTTTGACAATCGAAGTGTCCCTTCCTTGTTAAAATATGAAGGTCTAGATGTGGGATACAGGATGTTATTCAACCCCCCAACCCGCCAACACCCCCAACACCCCCTTGGCAATGTTCACTTATAATAGAATTAGACTTTTTTCAATATTGACCGGGCTTACAGAAAAGATGTCCAATCTTTGAAACATAAAATCCTTTTGAAAGTACAAAGGTTTCTCCAATACCCATCCCCTGTAAAAATATGAAAGTCTTAATATGGCATCCAAAATCTTGCCACCCCCCACCCCCCAAACCCCACCCCGGGAAATGTACTCTTAAGTACAAATACTGATAATATTATTAAAGTTTTCTTCAATTTTGACCGGGCTATAGCTAAATATTCATCTTTTTGGTCAGGGTAACTGCATTGCTTTAAGGTCTTCACTCTCCTTCTTTGATTGGTGTTTTTACTTTTCTTCTTAAACACGGTTTATAATGCGTTATTAAAGTTTTCAGCTCACCTAAGCCGAAGGCATTAAAAGATCTTCTTCTCAAGAACTTTTTGGCCAGAATAGCTGATACTTATGTGGAAGGTCGTGTAGATTCTAAATTGTACAAATCATGACCCCGGGAATTTGGCGGGGCCACAATAGGGAATCAAAGTTATCTATAGAAATATAAAGGAACAATCTTTTTCGTAAGAAAAAGTGGGCCAGAAAAGCTGAAACTTATGTGGAAGCATCCTTGAGTAGAATAGATTCTTAATTGTTCAAATCATTACCCCCGGGGCCACAATAGGGAATTTGAATTGTCCAAATTAAGACCTTCGGGTTACGATGGGGTCATGATAGGTATTACAAGGGGAACATCTGGATAAGAATCACATTGTCAAGGCTACTCAGGTGAGCGATGTGGCCTATTGGCTTCTTCTTTGAAAACAAATATTAGGACATATACAGCCATTTGAATAGGGGACCTGTAGAACAGCTTGTGGTTTGCCATTCGAATAGTCAATGGCGAATTAGGAATAACCTTTCAACTTCTGATTGCCCGGGAAAAAAATCATGAAGCACAAAACCACATAAAACTTGTCGTAAACAAGCTTTAAAAGCACTCTAGAGTTTCTTGACAAACAAAAATAAAAACAAATAAACAATTAAATAATACAAACAAAACAGAACAGAAAAAAATATATCGCCTCTATCTTTTAAAGGTAATTTGGAGTTATAGACAGTAGTTGAAGACTACTCTCATGCTGGTTTTACAAATTTTGTAAAACCAGCATCAGTCGATCTTTTTAAGATCTGAAAATCACTTTATTAATATAAATTATTTTTATTTGTCCTTTTGAAGCTAAAGAAAATGAAGCACTCACGTTCTTTTCCAAAAATGTATGTGGTGTCTTTTCCAAAGAAAAAAAGTAGGAATATACTCAAAGAAGCTAGATACTGGGTCTGTAGATGTAAATAATGGTGATGAAGTACATGAAGATATTATAAGCAAAGGCAAGGATAAAATATGCAAGAAATGCACCCTGAGTGATGAGGCCCCCAAGTCAATTCAAACTAATTTCACCAACAGTACTTGTGTTCGCAAAATAAATCGAGATATCAATACGAAAAATAAAAAAAAACATATAACACGAAGAAGATTCAACTGATGATGAAACCGAAGATTTTAAAATCAGTGAGATTAGTACTAGTCAGGAGAGAAAGGAAAATGCAGATGATATCAAGCTTCTTGGATACCAGTGACGATGCTCTAAAATGTTCACCAAATGAAAAATATTTTAGATACAAATATCACTACAACAGTTTTATTGAAAAATCTAATGACGATAGTATTGTAATTAGAAGCATATGCTCGTCAGATAGAGGGGTCTGTAATTTTCCCAAGGAATGTAATGATTCAACTAACAGCGAAAAAAACTACTCTTTTGAATTTTCCAAAGACGATATCTGTATCAAAATCAACGAAAATAAGAACGACGTTGACAAAAATACTACATGTACTGATGGGGAGAAGGAAACTTTTCTATTCAACCATGTGGGCCTCACACCTCTCACCGTAAACTTTTGTATCACAAAACTGCATTATATAACACAAAAGTACTCGTCGCTGACTTTGTTACGAACGAAATCTTGGAAACATCATTGCCAAATCATGTGCAAAATCTAAGAAATTGTTTTTATCAGCAATATTAGGTGATATCAGCGGTGTAAAAATTCAGCTACTTCTATAATATATCGACATTTGTTTCCCAAAGTAGCATAATTTTAAACAAAAGGTACCAGAAGATGAGTTAATTAATAACGATATCTTGGTAACTTTAGTGCTAGATCATGTAGAAAAGCTCATAGATTGTTTTTATGAGCAATATCAGTGGAAATCAGCAGTGTAAAAGCCGGCTACTCTCATAATATCAACATTTGTCTCCCAAAACAGTATAATTTTAAACAAAAAGTATTAGTAGCTGAGTTTATTAAAAAAATATATTTTGGTATTATTGCCAGATCATGTGGAAAAGCTCAGTGAACGTTTTCTATTAACAATATCAGTGAATATCAGCGGTGTAAAAATCAAGCTTCTTCTATAATATCAATATTTGTCTCCCAAATAGCATAATTTTAAACAAAAGGCACTGGTAACTGAGTTTATAAATAACGATATCTTGGTAACTTTAGTGCCAGATCATGAGGAGAAGATCAGAGATTATATTGTTTTTATCAGCAATATCAGTTGATATGAGCGATGAAAATATCAAGCTAGTTCAAGAATATCAAGATTTGTCTCCCAAATAAGCATAATTGTTTACAAAAAGTAGAATGTTCAAGTCAGTTACTAGTAGAAACTTTACATGCATGCCATAGCAAGCTACCACTAGCTAACACTATCTAGTTACTATTCACTTACTTCTTGTACCCAGCTACTAGTAGCTAACTTTACCACATGTCGTAGCTAACTACTAGTAGCTTAATTTTCATATCTTATTAAATGTGCCTTCTTTTGATGACTGAGTAGAATCATATTTTGGAAAAAAAATATGGACAGAAATAATTTACAAGGATTCTGTACCAAATGTCCTAGAACAATAAAGTTAGGTTACCAAGGATGGCTATGATTTAGATTTGTTAAACACAAAAAGCATTCGGTTAAATGGAAAAAAATATTTTGGCTTTGAGGATAAATGGTTCAGATAGCTCCAGATTTCTTTAGAATTAGAGCTCTACTCAATAGCTTATTTATAATAATGCATATATTTTGCCTTCAATAAACTATTGTCTTACAATTTGAGACAATGCATCTAAAACTAACATTGAAAGAATTCATAAACTTCAGAAACGGTTTGCTAGAATTATTCTCGATGCAGCACCCGAGGAACCATCAAAACCATTGTTTGAAAAACTGGGATGGCTAAATGTATTTGAATTAGTCACACGACATGAGTGTATTTTATTGTACAAAACTTGTATGGTAAAATGGTATGAGCCCCGAATATCTCCAGGACCTTTTTGTTTTTCATAGCCATGAATCCTATTCCTTACGTTCAGAATTAAATTATAATCTTCGTTTACCAAAACATAGAACACTTTCATTTACAAATTCCATTCAATATTCAGGTGTAAATTTATGGAATAACCTACCATTACATGTAAAATTATCACCAACCTTACCTATTTTTAGACGAAATGTAGAAAAAATTATAATTAGCCAACGTATGTTAATAAATGTTTGAATATGTCCTTTGTACAAGATGTTTGATAACTACTATTGTTTAAGACAATGTCTCTAAATATTGACTTCTTCATTTGAATCTCATTAGATATACATTACATTATGCACTAACGAACTCTACATGTTTTATCTTTGATTTTATCATTTTATGTGATATGTTGTTTTAAATTAGAAGGCCTCGGGGAAGAATAGTACCTTGTACTAATCGGGTTACCTCTAAATAAAGCATTATTATTCTTATTCTTATTCTTCTTCTTATTATTATTATTATCATCATCATCATCATCATTATTATTATTATTATTATTATTATTATTATTATTATTATTATTATTATTATTATTATTATAAATGATATAAACTAATGCTCTGGTGTGTAGAACTGATTCCTTGTGCAAGACTGTATATGGGACCAATTCAGTTACATTTGTTTCATTTCTGGAAATCAGACATCCAAGCCCTGAAGTTTGGAATTGTGCGAGTTTCTACAGTACGTAAATTAATTGTATATATATTTTTGGGCCTTATATCATTAAAAAGAATGCAAAAAATAAATTTCTAGAATATAAAGAAATTGAAAACCTTCTATGATGTTCAAAACTCTGCCCCCCTGAAACCATCCCTATAAATCATTACAAATATTTTTCACTTTAATTTTTTTTTGAACATGTGAATAAGAATGGAAAAATCTTCGCGGTGAAATTTGTTCATTTAAGTCATTAAACATGACTCAAGTTGTTATTTTCAAAATTTTTGACAAAAATGTGTTTGTATCATCTGTTCTTAATCATTCTAAAATATCATTGAACAGGTCATTTCTTTGGGCAGTGTATTTCGCACAAGAAAAAAAACGTATGATTAATAATGGACTGTCATTATTATTTCACCTAAATAAGTCTTTATTAAGAACACAATTATGTCTTAATCTAGAATGAGTTACGTTCCAGCAACGACCACCAAAAGTAAAAAAAAGGACGGAGAAGGTATTCTCTGAGAGTTTATATAATTTTTGACGTGGTTGTAGATTCGATATCATGAGAAGACGAAAACGACGTGAAATATCTATTTAACGCTTCAACCATGTCAATATCACTGTAAGTAATATGTTCATTTTCATTTTCTGTAATATCCTGCAGCGGTCGAATTTCGGACCTATCCTTCGTTTTAAAAACATCTTGTAATAATGTTCAAAAATTTTTAGAACTTTTGAAAATTGCTTTTAATAAGATTAGCTTCTTTATTGTTGTACTTGTTTGCCATTGCTATTTTTCATGTTATTTACTTTGTTGCGTAGCTTTTCAAACTTATCCAAATCTGAATTTTTTTTTTTTGTTTTATTGGCTTGATCTCTTCTACGATTTCTCATACGGTGTACGAATCCTTTTTGCATAATTCGTAATCGAACCTTGATTATCTTAAGGCCTTATAGTTATTCTTTTTGTGAATGCATTTTTAACATGGTTTAAAAACATAGCTGAAAAATTACTCTTCGCCTGGTCTACATCTTTGGCGTTATTAATAAGCGTATTCCAACCTGTATTGCGTATAAGTGCGTTTAGTGTTTCAAAAGGACAAGATAGGGTTACAGCCGAATCTGGCCCCTTATTTGATATAAATATCAGAACAGTGCTAAAATTGTGATAGTTTGTAGTTAAGAAGTCAAAATGATGCTAACTTTAAGACAAGCACTAATTTTGATTCAAAGCTTATATGAAAGCCACTAGAGGGTGCAGAAATAGGACATTTTCCGGAATTTCCCAAAATTTCTCTACAAAAAACAGAACACAAGCTTGCCTATCTGAGATTTTTTACACATAAACTGCATCTGATATCAGTGTTTAAAATATATAAATGTGGTAGATAGGCAAGCGTGTGCTATATGTTTTCCGAAAGAAAATGTGCTGTAAAATTAATGAAAATTAATATAAAAATTAAAAATTTTGAAAATTGACCTATTTCCTGACCTAACTATGACCCCTGTATATTCTAAATCTCAAAACCAATTCTCTTTTTGTGGCAGGGGTGACAACAAGTTTTTATGGATAAACTGTTGGATCATTTTGTAAGACACCCAAAATCGGAGGCCAAATACTGGTCTTACCCTATCTTGTCCTTTGCATTTATGTAAGGCCATATTTCTTGTATGTGATTTAAGATTTATGTGTAATGGAATAGAATAATGATAGGGGATTGAAATGCCTTTGAAATTGTCCAATCAAATCATTTTATATTTAGCCATTCAACTTTTTTTATAGCCAATCAGAGTTCCAAATTATTAACCAATCATAAGTGAGTAGAACAGGTATAAATACATACACCCACAAAGTTTTCTATTACTTGGTGGTTACTCTTGGTTTCCATAACACCTCTTAGGCTAGGTTCTTGGGCTTTGTCATGAAACATCACAATATTGTTCGTTAGACCACTCAGCTCAAGAATCGAAATCCTTATTAGTGTCTCAGTGTCGTGTGTCTTGAGGGCATTTTAATAAAGGTATATCTGTGACTAGTGCTAGTGTGTGTTTTAGGGTAGTTGAAGACTCTCGGGAAACAACAGAATTGTTGGTTATACCACTCAGTCTGCAGTTAAAAAAAATAAGATTTATATTTGATTATTTATTTCATTGTGCTTGATTCTTATTTTATAATTTATTGTCATTAAGTTCATGTCATGTCATCCATGTAGGACCTAGGAAAAATATCATACATGTAACACGAGTTCGTCTTTTTTGCCAATCCAAATTATATATTTTTATTGTTAGTAGATCGTCTGCAGGAAGTTGACGTAAGTTTGTTTGATTTTATATCATAACGTAATTTTTAAGAAAGAAACCTAAGCCAACTCAATTTGTACTTTGAAAACGTTACATATATATGTGCTTTTGTGATTGCTGAGAGATTGCTCTGCGTCTATTTTTTCCCAGAGTCCATTACGTACCTCAGCAGGTACATTTTAACTGATAAAAATTGGGTTTATGAGAGATTTCGTAATCTTTCGTGACTCCGTAAGCTTTGAGATCCCCATTATATTGTTTCTATGGATTTTGAAATTGTTTGAGCTGTTCATTTTTATCATATTTAATAAAAGTTGATATTTGGAACAAATATTGTCAATATAGAATATTGTCTATCGATCAATTACTTCAATTTCAGTAGACCATTAGTAAAATTTCATCCATAAAATAAATGAGAGAATGATATTCATCTTACCCTTTCTAAAGCAATCATATCTCTGTCGATTGTCTAGAGGCGTAACTGGAGTTTAATATACAGTATGCAGCTTGATATGAATTATCTTTCGGTCATATGAATGCACTGACTCATGGACTCTGTTTAGTTTAATTTTCATCGCGCTTTAATATCTTTTAAAATATTTTGTCTAATAGTGTTTACATTTCACAATCATGAAAGAAAAATTACCAACACACACGAGTGTATATATATTGAAGTCAATATCCTCCGCGGATAGGGCAAGTAATGTCTGTGTTTTTGGGTATGTTCAGTACGTTTCAGCGGGGACTCAAAACTGACTAAGTATTTTGTCTCCAAGGAAAATGTTCATCAGGCAGATCTTCGACACTTACAAAAATATAATCGTTCTGACCAAGTTATATCGAGATTATTTTGAGGGGATATAAAATAAACGTTCTTATAGTGGCATAACTGTCTGAAAGATAGTTTGGGGATAAGTACAAACTTTAACCATTTTTTTTTCTAATTAATGTTAAAAATACATATTTAGCAATCGAAAAGGAACTTTCCATATGATTTTCAAGTCAAATGTAAACTTCTGAACCCCTTTAGTCATTTCGCCGATTGTTTAATCAGTAAAATGTCATGACAACTGTCGAAGGGACCAGAGAGAACACTCGTGAACAAAATTAGGCTTTTTGTAGGTATCCATGGCAACAGTCAGTTGCTATATTGAAACTGAATAACGATACACCACACCTAAAAGCAGTGATATTCTCCTTTGAGGAAAGTTTGAAGAGGATTTCCCAGCCATCTCTGAGAAACAGCCCGTATAACAAAAACATGCGTACAATTGCAATATATCGCCCGACTTCCTTCGGAGCGACATAAATGTCACACTGCTGTTTTGATCTCTGGTATCAACCCGAACGGTTTGTATCGTGCCAAACCCATAGGGCTAATACAAGGACCGAAATCAAAACAGTTGTGTGCTGTTGTTCTAATATACATTTAATCCAAAGAAAAAAAGAAACATTTAGATATTTTTATTTTAAAAAATTATATAATTTTATGTTTAAAATAAGAGTTATTTATTTTGATGTTCCTTAAGATGTTGCTTCACAATGAATAATCATACAGAGTAATAATTGCCTGGTCTGTCATCAAAAAGAATAGTCCCGGTGTTTTGAAACATTTCATTTCGAAAAACATTAAATGAAAAATTAAGCAGATATAATGCTTTGAAATTTGAGGGCGAGACAACCCCTTGACGACGGGCCAAGACAGAAATTTATCAACTCCGAGGGCAAGACAACCCTACCTCCCAGGTGCTGCTTTTTTAGGGCTGATTACACCACTAGGTATATGACATACGAATGTTTATCACTGACATTCAGTATCAATGTAATGGGTCAGATTGCATTTGTTCAGTGTTTTTGTTGTAGCTGAAAAGCGTGGTAGGGGGTGTCTCACATAAAGAGTATTACCATAAAAAATTCATTATTTAGTAGTTTTTATTTCAAAAAGAAATACAGAGATGACGGAATATATTCAGATAAATCATTAAGACAAATTCTGACAGACTTGTTACCAACTGTACTTTGTAAAAAATGGTCTCTGTTGGTTTGTTTTTTTTTTCTGTGTATGGCAAAAAAGGAAAACATGGCGAGTCTGGGATGCTTACTCCTGTATAGCTCCTGATTGCAACTCTTAAATTTTCAGAGATCCGTGATTTCTCCGCTCTTAGGATGTATTAATTATTGAAAATGTGTGTACACATTTTTTCTTTAAAAATTTACTACTTTCCTGTTGTTAGTTTTTACTGTCTTTGTATGTTTCAAAAGCTTTATTTTTTTATGGTATTATTTTTTGAAGACGTGAGTCGTATTTTGTTTTATGTGTGTATCTTTTGAATACTTACCTTTTTGAAACAAATGTGCAAATAAGTATATCAAAGCAGGACAAACTCAATTCTGTCGAAGCGGTAGGAAATTTTAGAAGTTGACTAAAGAGAGTGAGAAGAATATAGGTTTCATTTTATATTGTAAAGAAGCATCGTCATCCATGGATTGCTGTTTTAGCATGATGTTTTTTTAGGGGAATATTTATTCAAATGAATTCATGAAAACATGTGAAAATATAAGAATAAAAAGATTGAGGCTACACTTTGAATACTGGGGAGGCAGCTTCCTTATGAACCGAGTTTAATATGTAAAAATGTACCTGTATATTTAACCTATTACAGACAATAAAAAAGTTAACAAGATTTTCCAACAAGTACTCGGAGTGTAGGAAATACAACATTAGCCAATAAACACTTCAAGTAAATGACAATGTTACTTATTAGAAGATAGGTTGAATTTCATTCATAAGATGCACTCTACTTGAGATACACAATACATTAACCTACATACACTCAAAACACTTACACCTCCTTTTAATGAGTGGATACGGAACTAAAATGTGTCCCTGTATTCTACGGTAGACACATTCCTTATTCACATCTAATTGCAAATTCAAAGTATACTCTAGAGTAGAGTCATTCATATATCTTTCAGTTTTAAGAAACGAAATCCTCACATTATTTAAAAAAAAAACGAACAAACTGTGACAGACTCTTTTTCAGACCCATAATTAGTTCTAAATTGGATGATTCAATTATCATATGCTTGTGATATAAAAAAAGTGTCCTTTTAAATTATTCATTAAAAAGATACGCAGGGAGGATATATGTTGCCTCCCATAGAAAAGTAAAATGCAATCTTGGCCTCCGATGCTCTTTATGCCGACCCATCACATTATAATAGAAAATGACTTTAAATCAATGCATACCTTAGCAATAAGTGCAAGAAAAGTGTTATAAACTTTATTCTTATTTAACAACGGGAATAGAATAAAATTCATTTCATACAAATAAGGAATAATGTTCATAAGGTGTAGATCGGATTTTCTTGTTTTACACCCAAAAAATGCTTGGATACGCAATTTGGAAAACAAACTCATAATGACAAACAAAAAAGTGGCAGTCTTTATCAGAAAACATATGGAGATAACGAACAGTATTCAAGATCAAATGTCCATAAAACACTACAAAACAGGAGCTTTTTCAAGGGCCCACATATTTCCGTATCACCCCTCTAAATGTTTACATAACTAATGATATTTAGTCAAATTATATGCTATCTGAAGTACATTGTTGTGAGTTGTGTACTGTTTCATCATGTACACATGTATATGAATAGTAATATTAAGAAACTTCTTGATCATTTCATAGTGGTAAACATGTATGGTTATATATATGGAACTTGAATTTTGTGTATGTCAAGATTGTTCTCAGTTGATTCCACACGCAAAACCATGCTCTATGTATGAACAATTTCTAAAACGAGGTAAATTATTGACAAGCAAGCTGATGAAACAATAATATCAGTTGTCTCGTTTAAAGTCATCATTTCGTAAGTTCTATATTCGAACCAAATACCTTGGTAGCAAATACAATTTATTAAAATTAGATAAACACATCTCAGAATAAAAAGAAAAAAATCTGAAGATGAAATCCTTAAAGTTCAAAAAGAAATATGAAAAACAATAAGTCCTAAGGAAGTGATGGAAATACAGTTGAATTTTTAAAAAAAATTCTGGAGGGATCTGAAACAAATTATATGTCAGTAAATAAATTGCATTTTCGTCAGTAAGATGCTCTCTGTTTCTCAATGATTGGGAATTATTTCATGTTTGCCAAAGGGAGACAAACTTAGACAATTTTTAAGAAACGGGCGAGCCTATACTAAATGTGGTTTACAGATTAATTTCAGGGTGTCTAAGTTTTAGAATTAAATCAACATTAGAGTATCTTATTTCAGACACTCAGTCAGGTTTGGAGAGAATACAAGATTTATTTATGATTTAATGGAATATACTGACCGAAAAAATATACTTGGATTACTTTTGTTGATTGATTTTTAAAACGCTTTTGACACTATATTTCTTGGACTTTTATTTATAAAGTTTTAAAATATTTTTGCTTCGGTGAATATATAATTGAATGGATCAAGATTCTTTACACAAATTTAAGGCTTCTGTGTTACAAAGTGTTTTTTTTTTTATCAGAACAAATTGATATAGAGAGGGGATGTAGACATGATGACACCATATTTGTTTCTCCTGTGTGCCGAAATTCTAGCAGTCTTGATCAAACAAAATAAAGATATAAAGAGTATTATGATACCTGATAAAGAACATAAAATGAGTCAACACGCTGATGAAACATCTCTTTTTTTGATAGTTCACCTAAATCTTTATTCGTTGCCTTGACTACTTTAGTTTAATTTTTTCTCAAAAATTACATTTCTACCGTAACTTCCCCTACCTATGCAGCCATAGATGTATAATTTCATCACGTACATATGGAGCTTACGTATTTCAGTTGATTCGATATATCAAGAGCTTGCTCTAGGTATAACAAATTTGTAAAACATGGTAAATTATTGACAACAAGTTGATGAAAACAAGAATATCAGTTGTCTCCTTTAAAGTCATCATTTCCGTTAGTTCTATAGTCGATACAATGGTCTTGTCAACAAATACAATTATCACTGAGTCAAATGCTGACTGATTGTTTTCATGTTTATTGTTAGTCCATTATAAACCAAATTGGCAATGTATTTTTCCTGATCATGACAAGGAGCACACGGCGGATGTGTTGGTCGGCAGGAGAAGCTCACTTCTTTAATAAACTGTATTGTTTTATGTGAGGACCTTGTTTTAATCCTGTATATTTTGTATTGTTTTATTGATTCATTTAAATGTTCGTTATCTCCATATGTTTCACTTCTTAGAAAAATAATGGAAATCGTCGTTCAGCCTTCATATTCATGATAACTTCATGTATTTCCACACAAGGTTATTGTTTCCACCTTAGAATTTGATAAATGATTGAATTAAACCAGACTGTTATAATTCTTGCTTCATCATCTTATTTGTCAACAATTTCATATGAAAAATTAAGTTTTGATTTTATGCGTTTAGGTTTACAATAGCTGACACAAGTATTAATAAAAATTCCATTTGAATCGAAAGCAGATACCTTTATTGCAATATAACCAGAACGTTTAATATATTTCTGATCTTCCTGACAAGGAGAATTGTCGGCAGGGTATCCTCATTCCTCCATGGCACCTGATTCCACCTCTGATGTTTAAAGAGGTCCTTGTTTGCTGTGATGCTGATTTGTAACGATTTTAAATGGATCATTGAGCTTGAATATTGTTCGTTATCTCCACATTTTAACTTTTAAATTTTTTTAGTTGAGTTAAAGTATTATTTTTATTTTTTTTTCAGGATGCATCCAATGAAGTGCTCTTTGAACAATCCAATATAAAATGTTTAGGTTAAAAACATAAACTAGACTCTACACATCATGAACAAGGTAGGGGTTAGCACACAGTGTAAAGTACGCGAGTGTTCAGATTGCTGGGCGGACGCTGGCTTTTCTTGTTTCACCTGTACACGTGACATTTGTCTGTCGTGTAAACAAAGACATATGTTCCATGACGTTGTGATTAACCGCGAAAAATATAGAAAAATTTCAAAAGAAAAGAAATGTAAGATACACACAGACAGAGGTTATGAAAATTATTGTGAATCATGTGAACTTCTTCTCTGTCCTCAGTGTAGTGAACATGTAAAACATAAATTACTTGATATAGGAACAGCATATATTCAAAAGAGTCATTAAAACAGAGCATTCATTCAAAATATTAAAAGAAACATTTTTCATGATTTTTTTATATCACCTAAAGAGAATAAAATATGATAAAAATAATTGTCACAAAAAATATCCAAACTTCAATCAGAAATATCAACTAAACCACAGAGACTAAAGGACCTTATTGACACTGTAATTTGTGAAGTTAAAATTAGACACCAACGTTATATTAATAGAAAACAACAACAAGAAACTAGGAATATGAACAGACACCTTGCCATGATAGAGAACTATGAACATAAATTTGAACAGTCAACAAAGAGACCGATGAATATTCTCCCTTTTCTAAAGAAGATCCACGTTCCGGAAAGAAAACGATACTCCTTTTCTTATGCATCAAGCTTTGTACTTCAAAAGTGAAGAAATGAACATCGAGAGTATAAATAAGCTAGAAAGAGACTTCCAAATCATAATGACGGGGAAAAGACAATTAAACAATGGCCGTCCATTAAAACTGTTGTCTAAACCCTGTGTTACACAAGACTGTCACGGTGACAGGTGTTAAAGGTGTACATCATATTGCATGTTTAGCGTCAGATCTAGTTTGGATCTATGGTTACTGGAATAATTGACTTTTCATGACAAACTCAGCGGGGGATATACTACATCAACAGACATATGTAGGCAGTCCAACATGGACTTATGGAATACACACAGTAAATCTAGCCCGTGAACTTATTTATATAGATGGGAATTTCAGCATAATAAAGCAAAGTATTGATAACACAAAGTTATCTACACTGGTAAAACATAATGGTATATGGATACCACAGTGTGTATTCTGTTCCCTCTTCAATGAAGATCTACTAGTGGGAATTCATAATAAAAACAGGCAAGGTAAAACGTTATAATAACACAGGACAATGCATACAAATCACAGAACGAAGCAACACTGATGGCAAAATTCTGTATAAAATTCCTACTTACATCACGGAGAATCATAATGGAGATGTTATTGTTTCTGATTTTCATAACGGTGTAGTAGTGACGGATCGTGGAGGAAATTATCGCTTCTCCTATAAAGGGCCTCCTTCGGGATCAGGACTATGGCCTCGAGGAATCTGTACAGATGTACATTCAAACATCCTTGTGTGTGATACGAACACAAGAACATTACAAATGATTGATAAGGACGGCCAGTTCCTGTCCCTGATAGACATACATCAACAAGAGATATACATACCCTGGTGCGTGAGTTATGATGACATATCTCACCGTCTTTGGGTGGGATCATTAAATAAGGACAGAATATGGGTTTACGGATTCAGGAAAAGAGAGACGATTGATAAAAACTAAGAGAATTAGTACTTATAAGATTAAAGTCATTATTACTCATATTTTTCTTTTGATACATGTAAATAGAGAGAAAAAAATGCATAATTGCGAAAACAATCTCTAACTAAAAACCTTTCAACGTTAATGAGACAAAGCTTCTATAGCCACTGATTAACCTTACGATTTTTGTAAAAAGAAACAAGTGTATTTTTCAAAAAAGCGTTGTTTTTCAAATCAGAACTGTACCATCGTAGTTGTAAAACCGACTACTGATAAATCAGAAATATATCAGGTCATTAAAAAACAAAAGGCCGGGAAACCATTTTATTGTTACTCCTTTTGCAATGCTATTGTAATTAACTGTTTTTGTGGTTGATTTAACAATGATATTTCTCCGTCGTTTTATATCATTTTCAATCATATACAGGCGCGACCCATGTAAGTCTGTAAATGACGAATGATACTAGTTAGTATAAATAGATCTACCAAGAGTACAAGAAAAATGCTAGGAAACGCGAGAAAGTGGCAGAATGGTGCTGAAAAAATATTTTATTTCAATAAATTAGATTTTCCGATGTTGATGAACAACATAGTATATACCCTAGAAAACCTGAAAGTAAGTCAGTAAGAGGATCCTAGGCGAAATCCAATGTTGCGGATGGTTTCAGGCCTTGTTGATTTTATAGTACAGAAGGGTAGACCTATATATACAGCGTTACCAAAGAAATGGAATTAGAAGGAGCTTATCTACAACTGAAACGTAAGAATAAAGAACTTGAAATCAAAACAGAAATTAATATAACTGATGCAAAAACCAAAATCATTTAGGAAAGTGTTTTGCGGAATTTAGACTTAGAAGAACCCCTGAAAGATAAATTTCATGCAAGTGACAAACCTGAAACAAAAGAAACTGTTAATGTAACATTGAATCCGTGTTCACCACCATGGGAAGACAGAAGAACATCTCTACATTCACATAAAACATCTAATATTTGTCAACCACAGAGTGCACCTTATGTGCATGTTCCTCATGCACATACGTGTCAACCAAAGAATGTACTCTATGTACACGTCCCTCAGCGTACAAGTGCATTTCTGAACAGGAATTGTGAACATTTACTTTACATGAACCGTTACCAAGAAACGTACCTCAGGACACAAACATCACATATATCCCTACCCCACCTCAGACGCCAGCTCTTCACGTCAGTGATAACCTTGTACCACATAATGTGTCTAGTCAATCATGTTCTACTGTACCAATACAAATATCGATCAATAGCGGCTGTCATAAGAGACAGTGTGTCTATGTTTGATATAAGCTTATTTTTTTCTTTTTATTTATACAAAATTTTATTCACATGGGCAGCAGGCAAAGCCTATTTTAGCCCTCTCCCTATTATTAGCTTATTGTACAGATATTGATAAGAGTTGCCTTTATTTAAGTGTTAGAAGTTATCGTTTATTTCATTCACGCACAGTTGATCACTGAGTTGCTATTTTTACATGTATCAACGTATACTCGTCGAACCCGTTTGATTAGTTTTGTCAGTTATTTCGTTTGGTGTTGGCTAGTGTTTATCAGATGAGGTCTGAACGCTGGGAGTAGTTTACCCATGCTTAGTGATCATTGGCGTGTGACTATTATTAAACCCATCCTGTGTGAACTTTAGTGTGTTCTGTTTCCCTTGCTGAGTGATCTTGGGATCCAGGATCAATGTTTGTAGCGGTGTTGAGAGCAAGACCTTGGGGACGGCAGTATAACTATGTTGTATAAAATGCCACAGCTCAGTAAGTTTTTACACTTAACAATATTTTTGTTGTTAGCTTTATAGAGCAATATTCTGTGTAAAACTGTTAGCAATATAGCCAGAATGTATATATTAATGTTCTAATTCATTTACTTGTTAAAAGGCGAATATGTGTTTTCTTTTGTAATTTGTTTGTAAAATCTAGTAGTTTGAACAGATTTGTGTTTTGAATATTTTATTAGAATACCCTATGAAAATTGTAGTGACCTAATTGTATATAAAGCTTTTGTTTTGAATGGGAGGATGTACGTGAAGACTGCCTAAATTTAGAAATACGGTGGACCAGGAGGGACAATATGGTGGACACTAGACGATGTAGCGACGTAGTGTGAAACTGGTCCGTGACAATTATGACTGAACTTTCAGCCGTATTTTGTTCATTATACATATGTAGCAAAAATTATTATTTTTTTAAATAAATTTGTTGTTTCTTGGTACACATGAGGTCTTACAAAATATTATTTGTTTTGGTTTGTAAATTCTGATTTAAATAATCCATCACAACATGAGGTCAGTTGTGACAACGACCATGGTATATTGACTGTTGCACGGACACTCAACAAGATAATACAAACTTTTGCTAAAAAAGCCGATGGACATAAGATTCTGATAACAGTTCAACACAAGAATTTGTTCAAGTACAGACTCTTACGAAGAACGTTTGAACGTTTGCAATATACATCAGGTGAAGTACACAGAATTGTGTAAGGATTTTTACATCTGGATGCAGAATATGGATTTAAAGCAGCATTTGACGAATTTAACCCCCTTCCCCGCAGTCACGCATTTTAACGCATATACTATTTCCTATTTCTAACGCAAAATCACGCATATACCGTTTCCTCGGAATCACGCATTTTCATGCGCTTTAAAACGTTCATTTTATCTTCAATTTATTGCAAAGTTCCTTCTATTTTATACTTGCTTTAAACTCATAAAATAAGGAAAGTAATTTTCTCATCAAAATATTACATCATAATATTTTTACGCTAAGCTTTAGAGAAACTTTCATATTCATAAAAATTCAGTAAGTTGTAAAGAGTTAAGGATAGGAATGATGAATGCAGTTTCACAATACCAAGCACCAAGCATCACTAAGGTATTTTAGAACTAGGTATGTTTCAACGTAATTTAAAAATAACATACTAAAAATCAGTTTAGCATTTTTAATAGACATGATTTTCCAATCATTTCAAGATAAAGGAGAAGACAGTTCACAGAATGTGCGACCCAATTGAAACTTTTATTTGCTTCGGAGGCATGTCGAATAGATTTACCAAATGTTCGCGCGAATCAAACATTATGGCCCCAATCATCACTGAAAAGTATGTTGATCTTCAAAACATAAATGTATATTAATATATTATTCAGCTAGATGAAGAGCAGACATGTATAAAACAAATAATTCATTAAATTACAAATTTCTTATTCATCAATATGATTCTTTGGCATATTTGCAGAAAATATGAAGAGGCGAGTGAGATGGGGCCCAGTGCAACGCAACTTTCTTTTATAATGCAAGTGACGTCAAAAATATGACAGAAACAGTTTAGCACGCTAAAACATGCAGGTGAATATTTCTCACTGGTTACTTTGGATTTTCCTGTGAACAAAATATGACATTGCATACATGATGCAATGTTTTTGAGCAACAGTATGTATCGTAGCCATTGCTAATGAAATAAAAAGGGCATAGCAATGGAGTTGATTGCGTCAAGTCGAAAAACTAATCAATCTAAATTACGAGTACTTTTTCAAGTTCTAAATTCGTATTTGAATGCTGAAAACAGTCAATTGCAAATACCTTACACAGATTTAAAAGGTCTCTCTTATTTCTTGTTAACAGATCTTGTAAAATCTTTTGAAAATTTTGTTAATAAAAAATGTGTAAAGCAGAAGTTTAGTCTCATTTAATGAGCAACATATATGAAATCAAAGAGAACATACTGAAACCTAATTTATTTCCATATTCATTAGAAAACTCGACCTTTTTAATTTTGATACAATGGTGGTAGTTGGTCACATTAATATTTGTAGATGATGAAGCCTGGATATCGGAGAACCATTCGTGTAAGCAGCCTTCTTCAAACAAAAAAGGTTTTTAATTGCCAGTTCGTCACCAATAGCTAGTTTGTCGGAATGTCGTTTTGATTTTTGACAATACTTGAGATTTCATCAAAATGCCCAGCAATTTCTTTGATGCTTGTTATGGCACTAGACCTGTTCCTAAGATTTCTTTCTGTTTTGTTAAAAAACATGTTTTATATGTTCCTTTACTTGTTCGACCAAATACCGTATAGCAGGTTTTCTTTCGGCCGTAAAATTTTGCGTACGCAAGGTTTTGGCTAATTTGCAGTTGGACATTAATAAGAGTACTGACTATTTCAGCGATCAAAATTGTAACAGACTATCATCTAAACTATCATCTTAACGCCAAAATCAACGCCAATTAAAACCAAAATTAGCACCCCGTTTAAATAACTTCGTAAGATAATACGGTCCACCATTCTTTTATCTGCAGGAATATATCCGTTTAGTTTTCCTGTGTTGTTGAAATATAAGCAATGAAACTCTTCATTTGCAGCCTTGTCTGATAGGATATATCATACTATTATTTTTATTTTTCAAACTTCGCAGAACATCAAGATACGTAAAATCTTAATATCAAATGAACAACCGCCTCCTGGCTGTCGGTAACAATTATGATTTCTTTATTCTCACATTTAAAGACTGTGGAAAAAACAAAGCGTTAACTATTTCTGACAAAATGTCATTGAATTCTCAAGTACTCTTAATAATCAAGAGAAATAAAGCAAATCTCCATTAATTGATGGAAAATAATGTAGTTCACTGAAATCATTTCTAGCATATAAATTATAGCAAGCTTGGTTAAAGATTCACAGAATGGAAAAAATAAAACACTATTTTCAATATTGGACGGACATTTTCTAGTTGCGAAAATAATGTGACGATATTTTCGGATGATCGGCGGACACTTCGTGACGGAGGACATTATGTGATTTTTTTGGGAGGGGGAGGCGAGCATTTCTTGGCGACGGACATAAAATTACTTTTTTTCGGAAGAAAGGTGGACATTTTGTAGCGGTGGAGAAAGTGTAACAATTTTCCCGAAAAGAGGCGGACATTTCGTGACGGCGAACATAATGTGATGGCGAACAAAACGTGACTCAACAGATGAAAAAAATAATATCATGTTTTCTTTTCATATTTGGATAGATTGTTTTTGTTACTTTTTAATATGAGATAAGTATTTCTTAGATGAAAGAGACCGCGATCTTTATTTGTCATTTTACAGATATCAAGATAATTTTTCAAGACTACTCTAAAATTTCAAAAAAGTCACTTCCGGTTTTGAGTTACTTCCCTTTAAACGAAAATTTATAGGCTTTCATTTCCTGAAAAAGACTCAGAGACGGCTAAAGCTGGAGCAGAAATTCTACTGATTTTAGATAATAGAAGGACTGAAGTTGTGCAGATCGGTTTTTGTTTTTGATTTCTCTATTCAAATTGGCGCTATATAGGGGTCAAAAATTCGAACGCTTAAAAGAGCCAAAAATTACTCATATTTTGCTTTTATATTCTTAAAATATATAGAACATAATTTTTGTAGAATCAGATCTTTCAAATTAAAGGATGTAGAGGGGCCAAACGTTTTTTTTCCAGATATCTAAAAAAGTTTTGAGAATTTGTTATACATCAAAGAAGCAAAGTTGTTGAAAATGTCAAACTTAATCTAATGGAGTCGTCAAAATACGTCAAGCGTCGTCACTTCCGGCCAAACCGGAAGTAGTCGGGAAACGTGTATTTTGCCGTTTTTGACAAGTTTTTGGGTAACATATGTCTCTGGGAACTTAAAAATTAATTTTCCGTTCGTCGTCGTCACTTCCGGTCAAACCGGAAGTAGCAAAAATGGCCTATTTTTGCATTAATTTACATAGCTTTAGATGATTCAAAGCATTTTTGGGCGTCTTTTCTCATTCTTGTGAAAAATGAAAGCTACTCTCGGTCAAACAGGACGGAAGACCTACTCGTTGCTTTGCAACGAGCTTTGCTCCAGTTTTCAATACTTTTGTAATTTGTCGATTCTTGAATTTCCATGAGGTTTTTTTTTTATTTAAAGACCAATAATTTTATTCTTTACAATTTCTTACTTGATATAAATCAACTGCACTTCTCCTTCTACTAAAAAAACGATAATTATTAATTGAAAGGGATTGCCTAAGTAATTCTTTGAATTGATTATGTTTGAATTTATATATTGATGTTTAGTGTAAATAAAGATATTTTACATACCCTCAACGTCCTGTTGACCCCTATTCCTTGTTTTATTTCGTTTTGAAACATTCTTTCTTGTTCATTTAAAAACCAACACCTTTTCATTTCGTCGTCGGCTAATTCGGGTGGATTGTGTTACGAAGAAGTGAAATTTACATCTGACATTCTAGAATACTCAAGAACACATTCTACAATATACGTATCAACAACAGAGACAAAAAAGTCCTTTTCTGCATCATAGTGTGCGTTTGTTCTTGAAATAATATTTTTCAAATGACTCTATGTTCCCCTGTCACTGATACCGTCCTCTTTGTATAAAATTTGAAATGCCATTTTCAGAAAATTCATTTTTATATCCAATATTTCAAATTTTACGGGACTTAGGTACTCAAATCTATCTCTCCATGGACGATGTTAATCGCAGGAAGCTATTTGCATTTTTCAATCGAATCTATTTGAACTTATCTTCCTTTGCTAGATGCTTTGCAGTCGAGCATGATCATCTGCAGAGTTGTATCGTTTTTTTTTCTACTCTTTCCCTGCTTACTTATATTGACACCGCTGGGGTCTTTACTGTCGAGAAATGCCTTAGTAGCAAGCCCTTGCTCGTTAAAGTATGACAGTGCGTACGGCGATTCGTGAATTTTTCTCAGTCCCATCATTACATTGGCTGTCAAATTTCCAATTTCATCCCGGATCTTGTCAGTCATCTGTTCCCAAATGCACGGTAACATTCTGGCACATTTTCGTAAGATGAACACCGTTCACGGTAGCCTAGTGGTAGGGCGTTCGCTTCGTGATCGGGAGGCCCGGGTTCGATTCTCGCGTCAAGCCTAATTCGTAGAAATAAAATAGGTAGTGACTGTTCCTTCGCCAAGCGCTCTGCATCAGAAGTAAAAGTCATGGGTCTTTCGGATATGACCTTAAAAACGGAGGTCCCGTGTTACGGTAGGCGCTGGCACGATAAAGAACACCCACTACTGAATGACCCTGAATGCCGAGTATAGGTCTAAATTTGAAGCCCTTAACCGGCAGAAGGTGACGTCTCCATATGAGTGAAAAATTCTCGAGAGGGACGTTAAACAATATTCAATCAATCATAAGATGAACACTAAAGCATTTAAAAATCTTAGCGGTCTTATTCATCAAACTTTTCAACTTGTTTATCCATATTAAAGAAACACCTTGTTCTTTTAGAAACAAGGGAAGTGCTGTTTTACCATAACAAGATCAACAACGAATGGATTGAAGTTTTTTAGATATGAGTCCGCCAAACTTTTGAATTCTTTACCAGAATCCGTTAAAAAATATTATAAATTTTAACCAAATGAAATCAAATGAAAGTAGTTGGTACGGAAATATTTGTAATTGTTTCGCTAGCTGATTATTATTATTTTTAGATACTATATAACAGTGTTTATTTCATTTTCAGCTTGTCAGTTTTAATGTGCTTAAATAATTATGTCATATGTTAATGTCAAGCATCACGGAGTAATATTTATATTTCAGTAGTGCGATGTAATTTTTAAATACTATTACTTGTTTATTATTATTGTTGAATATTATGTAACATTATCATGTACTAGGAAAATATTTTTTGTTGATGTTCCCGACTATGAATAAATTTTATGTTATCTTTTCAAATTATATAATCCCAAAACCTGGAAATAAACATAAACATCGCTGATAATGCTATTTAAAGTAAAAAAAAATGTAATGCACCAACCACTGCTATTTCACACGCTGTAAATGCTACACGACATTACAAACTCATGATATTTTATCAAACTGGTGATAACATTGTTTTCAAACAATACACAAAATTTAATCATTTAATTCTCGTGTTGATGGAAAGTATTTATTACTATGAGTTGATATTTGAATAAAGTTTGATTTCAGGAAATCAACTTTACGATATAAAATCTTTCTTTTTTAAATCTGACACAAAAACACATATTAAAAGTAAAGAAGATGTCCTCTACATTTTTAAAATATAGAAATATCAACCATAATCACAGAGGTTTGAGAATTATGTGGCAAAACATTAAAATTTTAGATGCACAATCTTACACTTTTGTCCTTACTTTACCTGTATTAAGAAACATTTTTTATGTTAAATATTGTTTAATAAAATTTTAATCTTGTAATAATTAAGTGTCTTGATATGAGAACATGTATCTTTTAAATTGTACAAATGCACCTGTTAGAATTCTTTGTGTATGTATCATATATTCATTTATCAGATTAATTAATACCAATAAAATGTAAGGTAGTCTTTTCATATATGAAGGCTGTCCCAAAAAGTCGTAGACAATGTTTATAACTATTCAAACATGCAACAAATACTAACCAAATTTTGAACTTCCATAAAATATTCAATGTTCTTTGAAATGGTTGATTCTTAGATATATATCTTTCATATTAATAATATAAGGACGATTTATATGAAGGCCGATATGGTCTGTCGGCGGACGATCAAAATTTGGAATAATTTACCTATATAACTATTACATTCGCTTTTATTTCTTTAGTAATACGTAAGACATTGAACTAAAACCATAATTAAAATCTATTACTATAATAATAATGTCAAAATTTTATACAAATAGCATTAGAAACAGATGATTGGTGTCATGATTTTCAAAGTGTTGTTGGAGTTGAGTTTGATGAAAATGACTGCGCCAAATGCGTAACCGGCGCACGGAGATCTAATAAATTGTTTTTGATATGGTTCATATACATCAGAGATAGGAAAAAGGAGTACAGAAATTACACACTAGATTTTGTTTAAGAAATTTTCAAATGGCATGGGCATTCAATGAGGGGTTTTCCTCTATACCGAAAATAGCCACTCTAGTAACAAATTATACAAAAAATATAGCTGATATACTGTATCACTTTATTTGTTACTAAACACATTTCCCGTTATATAATTCTGTCACTGGACATGTATCCACGTTTTAAGGTCAGACGAAACGTTCTTTGAATATATGTTTTGTATTTTCTAATATTATATATAAAAAAATATTCATAATTTGCTTTCTGTTGTGGTTTCCACATTGTTTCTAGTATGATTAAAATATGAGTCCAACAAAAATTGTGAAAGTGACCATTCAGAAGATTACCGATAAGGATTATATAAGAAATGTCATCCTCTGGTATCTTATCCAATGCCTGGTAAGGTGCCTCCAATTTTTTTTGTGAGGAAGCTCTTTTAAGTACCCATACATTAATGACAAATTCCAGCGAAAAATTATATTTTTGAGGAACGTGTCGTCTGACATTACATAATCTATCTATTAGTGATATTCCTGTCATCTGAAATGTGCCCATGCTTTTAATTATCTTACTTATAATGATTTCTCTCTATGTATCTACAGGTAAATACTTTGTTCCATGATCCCACCCAGAGAAGATGACTTTTGACGTCATAATAAAGTCCCTGTGGTCTGTTTATCCCGTGTTGGGGTGTAAGTATATGTGATAGAAAATAGCCGTCCTTGTCTATCATTTGTACGGTGTGGGTGTTCACATCACACACAAGGATATTCAATAGTGCGTCTGTACAGATGCCACGTGGTCGTAGTCCCGATCCAGATGGTGGACCAGTGTAGGAGAAGCGATGCCTCCCTCCACGATCTGTCACCACTACAGCGCGATCATAGTCAGACACAACGATGTCTCCATTGCGGTTCTCTGTGATGTAATTAGGTAGTCTATACATCCTCTGACCTTTGCTGGTGTGTTGTATCGTCTGTATGTGTTCCCCTGTACCATTGTAACGGTAAACAAAGGCTGTCTTTGTATTAGTATTATACATCACGACCAGAAGATCTTCATTGTAGGGAGAGCAGTAAACACAGTGTGGTTCCAATTCTTCAGTTTTCTTTATAAATGTAGACTTTGTTCTGAAATCTGTAGATAATTTACAAATGTTACAATCCCTGTCTATATAAATAATCTCACCTGTACCGTTCACGGTGTGTGCTCCATAATTCCATATATACGAAGCTATATCTGTTAGTTGATACATTGTGTCTCCTGCTATGTTTGTCAGAATGCCATCAGTGATCCAAACCTGTTCTGACGTCACACAGGAAATGTGTCTGACACGACTTACACCTGTTAGTTTGACGGTTGTGTAAAACACGGGTGTAGTCATCAGTTTCAATAAACATTCGGTTTTTACTTGTCTTTTTCCTCTCTCTATGATCTCGATTTCTGTCAATAACTTAATGACATCCTCCATGTTGATTTCGTCGGTCGGGGAGAGCAGGGAGGGACTTTTCAGATTAGGGGTGTTCATCTTGAGGACACGTGTTTTCTTTATAAATAAAATAAATCTGATGGGTCTGTTTTCTAGCTCTTCTGATTTATGTTCATATTGTTCTACGCTGGCAAGGTGTCTTTTCATTTTTCTAATTTGATAATGTAATCTCTGATTTAAACTCTTATGAGTGGTTTTAACATCCCATACAACTGAATCAATAAGAATTTCTAGTCTTTGGGATTTTCGTAGCATCTCTGATTGATATTTGTTGTGCTCTTTGTGACAAGTGTTTATATCATTTCTAATTCCTGATAGGATAAAACAGCTGTTAAAGATAGTCAAACTTCTAATGTTATGAATGATTTCTTTGTGATGTTTGCGGTTTGTTTTATAAGCAGTTCCTATGTCCCATATTTCATGTTTTCTCTGTTCTGTACATTTGAAACAAACTAGAGGTATGTTTTTATTTCTGTGTTCTGTACATTTAACACAGACAGGAAGTTCACACGAGTAACAGTATTTTTCATAGGTTCTGCCTGGGTGTCTCACACAGATTTGTTGCTTTGTTAGATTTTCATATTTCTCACAGAAAACCACAACATCATGGTAAATGGTTTCTAAACAAAAAACATGTTTCTCTTTACACTGTAGACACAGGTCATGTTTACATGCTTTACAGTAGTATTCTGTGTCCCCCTGACATTGAAAACATTCCTTTACTTGACACTGAGCACTGAATCCTTTCGAATCCATGATTGAGAGAGTCTAGATCATAAGGAATACACGCTGATATAATAAAATGTGACGATAACAATATCAAAATTTCAGAAAACAATACAAATTTGGAAAAGAATCAGGTTTCATTAACGAGTAAACATCCCGTGATCCGTTGTACGCCCTACTTCTGATTTCTTAAAAGGGGTAATTGGTTCTATCAGAACCAAGCATGCGCATGCCTAGAAAAAGTACAGCGATCGTTCAGCTATCCATTGCCTACCATTTAAAAACTCTCAGGGAAATTTTCAAGATACTCTACGTAATTAAAATAATTTCCGTAGAAAATGTGCCTCCCCTGATCAATCAATCAATCAATCAATTTAATTAGTATTTTTAATCCGTCGCTAAAAAATGAATTACCACTTAGAAAGTTATTTAAGGTATTTAATGTATAACGACCATATTTTGTACCTAGTAAATGAATAGTCCGATGTTTTTAATCATGGTAGTATATTGAAGATGTCATCAAATGAAAATGCTCCACCAAAAGGAATTTTAAAAAATTTGTTATTGTCAAATTAATTTCAAGTAGAATTTTAGATTGAAATCTACGGTCAGCGCATGTTTTTATAAGATATTGCAATTGTAAAAAGCAATTTGAATGTTAAACAAATCCCTTGGTTAATATATGCATAAACTTCCTCTTTATTAAACAATGAAATAAGTGAATTATTTACCGCAGAAATTTTGAGAAATCAAAATTTTTCTTCTTTTCATCAAGCGCAGATAACTCTTCAAAAACTTTAAATATTCAAAATGACCTTCTCCTAATTACATCTTATCAGTCTTGTGAATTTGGTTCATATGTCACTTTTATCGTTACTGGCAATGTGTTTTTAATTGGTTTAAAATTATTTAAAATTGTTCAAAATCCCTTCATTATACATTGAATACTTTAATGATATAAATGAACAAATTGTTAAAGATGATCAAACTGACAACATAATTCTTGAAAATAATTTTAAAAATAATCCATTTATAATTAGAAGACATTGCGTAGTAGGGAGTAAGGAGATGTGAAAAACATTAAAATAATTAGTCAAAGACATTTAATTATTGTTGAGCTACAGTTGAACTACTATTGAAATACAGTTGAATTACTTACCGAGTAAGACGTCTCCCCTGACCATACAGAAATGATTGTAAATAATGCACAAAACTTTCTACTTAAATTTAAATAACGGACTAGGGACACACACATATGGTTAAATTAAAATCAGCATGGTTGATCATTCACCCATAACAAGAAATTATTTAAACCACACTGGACACAAGTAAACGAATAAAAAGAAATTGTAAAGTTAATCCGTTAAATGCCAAAGTCTAACGGACAAATATTGTCAGGAGGTCAAAACTACGTTGAACTTTTGTTCAATTTAATAGTAGACAAGGCAGAATAAACGTCTCTCTGTAAATTTGAGACAAAACTATGACGTCCTTTTCCCTTTCATTGATAATTTACTGCCTTTTTAAACTCGTAAGAACTCATATTCAGTTATAATAATAATTTATTTATTATAGTGACGTGTGTAAAAGATCATGAGATAGTTTATCTAAACTATAAAAAAAAAAGACAAATACTTTACACCCGGCCCTTTGGGCCTATAAGTCACCTGGATTTAAATCTTACTTTTTCTTCACGGACTTAGATGTATGTACACTATATGTAAATCTTAATACCGTATAAGCAGAATGTTTAGCGAGGATTTAATTTTGGCATTATTAGCGAGGGTGCTGAGATCGCTAAAATTGAATATCGCAAAAAATTATTTGCATTTTATTTGAAATGGCCTATTTAGGGAGCTTTTTAAAATCGCTAAAATAACTTCTCGCTAAAAAATTAAATACCCATTTTTAAGGACAGATCGCTAAATTTGCGACTCGCTACAATTTCCACTTACTTTTTGTGCTCCTGAGAATGACATAGTGTGCCTATCAAAATAAACTTGTACTGTCACAGATAGATGTCTGTATCAATGATAATGACTAGAAATGTTCTTGTTGGTCATGTTGGTCAATATGCACTGTTTGTTGGGGTATGATTCGTCCACTTGCATTGACCAGTAGTAATCTCTCCTGCAAAAACTGAGAAGGAGATTGAAGAAAATTCCCCTTTTAGAGGAAAATATCTGTTGATATTTTCCATGGTCTGACAAATAATGTTGATTTTCGTTTTAAGAAAAAAAAGACGATTATTTACATTTTTTGGGAGGAAAAACGCTTTTCAATATTTTCCTGATAAATATAGTTTTAAACAAACAGAAAACTATTTCTGGTAAATAAAACACGTTTCAAAATTATTATGGAAGAAATACCGTGGCCCTTGCATTCGCTGTCACTCTATCAAATATTTACTAAAATTTAGATTTACTAAAGTATACTATAGGTAACTGTAGTAAATACTTTGAAAAACTTCAAGAGTACTGTGCATCAATATATTCAAGAAATGGAGTTAATCAGATGTGGATACTCAAAACTTCCAAAGAACAATTGGTCAAATTGAAATCACAAGATTTTACCAAAATCTTAGGACTTTTCAACTTTATACACAACAATTGCCCACCGTAAATTAAAGTCCATGCTTTTTGATATCATTGACAGCTGCTTTTTCAATAAAAATGGAACCCGTAAATTTACTTACCTGGTCATTGGTCATTTGCAAAATTATTTTGTTAAAACACATTCCGATTGAACACACAAGTACTCTGAAGTTGACATCAAAGAGATGCTTGAGTTTCTGATTGACAATTTCTATGTGGTTTTTGAGACCAGGTCTTCGACCAATCTATTGGAATTCCCATGGGTACCAACTGCGCTCCGTTATTAGCAGACCAATTTTCATATTCATATGAAGCAGAATTTGTGCAAAATCTTATACGTGAAAAGAAGAAAACACTTGCTGTGGACTTCAACTCGACATTTAGATATATCGACGACGTATTGTCAATTAACAAGGTTTAATCGTGCGTTAATCGTGAGGAATCGTTCGTGTAACGTGATTGTTCGTGTAAGTTGTCAATAATAACGTTGCCGCCACTGTATTATACAATTATGGACTTCAGTGTAGGTCGATATGTGGTTATAAGGATTCATGGCAATTGATATTGACCGAAGATACATAAAGTGATAGCGACCGAGCTACGTAACTTTAGTGCAACCGAACGTGTGTTGTGGGATATCATTTTCTACGGACGTGCTTTCGCGTCGATATCGCAAAAGGAGGAATATCACGTGACGTCCTTTCAGCCAATGAAAATTATAAAATAATCTTCTTATAAAATATAAAATAATCTTATAATTTCCATTCATACGTCGATACGATATATCCTGCTGAGCTTGAGATAAAAGATACCACAGAGTCTGACACATCTGTTTCATACTTGGATATTTTACTTGATAAAGACATTAAAGGTAATCTAAGAACCAAGCTCTGTGATAAACGTGATCACTTCAACTTTCCCTTACTTATGCAGCAGTATACCTTCATCACCTGCATACGGTGTTTATATACCTATCTCTGTTGATTCGATACGCAAGAGCATGTTCATGAACAGTTTCTAAAACGAGGTAAGTTTTTGACAGACAAGTTGATGAAACAAGAATATCAGCAGTCTCGTCTAAAGTCATCGTTTCGTAAGTTCTTTGGTAGATACAATGACCTTGGCAGCAAACACAATTTATCATTGAGTCAAATGCTGAATGACGTTTTTCATACCAATTGTTAGTCCATTATTTATACACTGAATTTACGACGGATTTTTCCGTTATTTCACGATCATGACAAAGAGCACACGGCGGGTGTGACCGGTCGGCAGGGGATGCTCACTCCTCCATGGCACCTGGCCTGGGGGCCATAAAACTTAGACGAGCTCACTTTTGATCTCAGTCTCACTTTTTCCTAAGGAATATATAGTGGAAACGTGAGACTGAGATAAAAAGTGAGATCATCTCAGTTTTATGGCCCCAAGGCCAGATCCCACCTTCGATGGTTTGGAGGTCCGTGTTTGCACTGCTCCTCTCTTGTATTGTTCTATGGAGTTTGATATGGAATACTGTTCGTAATCTCCATATCCTTATTTCTATGGTCGATACAATGACCTTGTCAGCAAATACAATTTATCATTGAGTCAAATGCTTACTGACGTTTTTCAAACTAATTGTTAGTACATTATTTGTACACTGATTTGACGACGGATTTTCCCGTTATTTCCAGATCAAGACAAGGAGGATGGCGGTTGTGGCCGGTCGGCGGGGGATGCTTACTCCTCCATGGCACCTGATCTCACCTCTGATGTTTTATAGGTCCGTGTTTGCTCTGCTCCAATTTTGTATTGTTTTAGGGACTTTGATATTGAATACTGTACATTATCTCCATATCCTTCATACTTTTATTTCCTATGAAACGCTGCTCTAGAACATTTTTAAACTGAAGGTTTAGAGCCTTAATATTTCTTGAATTCCATATCATTTGCTTAAATGTAAATAAACAAAAAATACGGTGTACTTCTTTCTTATATCAGTAAATTAATTGTAGAAAATTTAAAATCATTTGACCTGCATGTATACAGGTCTAAACAGTTTATAGCATTCTTGAAATGTTTTTTTTCTTTAAGTTATTTATTATATATTATTAGTAGACCTACATAACATGACGTCGGCCCAAGGAAAACATCACTTAAGATGTACATCAGTTAAGATGTTTAAAAGGAGCACTAGATTGCGTGTTTTAAAGGTAGGATGCACCACAGTAATATTTACAAACTACATAAACATTGTGTACATATTTGTGTACAGATTTTTTTTTCTCTTTGAAATTCGTATGAAGGTAGTTACTAATGGACTCCTTCAGAGAATTGATAAAGCCAGAGTTGTTTCTCTTTGATAGTACAACACTGGAAAATACGAATAATTCTTAGGTATACAATTTCTTTTATATCTACTAATAGGTTTTAATTAATGAAATTGGTTTTTAAGTAAAGGAGAAAGTCCGAAAACTGTCCATTCTGTGAGAGAAAGAACTGTTCGAGGCCCGAAGGGCCGAGAATAGTTTTTTCTCTCACAGAATGGACAGTTTGAGGACTTTATCCTACTTAAAACATTTTCTCTATTGTTAACTTAAATAAACTGTCCCAGGTGATGGTGATGTATTTCCTATGATTACGTAACACACTTGATTGTCCAGAGAGTGAGGGATGAAAACAATAGCTGTATTGTCTAACTTAATGGACAGTGCCAGGTAAATTTAGATTCAAATGTTAGCTCACTTGATTTCTGACCACTTCCCATGTAAAGCTTCATGAGTGAAGATGTCCTCATCGGATGGAGAAAGTAATACATAATTCTCTAAAATACGGGCCAAAGGGTGGTAAATACTCTACAGTAGGTAGACACAAGCAGGAGCTTGTAGGTTTGCAGATTCTGAAGTTGGTGTTCAAGTTTTGACAAAAGCTAAAGATTTATCGTTTTCAACAATCAGGATTTAAGGGACACTGTGATACGAAACATTCTTCACCTTGTATGAAATTTGAGGAAACAGTTTATAACAGAAAAAAACGGGCCACAAATCTATTACAGTTTGATCCTACAATTGAACCAACAATAAATAGCAGCAGAGAGTAAATGGAATAATTCATGGAAATATGAGGGATTCAGATGATGGCAAGTGTATGAAAAGATAAAATTTGTGATCTCTGTCCCAAAAATGATTCCACCTGCAGTGCATCTAGTGAGGTTATCATTTCATCTGGAAATAATCCTTTTTCTTTTAAAATTGAAATTGCTGTTGAATATATTTTAAACATTCATGGAATGGATCTATCACGTCCAGTGTTCATTTACAAATTTTGTGAAGAGAATGAGACGTTTGTTTTTTAATAAAGAAACTTCTGGATGTGGATGTTCTAGAGTTATTAAGAAACAGGATTTACACGTGTGTCTTTTTTGCATTGGATTTGTCATTTCCAAAGATGATATACTGTTGAACGTTTCATATACAATTGTTTGATATTTATGCATGATTGTGCATTAAATTAAAATTAATTGCCTATTTAATTATGTATTGTTTTCAACATTTAAAACCTGTACATTAAGTTACCTTTAATTGTACATTAAGTTGACAAAACGCTGTCGATTAAGTGAAGAACTGAGAGTTTTGTCAACTTAATGTACGGTTACAGGTGACTTAATGTACAGGTCTTAAATATCCTAATCTATTTTTAAAACGTCACGTTTTAAAGTGTACTTTTTTCTTAGAAAGAAAAAGACAAACACTAAAAAGATTCTAAAAAACCACCTAATCTCCCATTTTTTAAAAGATACAATTTACACCATTTTCTAGTCTTTAATTGGAAATTTAATGACGGCATTGGTATTTGTCATCAACTGATCATAAACATTGTCGTTTTACTCTGTTGCATTGAACAAAGGAATTTCGTAATGAGAAGAAAAAAAAAACAGCTCGACGAATTGTAATTCATTTTTGCTTCAAAATATGGGAATCATCACTAGAGACAATTACGTTAATTAATCAGACTCACAGAATAAAGAATGTAACTAAAAGAGACTTCTTTATAGATAGTTTCAGCAATTTTGGGCGGGTGATTGGTCACTGACTGATCAGTAGAGGACAAGGAGACCGAAAGATAGGAGATCGGACGGAAACGTTCAATGGTGTCTGACGTAGTCAAAAAAGACAGACGGATAAGGTGACATGTGAATTTTAAAGTTTGTCTTATGCTACTGCTCAAATAATTTTGACAGAGGGCTAAATTATGAAAAGAATGAGTGTATAATGGTACCAAGAATTCTTAAAGAAAGTGAAATTGGTGAAAGTGTCTGCGATTCACAAATATTTTTTAATGAAACGAAGAGGAAACGCTTAAAAACATGAAGGCGCATATCCGTCATTTGACGTTATAGTTAGGTGCGGCGACTACCATATACGCACATTGTTTAAAATCCAATATTTTGGAAAGTATAAATCATATTCCTTTGAATTTCTCAGGTCTGATTTGAAATAAATTAAGCTTTCATCATGTGTAATATCGTTGTTTTACGTCGATTTGTAGCAATTTTATCCAAGTTGTGACATTACGTTTGGATCAACCCTCGTAGTAGGAATGATTTTCAGTTTTAAAATTTAATGAAATTACAGCGGATGCATTGCGTTTACTGAAAAATATCCACATAGCTTTCCGCTATTAGAGCTTTAAAATAATCAATATACATCAATGAAATTTCAACAGATTGGCAAGTTAAAAAGCATTCGAATAATTCAAATAATAAAATAAATGACATAATAAATTAACATAAAGTGACAGACTCATTCATACCCAGTGCTATTTGAGGTCAAATGTTGCGATTTGGAAGTCTGGTTTTGGTTGCGAGCAACAGAGAATGAATTCACATAAGATATCGAATCGTTCTTAGTCTTACAAACTCTTGGAGTCGTGCCATTGCGACTATAATCTGTCAAGAAACTACTTGTCCTGCTATCCACAATCCATGGGTAGTCATGCGTAGTAGCATCCGACGGAATTCTGGGAAGGAACACGTTGACGAATAATTTCTTTTTGTCTGATTTGTCACGTGATCTAGCATTGAGCAATGATTCGTCCAGACTTTTAACAACACGAGACCTCTGATCTTCAGATTGCTTCTCTTGTTCGTATCTGAATCTTTGGATGGATTTCTTTTTTATTTGCGTTTGTTCCGGAAAATCAAATTCCCGTCGGTCTGTATCCGGTGTTGTAGGTGGCGCTGTCGGATAGTTCGACTTCCAATGAAAACAGGTTCTATTTTCATCAAAATCTGCGTCATTTGAAAGATTGGCATCACAAATCTTACACAACTCTCCGGATGAGTTTGATTTATTTTCACTCATTCGACTGAATAAATATTCCGGAAGTTTAAGATGTAAACTCGGATCACATTTCAGATCTTGTCTTTGTAGCTGTTTTCCAATCATCCAAGCGTCTTTATGACTTCTGACAAAGTCCCATTCATCCTTAAAATTGTAAGATTTAAAATTTTCCGATTCCTTTGGAAGGTCGCCCCGGTTTCTATAAATCCCCTCAATTATCTCCCTTTCTCCCTTCGTTAGCCCCGCCTTATCGCGGAGAAACATACGCCCTGGGTTCATATGAGCGCCTTTAGAGCAGCATTTGTTTCTGGATTTGACTTTATCGTGTTTTTGTGACGCCACGGCCAGGTCTCTATAAAACTTGGATACGGACACACATTCTCCCAAATCTTCTGACCAATCATAGAATCTCGCGATACTCACGTGAGATCTCGGCATCGTTACAACAGCAGACCGGATCCTAGGGGACGCTGCGAAGGACTGGTGATGTGGCGGAAGTGACGTCTGGGGTCGTGACCTCTGAACGAGCGGCGTGAAGCTGAAATTATAAAGAGACATGGTGGCCATTTTTACAAACAATGAAAAATAGCGTCCCTTTAATGAAAGTGTACTGGTCTGATAAAACGGATCCCCCATATTGATCAATAACTTCGTGTTTCCTGAGTTTGTTATTGATCTCTTTTGACTTTAATTTCTAAAAATCTAAGTTAACTTTAATCACTTTATTAGGTAGAGGTCGGCAATCTTTGATATGACGGATACACGCGCGGCCTCAGGTCAAATCCTTTTGTTTGTCATATTGAACATATCAGATCTATGATTAAAGTGAAACATGGCATCACGGAAACAGAAACGATTCACAGGGACGGTGATTATAAAGAATTAATTACGATTTCCGGTAATGTGTATTTTACCTCTGATAATTATTGTTTCGACGAAAACAAAGAAACACGATACGCATCTGTGTTCAGGGTAAAAAGGAAGATCACAATGAACCAAAAAGAAAGATGCCGAGAAATTGTCGATGCTTCATTAACTAAGGTATTTCAAAATAAAATGTTTTGTTTTAAACAAAATATATACTCAGTTAGCGTCCTAATCAATAAAGGCTTTCATTCATTATAGACAGAAAAATTATCTATCTGCGTTCTAAATGGATACCTCATAAAAAACCTCGTCTGCTTCAACAAATTAATAAATGATAGTTTATACCCAACAAAACCATTTAAATACCGGGATCAAGAATATGATAAGAGAGCGGCAGTTTCGACCTTTTTGTTTGACTTTATGAAATATTGAGCATTATATGGAGACGATATCGAAATTCTCTGTACTCCATAGCATAAAGTACATCCAGTAAGGGCTCGTGTGATTACAAAGACACGATGTTATGGAATGTGAAAATCAACGAATATATATGCAATTTGTTACAATGCTTTTCATTTTGAAACAACTTTTTAGGATATATGTTTTGATTCCACTGACATAATTTTCAATGCTCTCTCTCCCTCTGTGTGTTCCTCTCTCTCTCTCTCTCTCACTCAAAAAAAATATTACTTACTTTTACTAAAATCAAGTAAACGAATTACTTATTTTAAGTAATTTTTAAGTAAAAAAGTTTGTCACCATAGCAATCATGATAAGTAATCTATAATATTTATTAGTAATTTTAAGTAATTCAATTTTATAGTTATAGAAACAGTGACAAAATAATTTACTTAAAATAAGTAATATATATATTTGAAACACAGCTTTTTGGGTTATTCAGAAGTGGTTTTGACTTGATATTTACATAACATAAGTAAGCAAATAATTAATTTTGTATTTAATTTAATTGATTTTCCACTGATAAGAGAAAATCTGACATATGGAATTGATTGTCATATTGTCAGATATAACAGAATTTTAATACTAAGGACTTTTCTATAGTCAACTTATTACCTTCTACATCGCCGTAATGATGTTGATTTCTAGTTTCAATTCCTTATATTTTCATTTATTATTTTAAATAGTTTACCTAAAACATTTTTACTAGGTCACTTTAAAGGATGTAAGTTATGATATTTATATCTAACGAATAAGGCATTTAATCTCTCTCTCTCTCTCTCTCTCTCTCTCTCTCTCTCTCTCTCTCTCTCTCTCTCTCTCTCTCTCTCTCTCTCTGGGTCGAGATCTATGCAGCAAAGTAGTTTGCCACACTTTTAAAAAAATGCGATCAAAAAATAGTAAAACCTAAATTTCAGTTATCTAAAAAAGTTGCGTCTCTACACACTTAAGCTTGCATATAAAAACACACACGCTTTTTCCACAGGCACCTGACGTTACTTATTTTTCTTTTAATAAAAAAAAAATATAGACATACCTAATAATAGTATTAGGTATGTGTATATTTTTTTATTAAAAGAAAAATAAGTAACGTCAGGTGCCTGTGGCTTTTTCCTCTATTACAGAAATGTCAAATCGCTAAAATATTTTTCCCTTCATTTCGTTAAAATATTTATGTTCTTTTTCTTATTATTTAATTTCAGAGCGTTTCGGTTACGTGAATCTTTAATAATGGGAAGACAGAGAGACAATTAAATGTTGATTATAATTCCTAATCAGCAATGAGATATTGTTAACACTGCGCCGGTTATAATTTTAAGATACGGTTCAGATGGTTCGTGTGAAAATTCATTCAACTCTTAACAACCGTCTAAGGCTTTCTGGTTTGTACGGACTACTTCTTCACAATCAAGTGGCATCTCATATATTTGAAATATTGATGAGTTGTTAAAAAAGTAAAGGTTCAGAAACCCTTGCAATTTTACAGGATAGGACCGAAGTAAAAATATTTAGATCATTTGCGATTTTGTTTTTTTCTCTCTCGCTTTTTCTTTTTTCAGGACACGAAAAAATATATAAGGATATCGGCAGTGACTATATAGGGCGGCTTTTACTCATTTGACGTAAGGGGTCACGTATTGTCATTAAAAGACCTGTGTAAAAATCAGCGTTGGATCCAGGAATTTGAAAGGGGTGGGGGCAGTCTGGGATCGGGGTAGGGACCCACAGCTACCCCCTCCCCCCAAAAAAATGATTGACTAAATCCTAGGTATATTTTACACACACACCCTTGCCTCCCTTTAAATCCGCAAGTGCAATGATATTTTTAAGTTTACTTCAAGTTTAAGATATCTCGAGGCATACTCGTTAAAACATACATATATTTTTTTGTCAAAAGTAAATAAACTGATTTTGAAAAATTTACATGATCGCTTGTCTTTTCTACCATTTTTTTAAATATGAAAAAAAGGCAAAATACATTGGCATACCAATACTTTAGGATTAAATTTACTACCGTGAATGTATTATGTAGTTCAAATGGTTTTACAGGGCAGAGAAAATGACATCGTTTCAACTGACAAAAAAAAAAAAAAAAAAAACTGCAAGACTTACGTTTTGTTTGGATCCAATACAAGACTAAACATTCTCTAATTATCTCAAAGATTTTAATACATAAACGCTTTTAACAAAACGCAAGAAATTTATTTTTAAACGTCGCCTTTTGTTTTAAAAGTAAAATTGTTCAACTGATATTCTTGTATTCGAAAATGATTAAATGATACAATTCAAAAGTTTGATTACAGAAAACAGACACAACGGTACGATTTGAATTGTATCTGAATTCTTTGA
Organism: Saccostrea cuccullata; assembly: GCF_032062105.1. Classification (NCBI taxonomy): domain Eukaryota; kingdom Metazoa; phylum Mollusca; class Bivalvia; order Ostreida; family Ostreidae; genus Saccostrea; species Saccostrea cuccullata. The sequence continues at coordinate 307,186 of NW_026929462.1, read as the reverse complement.
TCTTGTTCGTAGTCTCGAATTCCACGTTGGACAAAAAAATAAGATTTAGCTCGGGAGAAATGAAACAGTAAATTTCTGATGAAACAAATGATAGGAACAGAGTAGTCATGCCAAGCAGATTAATTTTTCCTTTGAAAAGTGTCACTTTTAAAATAAATTATTTTTTCTAATTAAGCAAACGTTTTAAATGATTAGTACTAATATTTGCATTATGAGGCAGATGAAATACATCCCAATTAAGGTGCACAAGTGGCGATTTGTTCTATTCACTGTAACAATGGCAAATAAAAGGTATACGGTTTTTTAAGTCATTAAGTATTTTTAAATTACAAGACCCTTTTTCAAGCAAAAATACAGCATGTATTGAATTGGACTAAAATGAGAATTCCAAAACTTACTTTCCAATGCGTTTTTTTAAGATTTCCAATCCAAACAATTGTATTAATTTTCTCTAGCATAAACAAGCGCCAGCTACTTTCTTTTCACATCGTGAAAATACAATTAACTTATATCACAATTAACTTAGATCACAATTAACTTCGATCAGGACTGAGTGCAGATGAGTTAATTCGTCTGTTAGCTGTCGATGTAGCCATCAATATAACCATCCACAAAATATCGCGAGACAATCATCTCGTGAGATCTTCCGTGTTTCCGGTTCGTTTCACTTTCCAAGGTGTCGTCACGGAAGCCAAGTCTCTCTATTTCTTCTATAACTTCAAGGCCTAGATTGACATTGGTTCAATAACACGGTGCATTAACAGCATTCAGTAACACAAAAGGACATTGTTTCTTCATTGTTACAGTAATCAAGGCCGTCATTTGTGCCCTTTATTGGGTGTGTCATCAAGACACATAGAACTAGGGACGTCTGCCAAAATCAGGCAGATTTGATTCCAAGCCTGTGGACTCGGATTCCTCTTTGTGTGGACCGTGTCCCCTAACATCCGCTCTAGTTCTTATAATGATCTTGTTTTTCTGTACAAGCACCGCGACAAAAAGTCAACAAGATGAAAATCGGATCTTTAAAGGGATTAATTCTCTAAAACAAACGATTTACGGAAGTAAACACGAAAACACGTGTAAGATTTTTCAGTTAGAGGGGGTAGGTCTGACTGTACTTGATTGTCTGTTTGTCTTAGAAATCAATACACTCCACGGATTCCTGATTATACTCTACCAAAGCAAGCGTCTCATGTTTAGACAGAGTGTATAATATAACATTAAAGGTTTTAGTTTTCATGGATGGAAGTCCAGGATATTTTCGTTTGGTATACATAACAATTTTTTTGTCCGTCAATCTGTCCGTAGCTGTAAAATTTGTTCGTTGTCAGTCTCTCTGTAGCTTTACGTGAATAGTTTGAATAACTTAACAAAATGCTTCTCTTTAAGAGTTTGTAGGAGGAGAAAAAGACCTTGATAAACAAAAAGTTGATAAGTTGATAACATCAACACATTTATATAATATATTCTTCTGAATTTTAAACTTGGGTTCTCTAAAAGAAATGAAGGAAGGACTTTTTAGAATTATTCTTTTATTTACTAATTGAAAGTGGCCGAATTTCTGAAGAAAAAAAATCGAATTTTTTGTGATACTTACAGTATCAGATCAAATTAAACCCGAGTTGTGAATTTTATGAAGAAACTTAAATCGATTCTGTTATCGTGGATTAAGGTAATCCCCCCTAAGACCCGGGCCCCCCAGGGGGGTAGCAGGCAGTCCACGACTACAAATCGATCATCACAGATAAAAAGGTCAAACGAAACTTCAATCATGGACGGCATTAAACAAACGAAAAAGGAATCATTTCTCTAACTGTGACAAGAAATCGTTCCAACATAAAGTGACAAATGTAAAAAATATATATATATATATTAATAGTTCGTTCTTGTAGATAATTGAGATATTTGACGGAGTTTAACATGAAGTGGTTTGCTGCGGAGAATTCCGTCTGACAAAGTATTTTCTTTATGATATTTGTGAAAAGTGATTTCGAACGACGGTCAAAACTTGCTGTTAAAATTTTTTCTATTCTAGTATTATATTTTCAAGAAGCAAATTTTAGTCTTTTTTCAGCTGTAGTCAGTGCCTTTCAAAAATGAAACCCTAATTAGAACCATTTTGAAGTAAAACTTTTGTCTTTCTGTGTGATATTTGTGGCTAGTTGAGAGAGGGAGATTACATGGGTAAATTGTCGAGGTTCTTTACAGGTTGGGTGGGAGGGGGATTACATGTGTACTTTGTCGAGATTCTTTACCAGTACTCTTGGTACTACTGAGTTAGGCGCTAAATGCTATAAGAGAACTGAGCATTCCCGTGTGGTCCGTAAAAAAACCACGAGGCATTGATTGATTTTAAAAGCATTGTCAACATATCTCTGTTCCCACAGTAAATACCATGTTAATGATCAATTAAAGCCGCCTTTTAATTTGGCGTGTTACGCAATTCTCAAGTCCTATTTTTCCTGGTTATTTATTGATCAATTTACAAAACATTATACAGACAGACATTATTTTATCTAAAATTTAACACCCACAGAGAAAGGGAGAGAGAGAGATTACTATTAAACATCACTACTTTCTTGTTTGGGAGATTTTTGCTAAGTTCTGTCAATTTCGAAATGGGAAATATTTTTTTAATTGCATTTCATGCAAATTAATGATCATCATATACATACATGTACGTACCCTCACAAAGAGCATGAGAAACTGATACAAAAATTCTTATGAAACTGTCTTTCACTAATTAACAATTTTCAATTGCCAATGAGTACATGACTAATTAATTAGTCATGTACTCATTGGCAATTGAAAATTGTTAATTAGTGAAAGACAAAACTTCTCTCTCTCTCTCTCTCTCTCTCTCTCTCTCTCTCTCTCTCTCTCTCTCTCTCTCTCTCTCTCTCTCTCTCTCTCTCTCTTACCAAAAATTCACCTTTTCAAATAACTGAAAAAGTCGTGTGTCATTTGTGTTTTGTTTTTAACTCAAAATTTTAACGAGCTGCAGTGTAATTTTACTAAAAAAGAGTTTAAGTATCGCTCGCTGTCACTGCGTATGGGATGAACCATGCAAAGAACTCATCAGGAACACAGAGAAAATACATTTTCTGTTGATTTAATTGATTTAATTTCAAAATGGAGAAAATTGTATTCCATGTAAATTCTGCTGTACAAAGTAAAATAAATGTCTTTTGTTTACGAAGGAGGATTTACAAAAAAAACAATACATATGTATTTGCTTGACTGATAAAGGGAGGGATTCCTAATTAATTATTGTGATTTTTTAATGTTGTGGAATAAATTTGCATGTACAAAAGGAACATAAAAAATAAGAATGTTTTTAAAATTCAATTTAATCGAGAAAAACCGTAAGGTGTCCAATATTAAATTAATTTTATGCACTTCCGCCAAAGAAGCGACATTTAATGAACTCTTTGATGCATAATTTACATTAACTTTAGAAGCAATCGATAGTCAGCATTTTATGATTAAATAAAAGATGAATAAAACATCAGTTTCTATTGTAAACAGATACTTATGAATATGCATCGCGTCAATGGGATGGGAGAAGAATCCAATTTTTCATTCTTATTTTACTTCACTTTAAACAATGCAATACAAGTTAAAGTCGTAAAATTTCCCCCAGGTTTTTAATGAGAGGGAGAGAGAGATGCGCGCACGAGAGAGAGAGAGAGAGAGAGAGAGAGAAGTTACAAACCAAAGCACTGATCGAATGACATTCCGTCTGCCCATGTAGATAGAACAGAGAAATCAAGTCCCTTAACTCTTGCTTCTTTACTATCGCTTAGAAAAAAAAAGAGTTGTCGTTCCTGGACTTTGTTTTATTTATCGGCCTGTGTGTTTGTTATGACAATATTACTGTAGTTTGCATGCTTTAGACTATACTTTAAAAACACAAAAACAAAAACTGACTGTAGCTCATCATTCACGAACCCCATTTTTGCAAAAAAAAAAAAAAAAAAAAAAAAAAAAATCAAATAAAAAATAATAATGAATAAATAATTTTTTTCTCTCTTTTTTTTTTTTTTTTATCAAAATGTTGTTTATATCTATCATTTTTGAATGAGAAAAAGAAGAACCTAATTATATCAACTTCATTTTCCCCATAAGGGTGTTCAAAGGTTAAAAAAACACATAACACACACATAAATTTCTTTGTGCGAAAGAAATCGAACTGATTCCATATTAAAAACCCTCGAAAAAGTATATATAATTTTACATGTAAACATTAAACTTGTATTTTAAAATTTATTTATTTATTTTTTTTTTTTGCAATATTTCGAAAGCAGCAAAATTTACTACATGTAGTCTGGCGCTAAATCATTCAATATTTATCAATCACCATAAATGTCGTTCATTCTTAACTCTGATTAGGTATAAGAAAGCTTAATTTTACTGTTGCGTGTCATTGTATTTTTCTTCATTTTTAGAAGTGTCTCAACAAACATAAATATACCTCGTCTTCAGATCTAATCTCAGAAGAAATTAACGTATTGTTTGTTATCGGAATCTGTTCAGAGTTTATCGTCATAAAGAATAAATCGTCGATTGTTCCATACCCCGACGTAATCCGAGAAAAAAAGTTGATTTATTTGCAAAATTAATGTAGCAGAATAAAGTCTATTGACCATGACTCGCATTAAATAACAAAGAATGGGTTGATTCCAGAAAATAATTAAAGATACGGATGATAAAGTGGGACCTTATCACAATAAATCGCCACTAGAGATGTCATTGTGATGGAGCAGGAGAACACAATGTAGAGAAGTGACGTAATAAGTCCATTTTTTGTTGATCGTTTCTCCATCAGAATTCAACAAATCTCCTGATCCTTTACATAAATCAAAATCAAACGAAGATTCATGTTCGCAGTCATTTTCGCTCGCCCTGCCTTCATTTTGTAGCATCATTCTGTATGACAAGGTACACAGGCACACAGGCACACAACGAGAGAGATAAAGAGAGAGAGAGGGGGGATATAGACAGACCGAAAAAGGACACAGAGAAAGTGAGATATAGATTGGAGTTTTTCGTCGAATGCAGTTTTACCATCTTTTTAAAAATTCTTTGTGCAATGATTTGTGATTTTACTTAAAATACACTTGTATCAATACTTTTCGACTAAAAATTATGAACTCAAAATATTTCATGTAGATTTTGTATGCTTGTGTGTGGGTACCATCCGAAAAATTCCAAAGTTAACGATAGAAAAGAAATTTCCCTCCTACTGCCACCCCTCCCTTATTTCAATTGAAAGCTTGGAAATAGAGTATTCCTCTTGCTTAACAAAAAATACTACATGAGGTTTAGTATTACCTTAATTCACTTACTCTCTTCTATTTGGGGAGAGAGAGAGACTGCTGATGTGCTTTAAACTTACCCTACTTGAAATGCATTTCCGGGTTTCACGAAATCCTTATTCAGGGACCGGGAGCAGGGGAAGTAACTCCGATACGAGAGACCGGAACATTCCGCTACCATGACAACAAGATTTAATACCGATTCTTAATTTTAGAGAAAAACAAATATGTCCCGTTCTCTGCAATTCTAGATCTCCTACAGTATTGCGGTTTGACTTCTAGTTCACTATCTACAGTTATAAGGCCCCGGAATCTTGGAAAACTTTACCTTGTCACGTGATGAATCCTGGAAATTAAAGGAAATTCTCGGAAAAAAATCACCGAAGGGGAAAATGAGTCTGAAGATGTAATTAGCGGCACACGCAAGTTTGGTCATTAAAGCAGAACTCCTTCTAAGTGTCCACTCGATTATTGAACAGAAGTTGGGGTTTGAAGTTCTCGTTAGCAAACATACCAAAAAATGTTTTAATCTTTAAATGGATGCCTTCATTTAGGAATTACATCATTTTCTTCTCTGTTTGATAATGGCGGGATTTAATCGGCGCGCACCTGACGTACAGCACCGCGCCATAAAGCAGGAATTATTACTTACAGTTTTATCACACCTCAGAATTGTATAAAATCAGGTGATAACTCGGGAAAAATTAACCGAATCATTAGAAGCTGTCAACACAAAGAGATTAATTGGACTGGACCATTGTTGCAAGGTGCAAGAAGATCAAACACGCCCAGAACACAAATAATTCGAAAACGTCTAATAGTATATGATTCACTAGGTACATTGTAAGATGAAACAATGCAGCAATTTTTTTTTTTAAAGCAATCAGTTCGCTGATTCATATATCAGAATTCAATATGAGAAACATTTCCAGTCTTGTACTATTTTATTCCATTTTTAGGAGAATAAATGACACCTATATGTACATCAGAGAGACATTAACTCCACACATGCATTTCTTGCACTGATATGGGCTATGCCAACGAATCGCATAGGAATACTATCTCTCTCTCTCTTTCTCCCTCTCTTTTTTCTCTCTTTCTTTTTTATATTTAAATCTTCTGTATTTTTTCATCACGTAACATAAACATTTTATTATATCTTTTTTCTTCCCTTTCTTACGATTTACTCTGACGGACGTATTCAAAGGCCCCTATTTGACATCTCTCTTTACATAGTTCCAGGTTAAGTTTACATGTTATACGGGTTATATGTTCACCCCACGATACGGATACTCGTAAGACTAAGTCGCTTATTTATTAGAAAACGTGTAAAATTAGTGCATTAAATTTTATAGATGTTATATACATGTATACATATGTAAGATGATATTCAAGTTTTGGAAATTGTTCATTTATAGAGTAGAACCATTTCACGCTTAGTTTGGATTTTCAGTAAGGCGTGGCATTCTTGACGTTACATAATTAGCTTCTGAACTTTACACAGCTTTTGTTCACTGTTGAAATATATACATGGGATAGAAATTCGAACAAAAGCCAATTAGTGTATTGAATAATCAATAACATTGTCTCGTCCGGCAAAGAGGTGGAGCTTACATGTATGTTGTCCCATTGATGTCAATAACAATTATTAAAAGTTCATGGTGTTATTAATTTCTTAACCAATGAGAATCTGTTCGCCATTTGACAGACGCTTATTACGTAGTGCTGAGAATGCCACGCCTTACTGAAAGTCCAAGCTTACCTGGGAATGGTTCTAATTAAAACTGACACGCTTACGCAAGTTTCGAAATTTTCTCCCTTTGTGCGCTATTTCACGGGGGTAGGGGGTGGGGGTTCCGCGAAAACAATTTCTACCCAGAGTTATCGTTCCAGCGAAGTGTAATACGCCCTCTGGTGAGAAATTTCTGCGAAAATGGCAATCGCAACTTCTTAGACCTTTCCGGCTAACGGAAGAACAACCTCGAATGTATTTTGTAGGCGTCATGAAAACCCCTCTTTTCACGATCTTTGAAATAAATGCATGGAGACTTTTATCTGTGGATTATTTGGTTAATGAACTTTATTCAATGTAATGATTTTACCTGAAATATACTATAGAAGGGACTTCTAACTCCATCTATCCTATACTTGAATAAACAGAAAATGTATAAACTTTTTAACATCCGGTGACGTTAATAAATCCGACTGACGGAAAGAATCGAGATGATGCGATTGGCGCAAATGGATGCTTTTTGCGCCTCTATCGTAGGAGACTAACAATCTCGAATCTCGCGTATTCAGAGAATGTGTGTCTCCCAGTTATAAGGAGGAAAATAAAAGAGCATGAGCGGATCTAGTTTGAGGGGTCATAGTGAGTTTACGACCTTGACCTATGACCTCAAAATCCTTTGGCTATTGGGAGTTTTGGTATAACATTTCATTTCATAACATTTTCAAATCTGAAAGGCTTCATCGATATATTGCGATATATTGCGCGGAAACCAAGGTATAAAAACACAGATGGAAATTTTTGAGTTTATGACTTATAATCAAAAGTGGTCATTTTTAGACCATAAAGAATTGTCTTGTCGACATTCATTGTAAAATTCAAAGTTGGCGAAATACAGTACAAAAGCGAAAGTGTTACTGGCAGAAATAAAATACGGAGGGACAGACCGACCGAATTCAATATCCCCAACCTACAAGGAAAGAGGGGGGCAATGAAATCAATTACACAAGTTCATATCTATGTTAGTGTGTGTTCTTAAACGACATCGACGCCCATTTTGTAATTTTTTTTTCAAAAATCTGTTTAGATGGTTAGTACTATGTAGTATTCATTGGCCTTAATTCCAGGTGGTAATCTTGAGTGAACACACAACACACATCTCAAACATGAAAATGACTAATATGGCCAAGGATATCAATCAATGAAATATAAACTTGAAGTGAAAAAAAAAATCAGTAACATTAATCGAATTTGTAGCTTACAACTCTCATCCCCCCCACACACACACACACTTCCCCCTTAAAAATTCAGAAATTAAGATATCTTACCTTGAGGGTCGCCGGGGGGAGGATACTGTAACAGCCATCCTGGGGTTCTTTTCTGCTTGTTGCCGGTTTGGTGAGGGAGGGGCTGTTTTATAAATGTTCCTTGTGACCCCGTGTAAAAATGCAGCTACCGTCAGAGGCACTCTGGAAGAAGTGTTGACCAAATCCGAGGCAGAATGTCAGAAAATGTCGGTTCTATTTTCAAATCCAGAAATGGACCCCAGCTGCGCCTATTAGTACGGAAATATCGTAAAAAAATAACATGCTATTGTTAGGTGATTCCATTTTGTAACTAAGCTTGCTAAAAAATAAATAAAAGAATTGACAACTCGAAGGAAATGCTGTTTCTCGTGTTCTCTCGAACCTTGCGAGATTTGTGCGTTATCTTGACATCTATACAAAATGTCGTATATCCGGTTTATGACAAGCTTCTTTTCAGCAGAAGGCCACCTGCCGGCATCTAACATTACGCAATCGACCCAGAATAATTACAAGCTTTTTTTCTTGACATTAAACACCAACAATGTGTTGTTTCTAGATAATCATCAACTTAAAGCCGAGCAGAGAATAATAAAATAATAAACTGATTATAAAGTCTTGCAAAATCAATGATTTCATTTAAAATTGCATTGATTAAAATATCATTCTGTTTGATACTGATAAAAGTGAAATAAACCAAATTAACATGTCTGATAACACGTAAGAAGACCGTCATTTTGCACATTTAAAGTTTTTGAAGAGTTATCTGCCCTTGATAGAAAGTGGATAATTCTTAAAATTTCTCAAAATTTCTGCGGTAAATAATTCATTTTTTCATAATTGAATAAAGAAAAAGTTTATACATATTTTCACCAAGAGATTTGTTTAAAGTTCAAATTACTTTTTGAAATATCTTATAAAAATATGCACTGTCCATAGACTTTAATGTAAAAATCATTGTGCCATTAATTGGGCAATAATCAACATTTTGTAAATTCCTTCTGTGGAGCATTTTTATCTTATAACATCTTTAAGATGCTACCATGATTTACATGTAAAATATATGACCATACCTTTATTGGGTACAAAATATGGTCGTTAATACATTGAACACCTTATAATTAAGCGTGCAGATTTAATGTGCTTTAAATTAAATAATATTAAAATTTGAGATTTTGATGAATAATTAAGATGCGAATAAGAAATAAAACTTAAGCTTCAAAGTACACGTAACTCTTTATTGAACATTCAAACTTAAAAATTATATTAGCTTTTTCTCCAAATTATATTGATAGACGGTCTGTCATTATATTTTTTTCGGAGAGCTACAGATCTGCAGCTAGAGTTATATCTAACATCTCCATGCTAGTTCTGCTACTTTTTTCAGTTAAAAATTCCCAGTTGTAAGGGTACAGGACCCTGGACCAAAAATGGCTAATTAAGCTCTGGTAAAAAAAAAAATATCAATTTGCAAAATTACATTAGGTCTCGATAGGCGAACTTCTTTTGTAAATCAGACTAAATTCCCATACTTCACATTTATAGTAACCTACAATTTTTTTGTTTTTGTTAAGTTTCTTACTCACGCATGCCTTTCTAGACCTATTGTTGTATATAAAATCACTTATATGTTTTTTGTAGTCTCTGTACGCTATTGTAAAATGGTGATGAGATTCAAATAAATGATTGATTGATTTACTCGGACATTTAATAACTTTTTCTTGTCAAATTCAATGGAGATAATTAACCACCTCCGCTTCAAATACATATCTGGCCCAAAAGTTTCATATCGCATGTAAAATTGACGAGAAAATCCTGTCCGTGCATTGTAATTTGCACATGCATTTTAATTAAAGATTAAACAAAATTTATAATTTGATACAAAATTGAATGAAAGGAATAATATGCGTTTACCTTCATTTCCAAAGACCAAGCACTGAGCGTTTCCTTTTCGATTCAAATTTAACATGTACATATCTCATTACGCACATATCTTAACTCACAAAGCAAATGTTTTCATATCAGTAATTAATTCACAAACAATATAGAGTGCGGGAAGTTAACTCGCTGGAATACCCGCGCTTTCTGATCAATCAACATTGACTTTCTTTAAAGGCCTGTTATTCCATTCGGATTTAATTTCCCTCTGTTAAGTCATCCGTCAGTTATATACCCATTGTCATTCATCTCTCGGAGAAGCAGAGTCAATAAAAAGTCATTTCTAACGCTTATGCGATTTATAAACTTTCAGCCTCGGTCCTGGTTTCGGGTTAGTCGGATGACTACAAGTTTCTGTATTTGGCTTTCAGTACGGGGCTACGAGCGATTTTTTGTTGACTAAGACCATTAATGGCGCACTCGACTGCTCCTTCACCGGCTCAATATCGCCAAGGAGCGCGATTTATGACACTCATACACGCTACTTTTATTGTTTGAAAATGGCGTTTCGATTACGAAATTCTCATTTGTTGCAAACAATTGATGGGTTTATTGGACTTAAAAAGTTCTACTTTAGAAAGTGTCCTTACGGGGATAAATGACCCCAAAGAGCCTAGGCGGATCTAGAGAGAACTGGGGTGGGGTGTAGGTGGAGACACAATCCTATCCCACTGTTCTCCTTATTCTCAAACTAAATATACCTTTATGCATGTAATTTCTTTGTTCATACTTTGATTAAGTTTTCTTTAATTTTAATAAGTATAAATTACCATGATTAAGTTTAATTATTTATAGCCTTTGGAGGATTTTCTTTTTGTACATTGTATACTTTGTATCTTATTTAGTACATATACATGTAAATCTAAAATAATTGTTGTCGTCCACAAAGTAAATAAATAACTTTTACCAACCCATGTCAAATACAAGCTAATTCAGAGAATTCGTGTCCCCCGCTTAGGGAAAAAGTCGGCTCCCCCTGACTGAATTTGTAGAATTATTAAATGTATACATGTATACTGAAGCAAATAAAATACATGTATGTCAATATGCATATAAAGATTTGATTGCTTATTCTTTATTATGTGTAGAATATTTTTTTATATGGAATATTTATCACAGTGTAATGATGATTTTATAACCTCATAAATTTTTCATTTCACATGCTGAATACTATCATTTAGTAAAAAAAAAAAAAAAGGGTATTTAAAAAAAAATTTAAAAAAACGGACCGACCAAGAATCGATCCCGGGACCTCTCACATTTGAAGCGAGAGACATAACCACTACACCACGGTGTCGCTTTACAAAGTGTGAAGTATATGCAGAACTGAAGTCACATACATGTATATATTCATGTTTTCATGTTCGGTATTCTCAAAATTTTACACAATCCATGGTGTTTGATTTATTTAGCCTTTATTAAACAGTTCTAGTAGATGTAATAAGAACATAAAGTCCGCTGAGAACCTGTTTTATACGCAATAATATATGCCCCTGTGCTAAAAATAGCGACAAGTAATACTATAAATACTAATAAAACAAACGGGGCGGGGCACTCTGAGAGGGGCGAGAGACGTCCTAGGGAGTTTTGGTATAAAATTACATTGCATAAGCTCAAAATCTTCTTGAAATATCCAGTGTTACACACAGACAGAATGTATAAATTTACGACCTTGAACTTTGACCTTTTGACCTCAAAATCAATAGGGGTCTTCATTAGGCTACAGGGAGTTGTTATGTAAAATTTCATTGCAATAGCTCAAATGGTTCCAGAGATATCGTGTGGAAACGAAAGTGTTTTAACAGACAGAATTTGCTTATTTATGACCTTGACCTTTGACCTTTTGACCTCAAAATCAATAGGGGTCTTCTTTAGTGCATAGGGAGTTGCTATGCTAAATTTCATTGCAAAAGCTCAAAGGGTTCTCGAGATATCGTGTGTAAACGAAAGCGTTACAGACAGACAGAAAGACGGACACACATACAAGAGATTTATTATATCCCCCACTTTTCAAGCGGTGGACAACAAGTTTATACATTATCTTTCGACACCCCCACCCATCCACGCCCCTACCTAATCCTCTCATCTCCAAAGGTTTTGATGTCATATTCTTCAGTGCAATATAAAACCCTATCTAATTGTCCCCCGCTTGAAAAGTGGGGGATATTAATTTGGGTTTGTCCGTTGTCCGTCCGTCCGTCCGTCTTTCTGTCTGTCTGTAACGCTTTCGTTTCCAAACGATATCTCGAGAACCCTTTGAGCTTTTGCAATGAAATTTAGCATAGCAACTCCCTATGGACTAAAGAAGACCCCTATTGATTTTGAGGTCAAAAGGTCAAAGGTCAAGGTCATAAATAAGCAATTTCTGTCTGTTAAAACACTTTCGTTTCCACACGATATCTCTAGAACCATTTGAGCTATTGCAATGAAATTTTATATAACAACTCCCTGTGGCCTAAGGAAGACCCCTATTGATTTTGAGGTCAAAAGGTCAAAGTTCAAGGTCGTAAATTTATACATTCTGTCTGTGTGTAACACTATCATTTCCGGGCGATATTTCAAGAAGATTTGGAGATTATGCAATGTAATTTTATACCAAAACTCCCTAGGACGTCTCTCGCCCCTCTCAAAGTGCCCCGCCCCGTTTGTTTTATTAGTATTTATAGTATTACATGTCGCTATTTTTAGCGCAGGGGCACACATAAAACAGGTTCTCGGCGGAATTTCTATTACATCTATTAAAACTGTTTAATAAAGGCTAAATAAATCAAACACCATGGATTGTGTAAAATTTTGAGAATACCGAACACGAAAACATGAATATATACCTGTATGTGACTTCAGTTTTTTCTTCACACCATGTAATATTCCGTGGTCTGGTGGTTATGTCTCTCGCTTCAAGTGTGAAAAAAAAGTACTTTTTTTTTACTAAATGATAGTATTCAGCATGTGAAATGAAAAATTTATGAGGTCATAAAATCATCATTACAGTGTGATAAATATTCCATATAAAAAAATCTTCTATTCACATAATAAAGAATAAGCAATCAAATCTTTATATGCATATTGACATACATGTATTTTATTTCCTTCAGTATACATGTATACATTTAATAATTCTACAAATTCAGTCAGGGGGAGCCGACTTTTTCCCTAAGCGGGGGACACGAATTCTCTGAATTAGCTTGTTTTTATTCACAATGAAGAGCAAGACAGCAAGCACCAACTACCCACCTTGAAAAAGGAATCCGACCGTCTATTTAGATGCGGGTACAACTGCACACATACACGAGATTTATATTCCTCAAACAGAAAAAGACAAAGTACAAATGTCTTAGAGGGTCTTCATAATATTGATTCTGTTGCATCTTGATTCAGCATATTTATATCGGGTTCGACATTTAGCTGCTTATAAACGGTACGTACAAACCGTGTCGGCGGGACCTCGGGATATAAGTGACATTAGAGTGATTAAGGTCGCAGGCACTAATTGATAAATTCCTAGGACGGGGGTGGCGATGGAATAAGAATTAAAACTTCTCCGAGGCACACAGATAAATTTACAAATGTCTCTCTCTTTAAATCGGATTTTACGTGGACGACGAATGCTGAAACTTCTTTTGTTTTTTTTAATTAATATTCGCTTTGTCGCTTCGGGAAAAAAATAAACAGATAAAAAGCAGTTAACTGTACATAATAACCCCCTATTAATATTGACTTATGGACGAGAGAAGTGGCAGATGAACTTCTGCACCGACATCGTTGCCAATATATAACAAGATGTGTTTGTGAAACACTGATGCCCCGTATGGCAACATAGAGAAGCTTAAGCTTTCTCAAATGCAGATCAAATATGTTGGTACCTAAAGTAAGGCCTTTTCACAAGAAATGCAAATGTGAAATATAAAACCTTAGCACCTTCTGTTTAAAGGTTATAACACCTTAACAAAGATTATCGTTTTTAAAGGTAGGACAAACCCTGGGGTCAAGGTCAAAATGTCAGTGTTGTTGGTTTCTTAAGAAAGGCCTTGTCTCAAAGATTACAGATGGGAAGTATGATAGCTCTAGCACTTACTGTTCAAAAGTTATGATCAAAGTTAAGGTTTGTAAAAAGTAGGTCAAACTCCAAGGTCAAGGTCAAAGGTTCAAAGTTCTAGCCGTTACTGTTCAAAAGTGATGGCCAAGGTTAAAGTTTTTAAAAAGTAGGTCAAACTTCAAGGTCAAGGTCAAAGGGTGAAAGTTATTGATATTCAATGAAAGGTCTTCTCTTAAGGATTACATATGTGAAGTATGAAAGCCTTAGCCCTTACTGTTCTAAAGTTATTGCCAAGGATAATTTTTTTTCGTAAGTACGGAGTCCAAAGTCAAGGTCAAAAGATCAAAGTTGTTGGTAATCTATGAGAGGTCTTGCCACAAAAGATTTGCTATTTGAAATATAAAATTCCTAGTATCTACTGTTTGAAAATTAGGGCAAAAGTAAAAGTTTGGAATTTTTGTGTAAAAGTGGGTCAAACTCCAAGGTCAAGTTCAAAAGATTAAATTTGGTGGTATCCAAAGAAAGGTCTTGTCTCAAGGAAAACACATGTGAAATATGAAAGTCATAGCTCCATTCGTCAAAAGTTATGGGCAAGGTTAATGTTTTTGTGGACAAACAGACAAACAGACAGAGAGACAGACAGACAGACATATTACATATTTAGTCCTTGTGACAAGACCTTTCATTTGATAGCAGAACATTTGACCCTTTGACCTAGACCTTGAAGTTTGACCTACTTTTTTAATTACTTAACCTTGGCCATAACGTCTGAGCGGTTAGGACTAGGGTGTCCATACTTCACATAAGTATTCTTTGTGACAAGACACTTCATTGAATACCAATTACCTTGACCTTTTGACCTTGCCCTTGGACAATTTTGTACTACTGAAAAACTTTTAATCTTTGCCATAACTTTTGAACGCTAAAGGCTAGTGATCTCATACTTCACATATGTAATTTTTGTGAAAAGACCTTTCATTCCATACCAAGAACTTTGTCGCTTTGAGCTTAGAGTTCCACGTAGTTTTGACCGTAACTTTTCAAGGATTAGGGCTACTGCTTTCATACTTTACATATTTAATCCTTGTGACAAAACCTTTTATTTGATAACAAGACCTTAGACCCTTTGATCTAGACCTTGGAGATTGACCTACTCTCTCTCCCTCTCTCTCTCTCTAATGAATATATAAAGAATTTATAATTAATGACTACAGTTCGGATTTTTAATTGATAAAGTATAAATTGAAATTAATTACAAAAAAACAAACAATGCAAAATAAGATACAAATTAAGTTAAAAAAAAAACCAAAAAAAAAAAAAAACAATTGCATATTGAATTATTTTGAATTCACTTCAGATAACTTCTGATTCGTATGTTTTATTATGCAGACTGAATCATTACCTAATACTTTTTTAAGCTTCTCACCTTGTCTATTTATTTATTTATTTATTTTATTTATTTATTTATTTATTTATTTTATACATTTTAAAGCCATTCAGCTTCACTTACTTAAAAGCAAATTCGCTGTTGCAAATGGGTGAGGAAATAATCCTATACCATTATATTTGTATATTATATGTTTTTTCAATGATAAATTATAAACCATCGGAAACAGTTGCAGTGTTTAATTACAAATGTCCTGTCATACGCAACCATTTTCGATACTCATACAGGGTGTCTTAAAACATATGTTACACTTTTATATTGTACCTCAAGTTATATGGATGAAATTTAAAATACATAATAAAAATTGTTATATTTTTTGTCAAGCAAACATGTGTCACAGTTTCCTTATTTATTATCAATATTTTTCTTTGAAATAACATATGTAATTTTACAACATCTTCCAAATGATGTCCTTTTGAATTAACATGTTTGAACAGGATTTCTGATGTTTGTTTGTTTTTTTTTATATATGTAAATGTATATAGCTTAAATGTAACATTCTAACAGTTTGGATGGTTTTCCACATTAAAACTGAATTTCACCAAATAACAGAATTTAAGATTTTCTTTAAAACATTGTTCAAATGGAAGTGGGCTTCATCAGAAAATCATGCTTCTGTTAATTTTTCAGGGTCGGGTGTAATTAAAATCCAGTGGGCAAACCCAAAATAACTTCTAGTTTTTGTCTCTTTCAAATGCTGCATTACACTTATCTTGTAAGAAATCAATTTTAATGTAAATTTGAGTATTTAATGGACACTAGACTTATTAAAGGTGCTATCTTGTTAATACAGGACCCGTCTAAGGGATTATTGTAAAGTTTTAGTAATAACTCTATCAATGAGATTAATGTTCTCTGTGGTATGGGCACCCTTGGTCTTCTAATACCAGAATTAAGTCATGTGTCATTTCAAACTCCTTCACAAATTTGTAGATTAGTATTCTGTTGAGTAATTTCATTACAGGATGTTGTTTTCTCATGGTTCTAATGACTAAAGTAGAAGATTTAGACCCATAGTAAAGTTTTACAAATTCTTCCAGCTGTTCACATGAAGGTTCCATATTTAAAAAAATATGATGACGTGATAAGGTCATCATAATTACCTTAATTTTTTATAGAATTTCTCAAAAGTTTGTCAAATAAAATTTATGCTAATACACTTCTTGTTGACAAAATATCTGTGTGAATGCTTTTGGTTTGATAAAGTTGTATATGATTAAAAGTGTAACATATGTTTTGGGACACCCTGTATGTATACGCTACTTTTATTGTTTGAAACTGCAGTTTCCATTTAAAGAAAATTAACTGTGGGTAGATTTATTGGACTTTCCAAAAGTTATATATAGACCTGCACTTTTAAAGGTGTCCCAGTAGGAGTAGATGACTCTAAAGAGCGTGCGCAGCAAAGGATTAGGGGGGGGGGGGATTAGGTCCACATTTAACCCCCCCCCCAAATTTTCAACTGAAATTGGGCAAAAGTACCTTCCTTTACAAATGATTCAAACCAAAAAATATTTTACTCGTCGACCACAGTTTGTTTTAAAAGTAAAAAAAAAAAAATATTCTGCTAGATAAATTAACTGAGAAAAATATTTTTCGTTTAAATAAGTCAAGTCAGAACTTAAATTAAAATAATTAATTAATGAAATATTACTAAAACTTGTTTAATTTATTTTTTAAAGTAATGGTAATCAATAATGATTAGTGTTAAAAGGACTGATTAATTTGAATCCCGCTTGCTAGCTATATATATTTTTTTTTAACACTTTCTATTTAAATTGCTTATAAAAACATTTTTTGACTTTTAAAAAATTGAAATCCATGTACATTTTTTATTGATTCAGCAACAGTGTATTTTTGGTTTATGTTCCAATAAAGTAATAATGAACCAAAACATATTTTGATCCTTATATGTATGATTTTTGCTGTAAACAGGGGCTATGGCCTTGTCTTATTGATTAAACGAACCGTACAAGTTTGTTCATTCAGAAAATAGAACATGCGAGATAACTCCGTTTGTTCTTTTTACGCAGTCACGTAGACGCGATTCTAAAATTACTTCTGCGATAGAAATGTAGCCAATCAAACCGCGAGTTTAGGGTTATACCCCCCAGTTTTTCCTTCACCCTTCTCGAATATTCGATCAATTGCCAGCTTGTTTTTTCACGGAAGAAGAACACAAACATTGCATAAAATTTGCAGACCAGCGTCGTTTTTAATCATTTCACCTGGACCAAGACAGTTGTAAGTTGGAAATTAAAAAAATGGATTTTATGCCGATTTCTATGTACCGCCCCGGGGGCTACCAACAGGCTACGCCTTTTAGAGATCTTCTGTCGTACATGTTACACGATGAGCTTGGAATGCCCGTCGGCTACCAACAACCTAGAAGGAGGGAGGCCCCAGAGAAATGGCACAAGTCATTCCGAATGGACGGGTACCACCCCGACGAAGTTAAGGTCGCCGTGCAGGACGGTACGGTGCAGATAAACGCCAGACACGAGAGGGGGGACGAGGATAACAGAGACGTCCGCGAGTCTAGACGGACCCTCAGGATTCCCCAGGGGGTGGACCAGAGTAAACTGCACTGCTTCATGGACCACGACAACCATTACGTCGTTGAGGCGCCATTCTTGCCCCGGGAAGAGGAGCGTGAAGTGGAGGTGAAGGTCCAGGACGTGCCGGCCATTACCCAGGGGAAGGATGAAGAAATGCAGGTGGCGGAGACAGGACAGGCCTTCAAGGAGAATCTGGACCTGTCCGTGTTCGAGCCCGATCACATTAACGTCAAACGCAAGGGCAACGTCATTTCCGTCAGCGCGGACCACGATCGCGAAGAGGACGGGATCAGAGTGAGGCGCAGCTTCTGTCGGGAGTTCACCGTGCCTGAGGACATGGACTGCAGTCAGGTCCAAGTCTGCCGCGACCCCCAGGGCCACCTGACCATCATGGCCCCACCCAGGGAGGAGGAGGAAGAGAAGTAATTATCACGTGACGTCTGCATGCGTGAGCAACAGTGAATGTTCTGTATTTTGATGTTTTGTGCCATATTCTATACAAAGTGACATAATAGCAATTTGCAACCGGTGACATTGAACAGTTTATTGGATCATTATGGATCATTACCTTAATACTTCTTTAGCAAATTAGTAAAACTTTTGTAATTTTCAGTATTTGTCATAGTAGTTGCTCATTAGTACGATTGTGTTTGATAGAAATAATTTTGTTGTGAGAAGTACTCTGTATATTGTGTTAAATTAACATCACAATAATTGGTTTGGTTCGAAATTAAACCAGTTCATTAAGAAAATCTTTTTTCTCCTGTTTTTATGTGAAGGGAAGCTTTATGAAGCTGTATTTTGACTTGACGCCAATTCTGTTCTCTATTTTGACTTGCATAATTGTGTTTTTGACGAAAACGTTTTCATTTCGGAGAAAAAAGAGAGACGCAGTTATGTAAAACGAAAGTAAACATAGGGAAATCCCATATCTATAAATAGCTCGTAACCTTTAAACAAGTTGAATCATCAAAAACAACATTATCGCTGACCTAGATTGTATAAATGCGTCTTGTTTTGACGGGAAAACATTTCTGAAGTGCATACTAGGCAAAATAAGTGATTGTTTTTTTAAGCATTGTAGGCCCGTAGAAGCAATTTCATTTATTTTTTTTTCCGGGGGGGGGGATTAAAAATTCTTGACAGTAAAAAAAGGCGCCATGTTATTATTGAATTGACCAACGGTCATGTACTTTTTTGTGGTATGCGTCCATTGTTGCAAGATGGGTCTATAATAAATATTTCATTTTAAAGCAACAATTTTTATTTAATTAATGAAAACAAAGCCTATTTACATGATTTAATAAGTACGTTATAACCGACATGTAGAATAATTTGGTGTTCATGAAGATGAGCTATATAGCGACAATGAACTGGCAGGCCTTTGGATCGCTTTAGGGAAATACAAATATTTCTCCTCCTAAATTATTTTTTTTTTGGTCTAAATGACGTGCATCTCATTTCAGAAGTGATATTTGTTTTATTAAACATTCTAGTGTTGGGCGAAGACACAAAATTTTGTGAAAATGCAAGTTTACGATTTATTTTTTGAAAAGTTTCAGAAATATGTTTTCATATTGCAGTTTTCTAGGGAATTATTTGGGCGAGTGCACTTTAACTTGTTCAACAAATTTTTCTCAAATACATTTTCATTGAAAAAAATAAAATAAAAAGTAGCAGAAAAACACCTCCATGTGGGATATAAGAAAATTTGTGGTATAGGTAAGAGGTCAGTTCGAGGGGGCTGGCGGAGGATGCAGATCATGTTAAACTTCACAATGATTGTGATTGTTTACAAATGGGAGGGGGGTGTACTTTAAAATATTCCGTCATTTATTTATTTATTTATTTCATTTCCCATTAAAGGAGTGGGCTTCAGAATGTATTTTTACCATTTGTAATTTTATCTAGGATAAAGACATATTATGAAAACGTTGTGCTTGTCATGATAAGGAGAGAGTTGTCTTTCTTATCCCTATTTGTATTTCAGTAATTTTGGCTTCAAGTTGTAAATTGACTAAACATAATGAATCAATTTTTTTGCGCCCAGCTTGCTTTATCAAATAATGGTACAGACGTGTACGCATATTGCTACATGTACATCATTGTACATCATATAAAATGTAGATTTGAAAGTGACGATTTGATTGCATTTGGGATACTAAAATTTTTTAACTGAACGTATACGAAGAATACGTTACAGACGAAACTGGAGCAAATTTTTATAACAATGCGATTTTAATTATTTGATTCTTTAATTTTTACATCCATTGAATATTTTCCCCCTTATTTTTTCTGAATACCATTGCCATTAAGGGTCCTCCACACACACACACAAATTACATGTATGTTCTCATGTGACTGAGCATTACTTTTAACAAGCATATCAACCTTTAAAAACTGACCAGGAATTAAAATATAATTTATACTGATTTTTTAAAATAATAATTTCACAAGTTTCAAGATATTTTTCCCAAGGCTTTTTATACCTAGCACAACAAATTTTGTTTTAACATATCGTAGAATAACCATGAAAACTAGCTAATTTATAAAAAAATTAATAAAACTCATTTTCATAGAATAACCAAAAACTGACCAGGAATGAAAAATAATAATTTCACAAGTTTCAAGATATATTTCTTTTTATACCTAGCACAACAAATTTTGTTTTAACATATCGTAGCTCATAGAATAACCATGAAAACTTAATTTTATCAATCGACATATTTTTTAGAGAAATTTATCTAATTTATAAAAAATTAATAAAACTCATTTTCTCAAAAATACATATAGAGAAAAATCAAGGAAAACTCCTTTTGTATAGTACATATGTTCTCATGTGACTGAGCATTACTTTTAACAAGCATATCAACCTTTAAAAACTGACCAGGAATTAAAATATAATTTATACTGATTTTTTGAAATGATAATTTCACAAGTTTCAAGATATTTTTCCCAAGGCTTTTTCATACCTAGCACAACAAATTTTGTTTTAACATATCGTAGCTCATAGAATAACCATAAAAACTTAATTTTATCAATCGACATATTTTTTAGAGAAATTTATCTAATTTATAAAAAAAATTAATAAAACTCATTTTCTCAAAAATACATCTAGAGAAAAATCAAGGAAAACTCCTTTTGTATAGTAAAGGCATCAATGAATTATATTACATCAAAAAATTGAATTAAAATTAAATGCATTGATGTAGAAAAAATATTTTCAAAATCTTTGGTATCAAAGTTCCTTTTTGGAGTTATCTTTCCTGTTGCCTAGGACTCAAAAACAGTAGCGTATCAGAAACCCTTGGCTAGCGAATCGAAGTTGCATTAAATTGATTAATACATGAAAGATACCTATAAATGATGTACAATGTACACATATAAGTTGAATTATTTATTATCGTAGGCCGTTACCGGTTCTATGGAAGAGACGTGGATGTAAGCAAAAGCCCGCACGCTTACTTATTTAAGGAGGCTGGGGGGGGGGGGGGGGGTGGTCAGCAAATTAACCACCAGATTTAACTTATTTTTTAGATATCAACTATCAAGCTGTCAACTATCATTCGGCAAAGAAAAATTTCATACATTCTAGTTTTAAAATTTGATCATTTTTGTATATCTTTCTATGGAGCTCTTCTTTTAAAGGAGGTCAAATTAAATAGTCTGAAAATGGCCACAATCCCCCAGCCTCTTTAACAGTTCACTGTTTAAAGAGAATGAATGTCCTATAGTGTTCGCGATTCTGGAGCAGATGCTCTAACCACTGCGACTTATTTCATTTGAATGTGTCTATCCAAAGTTGAAGTGGTCAGTGGCCCTTTTCACAAATGTTCCCGTTATCTAACACTTATCTACAGAACCCTGTAGTTTATCACTAAAAGTTTAGAAGATCTCTGTTCCATTTAAAGAATAAGGCTTTTTTAACCTGTGTTATACAATATAACATGGGGTACATGTAATTTATGCTTTATTAAGTACAGCGAAGCAATTTATTTAAAAAAAGCTTAAACTGCGCCATGTTATGTTATATTGTGTAACATAGGTTAAAATAAGCTTCATTCCTTATAATAATTTAATTTCAGTGAAGCCAATAAGACAATTTTTCCTCCAAAAAATGGCTTCAAATTGACAATATTTTAAAATGAAAGTTAAGATCGCATTACCTTACAAAATTGGGTCTAGTACAATATCTAAATATATTTACATCCACTGAATATGTTTTCCTTTATTTCTTGTGAAGACCATTGCCATTAATCAGTTCATGAACAACACTGAGCAAGCCACGTGCTCTTAAACAATGGCCTTTCCATCAGTTTTACATACAATGAGATATTCATCTTAAAAACAATATCTAACAATTTTATTTTATTTTGAATGGTTTTTGATACAGAGGTAAATATAAACAATAAAATGCTTCCTTTGTTTGTTAGGACGAGAATTAATGTAACAGGGGTCAAGTGTGTATCCTGACGGATTCTTTAATAAGTACATGACACCTGCGGGTTCATTTGATGATTTTATTGTTGGTTTTATCAAGAGATAATATAATACCCTGTAAATATACATATAAATACTATCAGTACAATTTTATATAATCAAAATAACAATTCTTTAAATATACAATGTATTCATAAAATCACAATACATTCTTACTATGCATACTTTGAAAGAGTTATTCCTCTTTTCACAGCATTTTATAGAAATCTACATTTATAATTATACAATTCATATATATTCCCTTGAAACATATATTGAAGTGTTTAACATTCATTATTACAATCATTAAGTGAATTCTACGTCCACTTCTTAATTAGGGATATATAAAAATGATAAGTACATTTGTAAAAAAAATATGAAATGTACCTGTTTATGGGACAGAGTGCCTGGTTCCTTTGAATTTCATCACTGGTACAGTATCATTGTTTTAACTATAATAAAATAATATCATTCACTCTCAAATCTTACACACTCAATATTTCCTTAGTTTATTAATTTCAGATAAATCACACACTTTGAAATATATTTCATTAATAAGAAGTAAATAAGTTACATACAGATTAGTGCTGGTAACCAGGTCACATTTAAATTAAGTTTGTAAGATATGTAGGAATCTTAGAAGTGTGTCTTTCCAGTCTGGAATCAATAAGCTGAATAATGTCTTTGTCTGTTGTCCAGAATTTGGAGGTAAAAGTCTTGACCAATAGGATTTAAGGAAATCTAATTCTACTCAGGTAGCTTATTACAGGTGTAGAAATAGAAAAGGAATGGATCTAGAGTTTTAGCTGGTTGTTTATTTTATTTCATTTAATAGTTTGTTTTATTTAATTTTTTTAAAAGTATTTTATTTGCTAAATTATTTAAATGAAAGGTTTCAATGTTTGAGTTTAAATTACTTGTTTTGGTCAATATTAATTGACACACAGATTTAATACATTAAATTCACTTCAGAGTTTAAAATCAGTTGTGGCATATTCATAATGAATAAGTAATAAATTGTACATTTGAATATTATAATAATTAAAACAACATAAAACTAATCACTATTACATACGTCCTCACTTGTCTTTCCTTCCTCATTCTGTTTTTGAACTTTGTATACAGGGATGTCTTTACTTGGTTGATTGATAATGATAAAAGTATCATTTTCTCATTTGTCTGCTAACTTATGGCGACCATCAAAAGCAACAATCTTAACCAAAACAAGATCACCTGCTTCAAGTACACTACTTTTGATTTTCACATCATAATGCTTCTTTTGTTTCTCATGAGACATCTGTATGTTCTTTGAAGCAAGATCATAAGAATATATCAACCTGTTTTTCAAAGATTCAACATACTTGGACATTGATTTCTTTTCACTGGAAATATGATTATCAAACAAGATATCTGTGGGTAGATTTGGTTCTCGACCAAACATCAAATAAAATGGAAAATATGATGTTGTATCTTGTTTAGTACAATTGTAAGCATGCACAATTGGTTTAATGAAAGACTTCCAATCTTGATTTTCATTAGGATTTAATGTACCTAGCATAGATATTAGAGTACGATTAAACCGTTCACACTGACCATTAACCATAGGGTGATATGGCGTGGTTCTAGATTTCTTAATATCAAGTATGGAACATAATTCTTTTATGATCTTACTTTCAAAGTTTGCACCTTGATCTGAATGGATCTTGTGTGGTATGCCATAATTTAATACAAAGTTTTGATAAAAAGCTTCAGCTGTTGTTTGAGCTGTCATATTCTTTGTAGGGATTGCCGTAGCATACCTTGAAAAATGATCAGTAATAACTAAAACATATTCAAAACCACCTTTAGACCGTTCAAGGGTAAAAAAATCAAGACAAACAAGTTCTAATGGTTGAGTAGTCGTGATGTTTACTAAAGGAGCTTTCATATTAGTTGGAGTTTTTCTCCTTAAACATCTACCACAACGTTAGATATGGTGTTCTATGTCAGGGGTCATACCATACCATACCAATAAAATCGATCTTTTGCAAGTGAAAGAGTTCTATCTCTACCTTGATGACCCATCTTATCATGAAGATGAAACAAAACTAGATTGACAAGTGACAAAGGAATAATAAGTTGGGGTACAATACCTGTTTCTGATTTCACATCTCTGTACAACTTATCATCGATGATTCTAAGTTTGTCAAAGCATTGAAATAATGCATTACTAAAAGTAGTAGGTGGTATTTCATCTTTATGTGGTTTGTGTTTATTAAAAACTTGATCAAACCAATATGATATATCAGGGTCATTAATTTGTTCTCGAACAATGTCGACACTTTGTAAGCTTCCGTCATGTGGAGCATTTATGTTCATATTGATAACTTCTTCTGTCGCTGGAAGAGTTTCAATAAAAGGTACAACATTTCTTATATTGCATATAGCACTAACAGAATCTGATGTAACAGTAACACAGTTACTAATCACTATTACATTAACGTCGCAGCAATTGCAGAAAAAATTACAAACCCGCTTACGCGGGTTATGTATTTTTCTGCAATAGCTGCGACATTAATTCCCGTGCTAACAACCAAAGAAAGCAGTTTATTATTTAAATAAATATAAATTTTTCCTAGCTTATATCTGAACATTTAATGAATGAATCTTATTTGCACCTATGTTTTATGAAATAACATAACAAGGGGCAGTTTACGCTTTTTAAACCACAAAGCCGTTTATAAAAAAAAGGAGCGAAAACTTCCCCAAGTTACATGTACATGAATGCTATATTGTGTAACATAGGTTTGGATAAGCTTCATTCCTTATGATTTAATTTCAGTGTAGACAATAAGACAACTTTTCCTCCAAAAACAGCTTCAAATATTAAGGATATATTTTAAAGGTAACGTCAAGCGGAGTAATACGTTTTTGACGTAAGTCACTTTGATGTAGGCAACTTATGTTACACTACATAAAATAAATATTTTATCCAATAAAACGATGTTTTACGACGAAAATTTAATCACAAGATTGTATTGCAAATAATATTTTAGAAAAAATAATATCTTTACGAAAAATAAAATAGAGAGGTGTCCATTTTTGTCTTAGTCTAAGATTTTTTTTTTCTTTTTTTGTAAAAAGAGCCACACAATTATTTAACAGATTTTTCATAAAGTTTGTAAAATTTAATTTTTTTATTTTAAGGTGAGGAAAATTCTATGGCGTTTTTATATAAAATCCGAGATAAGGTCGACAAAATAGAAATCTGGAATATGAAGAAAGCACATGTGACGTCAGAACCAGAAACATGCCTCAGCTAAAATGTACGCCGAAAAAGGTTATTTTAATACAGAAGGCCGTTTGCAGATTTTGGATTTTGATCTCTGCGTTTTCTATTGAGATCTATACAAGATAAACTTATATCTAAGGTTTTAGAATGGACGGCTGTAAAGTAAAACGTATATCTTGGAAATTCCTTTGCTGTTATATTATATGATAATTTGTAAATTATTTATGTGGACAGAAGACTTGCCAGAAATCTAGTCGTTATGTGGATCGGTTGTTTAATTGAAAGAAGAGAAATGATTAAAAATAATGTTTTTTCTGTTGCCGAGTGAAAGCAAGCTGAGAAAGAGACGTATCCTTTGTTAAGCAATTTGATCTGAAAGATCGCCATCTTAGAAAAATAGTTGAATATCTTAACAATTATATAATTATTACATCCATAAACAATCATTTACTTTAGACTTAAAACATATCAGATATGATTAAAAGGAGGCACCGATACTTTATCAACATTAAAAATCGAAGCCCCCAAGACAGAGGACTCGGGTTGATTTGAATTAAACATAATATACATGTATTGAACACAATCAATGGGATTGAACACAATTTATACAACTTAAAACAAATATGCAATAATATAAAAAAAGAAGATGAAGAAAGAGGGTGCAGAGAAATAAGAAAGGAAGGGAAAGGGAGTGCAAGGAAAGAAGAAAGAAGAAGGGGGTTGTAAAAGATACTGAATGGTTAGACTGATTATTCATATAATCTGTTTTAATTTTTAAATATATTTATGTACAGCTTTAACAATATTGATATTTATCTCAAGGTTTATCACAGTATGATGCACTACAAGAAGAAGTGTTCAGTGTTCTCATTAATATATCAACACGAACACTGAGTGCTGTCTGAAAGTTTGACCTTAAATAAATCTGACTTAAGGAAGCTTACATTCTGTCTCATTCTCGTTAAAACTGAATTTGTCCTTTATCACCATACATATAAGAA
Source organism: Saccostrea cuccullata (assembly GCF_032062105.1). Lineage (NCBI taxonomy): Eukaryota > Metazoa > Mollusca > Bivalvia > Ostreida > Ostreidae > Saccostrea > Saccostrea cuccullata. Next base: position 280,102 of record NW_026929462.1, on the reverse strand, counting down.
ATTACTTTGGGGAGATTCACCTTTAAAGAGAACTTGGATTTAATTTTACAAGTGGTAATCCATCTTATACTCATAGTTCCTGTCAGTTTTGAATATTTTTTATATCCCGAAAAATCAAAATGAATTTGAATTACCATATATACATTGAATTCGAAACTTTACAAGAATCTTTACAAACAAGGATACATTTCTGGTTCCAGTAAATGTTCAACCAAGCCTCGTTCTTTACTCCTCACTTAGATATTGACAGTAGGGAAGGAAAAACTTCAAGAGTACTGTGCAACAATATATTCAAGAAGTGGTGTGTATCAGATGTGGATACTCAAAAATTCCAAAGACTTTTGGAAAATTTGAAATCATAAGATTTTAGCGAATCAACAGCATAAAAATCTACGACTTTTCAACTTTATACACAACCATTCCCCACGATAAATTAAAGTCGAGGCTTTTTCATATTATTGACAGCTGCTTTTTCAATAAAAATGGAACTCGTAAATTTACTTACCTTACATTGGTTATTCGCAACATTATTTTGTTAAAGCAACCTCTGATTGCAAACACAAGTACTCTGAAGTTGACATCAAAGAGATGCTTAAGTTTCTGTTAGACTGACAAAATCTATGGGGTTTTTGGAGACCAGGTCTTACAACAATCAAGTGGAATTCCCATTGGTACCAACTGCACTCTATTTTTGTAATCATATGAAGCAGAATTTGTGCAAAGACATGCGTGAAAAGAAGCAAAAACATATTGTGGCCTTCAACTCGAAATTTAGATATATCGACGACGTACTAACAATGGTAATTTCCATTCCTATGTCGATACGATATATCCTGGTGAGTTTGAGATAAAAGATACCACAGAGTCTGACACATCTGTTTCATACTTAGATATTTTACTTGAAAAAGACTGAGTTTATATATCTCAGTTGATTCAGTATGCAAGAACATGCTTTACGAATGAACACTTTCTGAAACAATATAAATTATTGACAAACAAGTTGATGAAACAAGAGTATCACAAACGCGTTTAAAGTCATTATTTTGTAAGTCCTATTGTCGATACAATGACCTTGTCAGCAAATACAATTTAGCATTGTTTCAAATGCTGACTGACGTTTTTCGTACTTATTGTTAGTCAATTATTCATACACTGAAATGGCGACGAATTTTTCTGTTATTTCCTGATCATGACAAGGAGCACACGGCGGGTGTGACCGTTCGGCAGCGGATGTTTACTCCTCCATGTCAGACCCGACCTCTGATGTTTCGGAGATCCGTGTGTGCTCTGCTCCTATTTCGTACTGTTTTATGGACTTTGCTATTGAATACTGTTCGTTATCTACATATCCTTCATTTTGAAAGCATTTACAGTATCATGGTTTCTAGTCTTTGTAGGCAAAGCCTTCCATACTGATATGGATATTGTAGATGGAAGGAATGAATATTGGTATACGTTTGTTTTACATTGGGGAATAGAAATATTAATGCAGTTACTTAAATCGCAATTGGTAGTTTGTGAGACATCTAGAAATAATAGATTTAATAAAAGCAACGGAAGCCCATAGAGAAAGTATGATAACACCTGAGAGAGGTTATTACGTCATGCCAAAACTCTCTAATAAGTGAAACATTCTTTATGCACTTCCTTTGCGTTTACCTAAGGAAATTTCAACGTGCAGACTAGAATGCCTTTTAAAGGCCGAGATTTTTAACCGTTTTCTCAGGTAAGGGGAGGGACTAAATTTTACATGCTTGGCACCCCGAGGCATTGACGGTCGTGCAGACCTCGGAAAACACTAATCCCTATACACAAACAGTATACACAGGAAGTCCATGAGTATTACCTGTACAGCCTTTTGGCCTACTTTTCATCATAAAATTAGTAGATCTCGACACAGTAAATAAAAAAGTGTCATTAGTAATAAATATTTGCAAAATTCCATAATTTTTAGACTTGCATCTAATATATCAAACAAGCAGAAATTCCATCGGCCGACTTTTGTAAAAGTGAATCTATGATATCGTATATCTTACATTGTACGTCACAGCAGCAATGAGTTGAGTTCATTATGAAAAAAAAATAATGAAATACGGGTACAATTTCAAATGTAAAATATTCACCCTTGCCTTTCCCTTTCTATATTTTAAGAAATGTTTATAATTATCGTCAATATAGTAGCATAGAACTTCGATGAGTTCACGGTCAGTAGTAACAGCTACTTCCCGTTTGTATGAAAAGTCGCGTGGGCCTATTTTAGCAAAGTGTCCTATTCATGTATTGTGAAAAATTAGTGATAACGACTGGTTTCAAGAAGTTAAAATTATATACAAGTGTGTGTGAATTTGAAGTTAATCTAAATTATAGTAGAATAACTAAAAACGAAATATTAAGTTATTGCTAACTTACATGTATGTATTTCTTTCGAAACTATTTCTAACACCTGTGACCTTGAAGGGAGGTTACAACCCACGTAGCAAGAAATGTTCGGTTATAAAAATGAAAAGAAAAGAGAGAAAATCTTAGTACTTGTCCAGGCTAAGTTGTTTCTAATAAGATATTTGTTTTCATCTTTACTATTCGTTACCAGCTTATATTTTTTTTCCCCCTTTATTTTCATCGTAATTTTTTCGCCGCGTCTCGAAACAAGAATATTTTACGAGTGAAGACAAGACTTCAATCACCTATGCACTTTTCATTAATGAAAAAAATTATACACAGACTTGATTTTTTTACTAAACACTATGAGAAAATTTTCATTTTTCAATGACACGTTTGTAATTCAGATAATTATAATCAATTATAATCAAGCTAAAATTGCTTGCTAATTGTGCTGGTAATCTAGCGGTAAACATCAGAGGACCGAAAGTTAATTCGATAGCGGCCACGCGTGTCAAACAAGGTGAAAGAAATATACACAGGGACTATAGTAGCTAAATGTCAATCAATTTTAATTACCCAATGATGGACCTTAATTCATTTGATTGACAGGGAAATGCAGACCAGGTAAATCTGAAGGCGGTGCTTATTATCTCGGGCTTTAAGGAGAAATTGTGGGATTCTTACGAGATGCAGAGTCAATCCGATAGCATGAGCTAAGACAGGACTATATGTAGAGACGGTGTGAATCGACACTTTAGGTTGAAATAAAATAAATACATGTTTTTAAACTCATAAATACCAGTGGGGGTACAACGTAAACAAACCGGAGTGACATACCTTTCTCTCTTATAATGTATAGTGGGTTTTTTTTTGTGTTGCGATTATTTTGGGGTTTTGATGATTTTTTTCTATCGACTTATGATGAATAAGTGAAATAAATACGAGGGCTGTTCAATAAATAATGTCCTGAACTGTATGACATACAATACAGATATGACATTAAACTTGACTTTCTCTCATTATTGAATCTTTACTGAATTTAAAACAGTTTATGTGACCACTTTTCATCACATAGTTTCATCGTGAGAAGATGGAAAACAAGGGCTATTCGAGACACTGCATTATAAATGAATGGTAAAGAATCAGTATACTAGAGTGAAAATAAAGGCTACATTAAAGCTGCTGTAAAATTTGTTAAAAATTCCAAAAAAATATTCACTGAAATATGTGTCATTTACAGCAACCAATGCCTGTTTTATAGACAAATGAGCAGGTGGATTTCAATGATAAAAATTATATAATGGGCATCAAAAATGGGTACCCTCCTTGCCAACAAAAATTATAACAACTTATGTACTGTTTGCCATATTTCAACAAATAATATTTGATGATGTATGATTGCCTTTAAGACACAAAGCAAATTTGATAGACATCATATCGGGAGTAATTTACACTGTTTTTAAGAAACGTTTGACAGTAAAAAAGCTTAGTACTCAAAGGTCACCCTATATTTTGAAAAATGAGTGAAGACGACAGTGTGTACGAAAGTCTTAACAATTATTTTAAAATATCAGTAATTGTAGTTATTCACGTTTTTTTTATATTCAAACAGATATTAGAACATGAATCTATTGCTTAAAATCATCAAAACAAAATTTGCCATAAGATGTACTTGATAAAAACGGCAAAGGTCTGACAAAAGCAAAGGCATGCAAGAGCACAAAGACAGATTTATATACAATTTTCTTAAATATTAGTGGTATTGTTGTTCAAATTCGTATTCGGGGAGACATTGTGATATCTGGAGGAGTCTAGAAAACAATTTTTTTTGCAAAAAAATCGAAAGGTTTATTAGAGGAAGGACCCAGAATCAGGAATCCACTACATTGAATTTCTTCATGACAGCGTCCAAACCCGCATGCCCTGAAGAGTAAAGGGGTTTTCGGGATAAACAGAAAGTTAATGTTTTTTCACATTAACAATATTTGCCAGATCTTTGACCTTTTGACTTGTTTCTATTTCCAAATTTGAAAAAAAAACACCTTTCAGAAGGAAAAAACAAGTCCAGGAAATCATTGGATCTGCCATTTTCCTGTATACTAAGGGTCATACCCAAAAATGAGTTCTAAAAATAATCAGAAATTGGATAAAAAATGTTACGGACATGTGTTTAAATTAAAATAGATTAATAAGTAAAATCATGAAGACTAAATCATTGAAAAGCGTCGTTTGCTTCTTTCTGAGCACCGAGGACATTATTTATTGAACAGCCCTCGTATAATTTGTGAAAAAAATGTCCAACAAGCCCCGGGGTTGAATATTTAGGAGGGGAGTCCTGTCCACAAGTACCTGTGGGCTACCTTAGAAAAAAAACATTACTGCAACCCTTTATCTGATCTAATATTGAGGTTATTCAGTTTATTTAGTTTAATTTTTTATCACTCCTCGGATTAAAAACATGCTCTTGTGTATCGAGTCAACTAAGAGATATTAACACCGTATGCAGATGATGAAGGTATTTTGCTGCATAAGTAAGGGGGGTTGACGACAGAAAAATTTAAAACCATCATATTTATCATAAAGCTTGATTGTTAGATTACCATTAACGTCTTTTCCAAGTAAAATATCCAAGTATGAAGCAGATGTATCGGACATGCAAACTTTTGTCGAATACATAAGAGAAATAGATGTTTTTTAAAATTTTAATTAAGTTTATTTTTTAACTATTACTAGGAATGAGAGGAGTTACGAAATCCACTAAATAATTTACGTAACCTGCTAGGAAGAAGACGTCCCTTTACCCTTTCTTCGTAAGTGTCACTTAAGAAAGTACTGGAGAAAAAAACGTGTTAATTACAGACAAAAGAACAGATTCGTGTCCAAGGTTCCTCTGTCGTCATCTGTACAATGCTTATTAGAATGATTGCTTCATGACTGGACTGGAAGCCATTAGACTTTGTTCTTCGAATTATATGTATCAATATCAAATTTCGTTAATTATGAGTTCATCATATCCTTCTTCATGGAGTTTGATACAAATATAAAAGCTGAATTCGGAAATCAGAGTCTATTATCCGCATTTGTTTTAGATTTTTAAAACTGTTTTGTCATCGTATTTTCCTGTCAAGAAATTAAGAAGAAATCCATTATGCGTTTAAAAACCATTATCTTTTGTATATATATATATATATATATATATATATATATATATATATATATATATATATATATATATATATATAAAAGATAAAACCAGAAAAACAGAAACATTATTCCCTTTCTGTGTGCATCGTATGTTTGTTCAAGATGGTGTGATAGAGGTAAGTATAATATTCTGCTATTTATATCTTTATTTAACGAGTGAGTATTGTCAAATTATTTTTTATAAATATTATGATGTGTTACATGTATAAACACTGAGTATCATGAATATATTTATTGCCGTCGTAAAAATTTGTGAAATTTTAGATTTACACTAAAGAAACTAAAAAAAGCGTAATTTTTTTTTGTTGCCAAAATTTTTTTTAAAAAATCATTATAAAAATATTAAAAATAATTAGAGAAAATTGATTATATTTTCGTGAAAATGATAGACATAAAGCTGAGAAAACGAAAAAAAGAAATGGAGGAAAAAATTATTATTAGCCAGTACTTACTGTTGTTTCCACATTTTTTTTTTCATATATGTACTAATTTATTTTATTTACCAATTAATTAATTTAACAATAATTTTATCTACCAATCCCTCGACAGAAAAGCCTGTTTTGAATAGCATGCAGCAAAAATTCATTCAAAATAAAAGAATGAAGGAACAAAAAATATACATATTAAGGACAGATGATACAAACAAATTTATGTAAAAAAAAAAAGAAAAAAGAAATGAAGATTACAAACTCGGTCATATTTAAATGAGAAAAATGAATATGTTTTACCGCGTATTTTTTTTAATCTTTTATTCAAAATTTCTCAAAAAATGGGATTTGAAGAGTTTTATAATATTGGTATAGATTTCAGAAGCGCAGTCTTTTGAACATAACAGAAGGTTTGCAATTTCTCAATGTTCTAGAAATTTGTTGTTTACATCATTTGCAATGAAATTAGGCCAAAAAATATATCCCAATCTAGGCATCCTTATTTGTTTGTATCACCTGTCCTTAAATGGTTAATTCGTACGAAGAGAGGAATTAAGGCAATACGAGGGACGTTCAATAAATAATGTCATCGGGGCTCGGAAAGAAATAAAAAACGCTTTTCTATGATTTCGTCTTAATAATTTAACTAAAATATTCTCTTTTAATTAAATGCATGTCCGTAACATTTTTACTCAATTTCTAATTGTTTTAGAACACATTTTTCAGTATGATCTTTCGTATACTGGAATATGGCAGATCCTATGACTTGCTGTTCTTGTTTTGTTTTTTTTTCTGAAAGGTGTTTTCCTTAGTTTGGGAAATGAAACAAGTCAAAGATTGAAAGATCTGACGAATATTTTTGATGAGACAAAACATTAACTTTCTGTTTACCCCAAAACTCCTTTACTCTTCATGGCCTGTGGGTTTGGACATTGTCATGAAGAAATATTTTGCTTACTAGACTCCTCCAGAAATTGAACTGCCTCCCCAAATATGAATTTGAACAACAAGACCGCTAATATTTAAGAAAATAGCGTATAAAACTGTTTTTGTGTTGTTGCAAATCTTTGTTCTTCTTAGGCCTTTGCAGTTTTGACAAGTGCATTTTATTGTAAATTTGTTTTGAGGGTTTAAAGTAAAATGGATTCAAGTTTCATGATCTGTTTGAATTTCAGACAAACGTGGATAAGTATTTTTGATTTTTTTCAAAATAATTGTTTAGATATTCCTACACGCTGTCGTTTTCACTCATTTTTAAAAACATAGGGTGACCTTTGAGTATTAAACTTTTATATTATCAAATGTTTTTTTTAAAACTGTGTGAACTACCCCCAAAATGATGTCTATCAATTTTGCTATGTGTCTTAACTCTTTGCCCCTTGCGCGGTCTGTGACGTAATAGTAGCATTACATTTGTTAACTTTTGATGACGTTATCCTTTTCCTCGCAGCGCACTTGCGATTACGTGCTGAAAAGACGTGGTTTTGAGGATGCATTTACACGGTGTATAATCAGCAACTGTTGCCGTATATATTGCCCTAATAATTATACAATCATCTGTAAAATGAATTCAAGTATTTTGATGATTTAATCCTGTTTATTTTGTTTAAATAATTCTTTTATGTGGACTTTTACAGACTCGATATATTATCATAGTCTACAGATAATTTATTATGTATTTTAAATCTAAATCGAAAACTTCGTTTAAAATAATTGTTTGAGTTCCATTCAGGGTGTCTTTTTTATGCTCTTGTTAAAATTACAGACAGCGACACATCCCAAAACCCTTTTTTTATTTCTTCAGTCACATGCATTACCATTTTATCGAAACTTGCAGAACTTTTCAATTATAAATAAAATAGAAATGAGGTCTAATAGAAAAGGATTATCACCTGAGAAAAATTTTATAACACGTTTTTAATATATATTTTTAGGACAAAAAGGATTTGGAGCTTTAAGCACATTTAACTTAATTTATTTGTTCTCGAGTTGTTTTTTTTTAAATTAATAAATATTGTTGAAATATTAGAATATCGCTTAATTTCTATTGAACGATGCAATAGCCCATTGTAGATGGAAAACTTTTTAGTTTTTAAAATACATGTAATAAAATTTAACTGATCACATCTTGTTATTAATATTTTGGCTGATATACGGATGAAATACTGCCATGGGACTCGGCATTAAAATAATCAGTCTTAAATTAGCCATACATATCTAAACCTTGTTAGCCAAGGGTTTCCGATCCAAAATCTACTCTAGTGCATGGTTGAAATGTGAAGCGTATCGGAACCCCTTGGCTATAGCGAAGATTGCAGAATCTTTACACCTACAGGTACATGTGGGCTACTAAAAAAATCAGCACGTTTAACAATAAAGAAAAACTTGGGAGTGATGGGGCTGTAGGCGAATTTGAAATAAATAAATAAAAAAGAAAAGAAAAACATCGAAAAGAAGTTTTTCTTTGTAATGGAATTTTTACACATTTTTAAAAAACAATAGAATAGTTTACAAACGAGTCCAAGAACTCCTCGGACGGAGCAATCAGTACTCGGAATTTTCCCGATGTTGTCCTATAAGTATTCCGATTATTTGTGAAGCAAATATGACGGTACTATTAAAAATGTTTGAATGAAAATGCAGTAATTGTAGCTGTAATTATAGAGAAATATAGAAAGCATTTTCTCAATTTTCCAAAGGTTGCCATCAGATTTCGTTGACACGATGAACTTTATGAACATGCAGGGTCGATGTACACGAAAACCTGTCCACTTTATTTAAGAAAATGACGTATTTATATCAAATTAGTCAAACTTGCAGAAAAAAGTCTAATTAATAACATGATAAACAATGAAATATATCAATTACTCAGGATCTATCAGGAGTAAATGCGTAGTGGATATACAAATTTTTCACTATATACATTTGCGATAGCCCATATTACTTTAGTATTAAGAAATACAAGTTAACGACAGAAAAAAATTAATTGATTGTGTTTGTAAAAGATATACAATTCTGACCGAAATAAATGTTCATATAGATCAGACAGGAGAATAAACAGATTATCTCAATGTTTTGACTGCATTCTTTTTTCCGATTATTTATATTCTACTTTTAATTTCCGACGTAACATAGTTTACTGACAATTTATAATTTTATTTTCCGATATTTATTGAAGAGTAAAATTCAGGAAATAAAACTGTGACCGAAGACTTTCTTAATTGAAAATTGAAATTATTATCTTTGAACAATACCAACAAATCATTGACATCAAAAGCTTTATTTTCAAAAACATGGATGTTAAATTGAGATCATTTTCATGTTTGTCGGACATCACTGACATGATATAGTTCAAGTGTAGCTGATTTTCTTTTTCATTGATCGATTTTTCATAAACTTGGTAGACAAGATCCATACCCCCCCCCACCAAAAAAAAAAAAATGTACGAAATGCTAAGCATTCCTGTGGTAAAATGAAATGCTAAATATATTTTATAATCAGTCCCTTTTTTTTAACAAGCTAGCTGTTGATCGAAGAAAAAAAAATGCCGGAAATACTAAATGTAATAATATAATTCCGGAGATGAAATGCGGAGAATAATTTAGATCGCTGTTGGTCAAAGATGTATAACCCCCCCACCCCCCCACCCCCCCGAAAGAATGAAGTTTTAAGTCCAAATGCATTGCCCCTTTCAATTCAATGACTATTTCCTATAGTAAAGGTAATGTTGGGGAAAAATAGCTGTGATTTTGTTCTTCTTTAAAAAGTGGGGGGGGGGGGGGGGGCACAGACATACTCTTGCCCCCCCAGATCTGAAAGTGGGGGGGGGGGGGCTAGTGCCCCCGCTGCCCCCCCTGTGACTACGCCTATGTAATGTATCTGCATGGTACATGTATTTACCAGCTGCACTACCCTTTGAAAACAATCACGAGTTAACAGTCCATACACAAGTGCATGGATGTTAGAAGTATTTTTTGTGTATATTAACATAAACATATTAATGGTTGAAAAATCCAATCAGACCACATCGCCGTCCTCTTCTTGAGAGTTTACTTCGCCAATTAAAATTTTTCAAAACTTTTTTTTTTTTAAAGTATGCAGTGTTGACATACATGAACCTACAGAGTATATATGTTTTCTTATACATGTGAAATCGACTGATAAGTGAATATTTTCAAATAATATACTGACGATATGAACGTACTCGAGGCGGATATATTCCTATAAGGAAATATTCATATAAAGGACTATATGCCTACTGAGCAAATCCAATTTGAACGTTCATATCCTGTTTTACCGTGCGTCTGTCCGCACCAAATATACATGTAACATTTTTTTTATCGCATTTTTCTAAGCAACTACTCATCGCAGATTCTATAAATTTTAGCTGAATCTTTGTTGAGACGTGTCATATAGTGGGATTTTTTTGTATATGAATATGATAACAACTTCATATTTTTTCCGTGCATCTGCCAATAACTAAACTTGTTTAAATTCACATCAGAGTGGGGCACTATTGGTTAGCATTGGCTCACAGACTTTGTTCTGCCTTTTTTTAAAAAGATATCAAACAAGTATTCAGTATACTTTAAAATTTTCCCGAATATCTTGTTTTATGTATACATGTATACGTATATGTTAAGAAATCAAGACACACGATCGAGAAAGTGTGACAATTTTTTTTTTTTTACAATATCGGAAACGTTAACTTAATAATGAAAACAACCTCTTTTTCAACATGATATTGCCGTTCCTTTATTCTGTTCCTTTTTATTTGTGTGTGTGTATTTTTTTTTATAGCTGTGTAACATGTGTAAGGTGGGAAAATAATCAGTTTTTACGAATCTGAATTCAAATAGGACAACAAATAAGACAACATGAGACTACATGTAACATAAGATTACATGTAAACTGGAACAAAGCTATATTCTATGAACAAACTTCTTTTCTCTACGGTTGTATGACAGAGAATGTATAAACCTAAAAATTCTTTTGTAATTTTACACGTTCCTTCTGTCGATTTCTGCACAGGTTTTTATTAAACACTTACATAAAAAAATCATTCGTTAAATTCGATAAATTCTGAATCAATAGTCCCTTCTCACACAAGCTAGATTGAGTGACTTCCACATCACCGAAACAAGTCGGGATCAAGTGGTGAGCTGATTTAGCGTCAAAAGAAAGACCTTAATTTGTCTCGCATTCCAAGTTTCATCAAATAAATCGAACGATTCGGACATATTAAATTAAGGAAAAATATTATTATTTGCGAAAGATATTAGAATGGAATTACAAAATTTATAATCTAATCAATTATTATCATATCATCAAAACTATAAGAGCAGAAAACGCCAAAAACGAAAATTGCGTTAAAGTGCGTGATTGCGGGGCAAAGGTATATGCGTTAAAGTGCGTGATTGCGGGGCAACGGTATATGCGTTAAAATGCGTGATTGCGGGGATGGGGGTTAAAGTCAATAAAACAAAATCAGTGATAGTTTGTTAAATTTTCGCTGATATACATTGGTTGTTGCATGTCCTTGTTGACAAGGACGGTACCCATTTTTGATGCCCTTTATATAATTTTTGTTAATTGAAATCCATCTATTCATGTGTGTATTAAACAGACATTAGATGCTGTAAATTTCACATATTTCAGTTAATATATTTTTGGGAAATTAACAAGTTTTACAGCAGCTTTAATGACGCGTTCAATTTATCTCTAGTTTACTGATTCTTGACCATTCATTTTTAATGCAATGTCTCGAATAGCTCTTGTTTTCCAGCTTCCCACAATGAAATTATGCGATGAAAAGTGGTCACATAAACTGTTATCACTTCATTAAAGATTCAATAATGAGAGAAAGTCAAGCTTAATGTCATATGATTTCTATGTTGTGTGTCATCGAGCTAATGACATTATTTATTGAACGTCCCTCGTACACTGCTCTGTCATATAATTTAGGGATTGCCCATTCCTTCAAGGCACGCGATTCAAATTTTTGAATGCTTGGGTTTTCCTCGTTCTTTGCCCTGTTCACGTTAGCTTCAGAACTGTAGCTCTCCTAAAAGACATATATATTTATTGTTTGGAGGTCCTCGATTGCTCCGCTTCTTTATTGTATTGTTGGATTGACTTTTGCGCTTGAATAATGTTCGTTATCTTCGTATCTTTCATAAAGTAAAAATATAAGGTATTTATTTTATTTTCCATGTCTAAGAATTGAGTAATGTTTACAAAAATTTCATGAATGATTCCTATAAGTTATCTTTTTATTTTAATATGCGCTTTATTCTTTCATATGTTGAATTCGGTAGTAATTCATAATCATAACAACAAACTAGAGCAAAGCTCGTTGCAAAGCAACGAGTAGGTCTTCCGTACTGTTTGACCGGAAGTAGCTTTCATTTTTAACAAAAATGAGAAATAACGCCCAAAAATGCTTTGAATCCTATAAAGCTAAGTTAATTAATGCAAATATCAGCCGTTTTTTGCTACTTCCGGTTTGACCGGAAGTGACGACGACGCACGAAAAATTAATTTTTAAGTTCCCAGAGACATATGTTACCCAAAAACTTGTCCAAATCGGCAAAAATACGCGTTTTCCGACTACTTCCGGTTTGGCCGGAAGTGACGATGCTGGACGTATTTTGACGACTTCATTAGATTAATCTTGACATTTTCAACAACTTTGCTTCTTTGATGTATAACAAATTCTCAATACTTTTTGAGATATCTGGAAAAAACTTTTGGCCCCTCTAGATCCCTTAATTTAGGGGTCAGCCCTTTTTCCAACATATCATTTGAAAGATCTTCTAATTCTGCACAAATGATGTTCTATATATTTTAACAAAATATTTTTAGTTAAGAAGATAAAAAGCAAAATATGAGTAATTTTTGGTTCTTTTAAGCGTTCTAATTTTTGACCCCTATTTAGCGCCATTTTGAACAGAAAAATCGAAAAACAAAAAACCAATGTGCACAACTTCAATCCTTCTTTTATCTAAAATCAGTAGAATTTCTGCTCCAGCTGTAGCCGTCTCTGAGCCTTTGTCTGGAAACGAAAGCCTATAAATTTTCGATTAACTCAAAACCGGAAGTGATTTTTCGAAATTTTAGTCAGCAATCTGATAGAGTTTATAAACGTCTATAACCTCTAAAAATTTGAGCGAAATCCGTTGAGAAATGGGTGAGATAAGAGGCCTCAAAGTTGCGGTCTAGGAAGCAGAAGAAAAAAAGAATAACTAGAGCAAAGCTCGTTGCAAAGCAACGAGTAGGTCTTCCGTCATGTTTGACCGGAGGTGGCTGTCATTTTTTAACAGAAATGAGAAATAAAGTCCAAAAATGGTTTGATTCCTCTAAATCCATGTTAATTATTGCAAAAATAAGCCATTTTCTGTTACTTCCGGTTTGACCGGAAGTGACGACGACGGACGGAAAATTAATTATAATGCTCCCAGAGACATATGTTACCAGAAAACTTGTCAAGAACGGCAAAAATACGCGTTTTCCGACTACTTCTGGTTTGACCGGAAGTGACGACGCCGGACGTATTTTGACGACTTCATCAGATTAAGCTTGACATTTTTAACAATTTTTCTTCTTTGACGTATCACAAATTCTCAATACTTTTTGAGATATTAAGGAAAAACTTTCGGCCCCTCCACGCCCCTGATTTAAGGGGCCAGCCCTTTTTTCGAGAAATCATTTGAAAGATCTTGAAATTCTGCACCTTTTTTGTTCTACATGCTTTAACAAAATATTTCTAGGTAAAAAGTTATCGTTGAAAAAGTGCTTAAAATTTTGAAATTCTTGATAGGACTATTTTCGGGCCATAGCGAGCGTCGGCGCTTCGTACTTCCGGTAGTTGTGATATACTTAGTGCACATCTCCAAAAGTTGCTCTAGCATCACTGAAAATTTCAAGCTTCTGTGTTAAGTGCTTTTTGAGAAAACTGCCGGACAAAGTGACCCTCTAAAAATCACTATATCGCAGAAACCTCCGAACCGGAAGTGACGTCATCAAAATAAAAAAATGTGTATCTAGATTTCCAGATGTTCTATCAGACCTGAAAGTTTCATGAAAATCGATCGAGCCGTTCTCGAGAAATCGCGCGTACAAAATCGGTAAGAAAAAAAAACAATAATAATAAAACTAGACGAGCTTATTGCAAAGCAACAAATAAGTCTTCTGTCTAATTCTGAAGACGATGATATCGAGATTGATAGACATTTACGGTTATGTGTGCAAAAAACGAGCCATTTACAAATACTTCCGGCCTGACCGGAAGTGACGGTATTTTTACGACTTTAAATGATCTCTGCCTCTGCTATTTATTATTTTGAACAACTTTCCTTCTATGATGCTTAACAAATTGTCAACACTTTTTGAGATATCAGATAAAACGTTTTGGCCCCTCTGGATCCTTTAATTTAGGGGCCAGCCCTTTTTCATAGATATCATTTGAAAGATCATGCAATTCTACACTTCTTTTGTTCTATATGTTTTATCAAAATATTTCTAGGTAAAAAGTTATCGTAGAAAAGGTGTTAGAAATTTTGAAATTCATGATAGGACTATTTTCGAGCCATAGCGAGCGCCGGCGCTTCGTACTTTCGGTAGTTGTGATATATAAAGGGCACTTCACCAAAGGTTGCTCTAGCATCACTGAAAATTTCATGCTTCTGTGTTAAGTGCTTTTTGAGAAAACTGCCGGACAAAGTGACCCTCTAAAAATCACTAAATCGCAGAAAACTCCGAACCGGAAGTGACGTCATCAAAATAAAAAATTATATGTCTAGACTTTTTGATGTTCCGTCAGACCTGAAAGTTTCATGAAAATCGATCGAGCCGTTCTCGAGAAATCGCGCGTACAAAATCGGTAAGAAAAAAAACAATAATAATAAAAATAGTGGAAAAGAAACCTAAGAAAAACAATAAGGTCTTCCGCTGAAGACGGAAGACCTTAAATAGTGGAAAAGAAACCTAAGAAAAACAATAAGGTCTTCCGCTGAAGACGGAAGACCTTAATAATCTTTACCAACAGAATCAGTAGAAGGTCTTCCGTTGGAAACGGAAGACCTTAATAAGAAAACAAAAACAAAAAGAAAAAACTATAAATAAAGAAATAAAATAGAAAGAAAGAAAGAAAGAAAAGAAGGAAAGAAAAATTAAAACACTCAAATGAAAAGAAATATATAGATATATTTTACTCTATTCTAATTATGTGCTTTATTTCTTTTCTTTCTTTCATGCATTGAAATTCGGTTAAAATTCATAATCATGACACAAGATAGCAAAAAAAAAAAACACACACATAAAAAAAAACAGAAAAGAATAAAGAAAGTACTGTAAGAAAGAAAAGGGGAAAGGAAAAAAAAAACATTCAATTTATTTATTTTGTTTTTAAGAAATTGCTTTTCAACTTCATTTTAATTAAAAATTCTACATTCTATACATAGTTCATATTTCTTTCAGCAAAATTAGAGAAAATTACGAAGAGCGAAACTGCAGTGGAACCAGATGACGTCAAGTTAATGGCGCACTGTGTAAGTACAAACAAATCTTAAAATATACTGTAGAATCACAAATTTTCGTTAGGATAAAATATCGTTGATGTGTCATCAAAAATAGTTTTGTTTTTTTATTTTGGTAATTAATTTCGTTGTTTTGAAAGTAACCCTACTCAATGTATAGTCAAATAAAATTTCGTGTGGGATTTTTTTTTCGTCCATAATTGTTAACAACGAAATAAACGAAATTTAATCCCCCACGAATATTTGTGCTTTTACAGTATATGAAATGATTTTTTTTGTGCAACTAAAACATTGAAAAATGAAGCCTGAATAAATTGAAATTTACCAGACGTAAATGATTTCATTTTCAAATAATTTAATTCTGGTTGTAACGCTTTATTTGACTTGATAAAAATTTTTCTTTATATCGTATAAAATGGGTTGCCTACGTCACAATGACTTGCGTCAAAAACGTATCAATCCGCCTGACGTTACATTCAAATTTTGAGCAAATTGAAGTCATTTTGTTAGAACAATCATCTTTTATTATTACATCAAATGAATGAAAATTAAATTATAAGCAAGGAATTTAATAGCTACCCATTTTATACGATATAAATGGGTTAGAACAGTTAACGCTTTTTTATAAACCGCTTCGCGGTTTATAAAGCGTAAACTGCCCCAACCCAGTTTATACCGTATAGAATGGGTAGCTATTAAATTTATTCCTTAAGTAGAAAAAAGTTAGCTATGTTAGATTTGTTTTGACTAATTTGTAGTGTTATGAAAAACATGAAAAGGGTGAAGATAATGAAAAGTAATTCATCTTTAAAAATTTCTTAACAAGACAAATCTGTTAAAATGGGAAAAAACGGGCCCGTTGAGGCATGATCGGGTTCATGGGACAAATAAGTATAATTTGTGGACTGGTCACATCCGCAGTGAAGCATTAATGATCACGTGGAACGGTACATTATGTAGTGAAATTCACTGTTAAAAACGTCCGAAAAATTGATATGCAAAAAACAACCTACTACAATGTTGTATTTGCTAACAATTATGTGCAAGCTCCTATTAACGAATATTTACGAAATGCTGACCTTACACGAAATTGTTGAATTCCCTGTAACTTATCTGTTAGTAGCCTGACTGGGTTAAAGGTAATCAGAATTGATCACAGACCAGCACATAAACTTGACAAATGGGTAGCATATTGAAAAAAAGTTTAAGATAAAAATAATTAAAGAGACTACATAAACAAGGTGTGTTGGTTCCAGCGAACAAGACTGATTACAAAATCGTCTTTGTTTTGTATGGTTCATTATTAACTATATTTTAAGAGAACTTAGTTTTAAAGGGGCTGGGTGGTTGTGGCCATTTTTAGACTATTTTGATGTACTTTAGTAGAAGAGCTCCATATAAAGATGTAATAAAATGATCAAATTTTAAAACTAAAATTTATGAAATTTTTCTTTGTCAACTAATAGTTTACAACTTAAGATATCAAATCTAAAAAATTAAGTTACATCTGGTGGTTAATAATTCAACATTTATTTCAGCTTTTATTCTGTTTTGTAGATTTTACGTTTGTATACGTTATACTTCAAGACAAACTTAGAAACTGGGAAATATTTTTGATGAAGAAAAAGAAAATTTACCTGTTTGAGTGATTTGTTTTTGCCTGGCTTGATGTGCGTCAAGACAAACTTAGAAACTAGGAAATATTTTGATGGAGAAAAAGAAACTTTTCCTATTTGAGTGATTTGTTTTTGCCTTGCTTGATGTGCTTCACAACAAACTTAGAAACTAGGAAATATTTTGATGAAGAAAAAGAAAACTTACCTATTTGAAGCAATATGAGCTGTATCTTTGAGAAATTTATTTTGCTGGTAAAATGTGCTATTATGATTAATTTGTATGTAATTTAAATCCTTATGACCAATTAGCCCAAAATAAATTTTAAAAAGTTTCAGAAAAAATATTTTTATACAACCGAATATACAGCTTATATAAGAAATCATTATTGTACAGGACGACAATAATTCAATTTTGCTTCATTTAAAGCTAATAAAAAATTTTCTATCGCAAATATAAACAGCAGAAGTTTATAAATGATTTATTTTTCTGCCATTAAATTAGTTAATTACAATTTGCAATAAATTTTTCCTATGTCAAACATGCAGCTCATATTGCTTTGAGTAATTTTTTTTTTTTGCCTTGCTTGATGTGCGTCAAGACAAACTTAGAAACTAGGAAATATTCTGATGAAGAAAAAGAAACCTTTCCTATTTGAGTGATTTGTTTTTTGCCTTGCTTGATGTGCATCACAACAAACTTAGAAACTAGGAAATATTTTGATGAAAAAAAAAAAAAACTTACATATTTGAGTGATTTGTCTCTGCCTGGCTTGTTGTGCTTCAAGAAAAACTTAGAAACTATGAGATAATTTGATGAAGAAAAAGAAAACTTATCTATTTGAGTGAATTGTTTTTAGTCTGACTTGATGTCAAGTTGTAAAGTTTAAGGAGGCTCCAAGCACTGGATAATGAAGAGTTTTCACTCCATGACTTTGGCAGAAAAGGTTTTTTTTTATTTTGCATTCAATGTTATATTTGTTTATACTAGAAAATGCCTTTTTGGTTAAATTTAATTTACTCTTTTTATTCATTTATTAATAATGTCTGTTTATGTTTTTTTAATTATAAGTATTAGTCCCTTTTTTTGCCATACTTGTCCAATGATCAATGCATTTTGTACATTTCTTATTTCTTTGTCAGAATTTGTAATGTGTATATCTTAGATAGATTGTCCTATTTTGTGCTTTTGATTTTTCAAGAGTATCGAATGTACTTTTTCGTTAGAAAAAATTTGTTTTTAAAAATAAATGCTCTTTTTCGACTAACTCTGTGTTATTTTATCTCTTTTGAAAAAAAGCAGGGTTAACAAAAATTCTGAAAAACGGAAAATTTAGCTGTCTTTATTATGTGCAGAAAAAAGCTCTTGTCTGTTTGTCCAAATTCCCTTTCTGAGTGAGCCACAGTTCTGCAGGAGGTGAACGAAAAGAAACATACATGTAATCAGCAAATAAATGCCTATAGAAAAACTGTAAAGGATTCTGTGGTTTTTAAGGTCCCTTGTTAATACTGTATTATGTATATATAGTTAATGTAAACCTGGCGGATTTTGTGTGTTGAATGCGTACGACCAGCTTGGCTTAGGGAAACTTTCTGTTCTTCGTCATATCGTTTTCGTTGTCTGCTGACCACAGAAGGTTGTAATCTTTTGATTACGGGTCAGCACATCCCTGGACAAACTGTTTGTGGTCTTATTAGTACCGTAATTATGTTATTCCGGTTATTAATGGATTTAGATCAACGAGCGTGATCTATTACGATTAAGGTACGGTTGCTACTCCTTCAAATCTTCATAATTCAAGAATTTGATGAAATATATGGAGATAGCGAAAAGCATTGAAGGTCAAATGTCCATTATTCAATACAAAACTGGAGCAGAGCAAAAACGGGCAACCACGCTTATAAAAGCTTACCCTATTCGATGTACATGTACATATCAAATAAAAATAATAAAAAATCATTACCCATAGTTACATATTATATTTAAAATTACATATGTCCGTTTATTTAATGAAATAAATAGAGCTAACTAACAGTAGTCATTCTCAAAATTTGAATGATAAAATATATGGAGATGACGTACAATATTCAAGCTCAAAAGTACATCAACAATACAAAATAGGAGAAGAGCACACAAGAAACTTCAAAACGTTATAGGTTGGATCTGGTGGTATGGTAGAGTGAGCATTCCCTGCTGACCGGTTACACCTGCCGTGTGCTCCTTGCAATGATCGGGATATAACGAAAAAGTCAATGTGTAAATTCAGTGTTTAAATAATGGACTGACAATTATAGTATGTTAAACGCCAGTCAGTATTTGACTCAATGTTAAATTGTATTTGATGACATGGCCATTATACCAACCATAGAACTTACCAAATGATGACTTTAAACGAAACTTTTTTTTTTCATCGCTTGTTTTTCAATAATTTACCTTTATTTTCATGAATGAGCTTACCTTTTTGGAATTTGTTCATACGTAGAACATGCAATTGCGTATTGTATCTATTACGAGATAGATATATAACCCCCTATGCATTAGATAAAATTATATTGTTTCAGAAGTAATTATAGAAAAAAGATTAAAAAATCAGAGTCATCATGGTAATCATAATGCTAGGGTGTTAGATTAAACATCATTCCATTTAAAATGATTGACGAAAATTATATACCATGAATAATTATTTTAAACTTTATTCTCCTTATTTGGGTCTTTACTTGATTATGACAGCGTTTACATTCAAAATTGTCAGTTAAGTATATTCTTACCTGTACCAGGTTTAAGACCACAGAAATAAAAAATGTTTCTTCTCATACTCAAGGAAATATTGTCATTAATTATTACAATTCAATGAAAGAATAGTTATCTGAAAGGAAGTAATATATTTATACATTACTTTTTATTTTGTTGTTGTAAGATTACAAAACAAAACGGAAAAAAATGCAGAATTTTTTATTGTATTTTTCTACAGTATTTCAATAAGATATGTATTTAGAATAACAGAATGTAAGTATATTTACTTGGACGTTCCCACCACGAGAGATGAAAGGACGTAATTATCAGTCAGAAAATTATCTTAATACAAATGCATAATGAAGCATAACAAGTGGGCATGAATTAATAATAAGTGATGACATGCAACAATGTTTGATACAGTACAAGACGTGTAGACATGCGGAGCAGATTTATTTTAATTTAAGAAACAAGGTTGCTTACATTTTTACGATGATAAGGGATCAACATTAATAAGTTGTCTGGATATTTAAACTGTTCAACTGTAGCGGAAGAATATATTTCCTCCACTACAAAATGCTTGACCTAACAAAAAGTAGTTCACACCTAGAAGACCCGATTATCCATGAAATCACCCAGAAAATGTAGACAAAGACCCCCTGCTAGGAGCGATCAGTTTCAACCCAGCAATAGGGAGATTAAAGATAGAAGACTGTACAAAATCGCACCCAGTTTACCCCGCCAATACATTACCGTGATGCTACTTCACTCGGGTCTCGGAAAATCTGGTTATTATTATCAGCCTGTTATATCTACCTATCTACCTGTAATCTACCTGTACTCGGGTTCCCTCGGGGGCTACCTTTCTTTCTGCAGGTTATGGCACTGAATGACCGAGGGCGTCGTGTTGGGTAAGCTGATTACAAAGCACCTTGAACCGTTTGAAGGATAACATAATAATATTTCCTTCATAGAATTGATCTAAATTTTTTGTACCTTTTTTTTTTTAAGAGAACTCATGATATATTGAAGAGGTAATTTAATTGCAATGACATGTATATCGATATTACAAGCAATTCAAAGTAATTGAAATATTGAATTTTTTTTTTAAATTTCAATTCAAATTTTTTTGTCCCTTTGAATACAGCTATTTAAGTTTATTTTTTTCGGTATGAATGAGAGTATTTATTTGGTTTATTGATTAAGCGTACATATTAATTATATCTAATCTCAAGCTGAAGGACAGCTTATAAACATGTATTTGTTTTTCTCGTGTTAAGATATATTACAGGAGTTATTATCTACTTATTATCTTATCTACTACTTAGCTCAGTGCTAAAAGTGTAATATAAGCTAAAGTGTAATAAAAATAAACCAATCCAGGTAAATTTTATGAGGAAAATCAAAATGGTGAAAAATCAGAACAGTCAATCACATTTAATCACACAAAGGCTAATTTTACGATTTTGCATTCCCTCAAAATTCACCTGGTTGGTATATTGTTTTAATGTTTATATTACACTATCTGCACTACGCTTACATATTCTGAAATTTTTTTCATCTGTAAACCGTTATTGAGTTGATTTGTCCATGCTTCTTTTTTTTATTAAGTTTTTACTAAAAAAATAAACAAAGTATTTACAAAGATATTGAAT
This sequence comes from Saccostrea cuccullata, assembly GCF_032062105.1. Classification (NCBI taxonomy): domain Eukaryota; kingdom Metazoa; phylum Mollusca; class Bivalvia; order Ostreida; family Ostreidae; genus Saccostrea; species Saccostrea cuccullata. Next base: position 258,550 of record NW_026929462.1, on the reverse strand, counting down.
CCCGTTATGCAATTTTTCACACATTTCAAACTATCGTTGATGTCCTTGGCATACCATACTTACTAGACAGCGTTTCCGTATATTTACTTTGTGAAATAAAATTGTAAAATTAGATTTTAAACATGCAGTCTTATATTTCATTAGTCCCGCCCCCTGACGTCAAACACAAAGACAGCCGCACTAGATTTACATGTATATGAGGCCTTCTAAGTTTCTGTCCAATCTCTTGGCGAAATTTTCGTTCCGGTAGAATGATCAAGAAAATCAACACATCAAACTTTCAGAGTTATCACAGAGAAAACAAAAGGATATGGAAATATATCTAAGTCAATGCAATGGTAACGTCGTGAGTGAAAGATTGCAAGAATTGGTAGGAATTAGATCAGACTTGGACCTTTGACACGGATACTGGTTTTTTCTACTTCTCTTTGCTGATATAAGATCACGAAACTATTGATAAGATATTTTTTAAATCTATGACATTCATGACAAAGGGGTGCAAGCTATATTATATACAATTATGATTTTTTATGAGGTCAATCAGTATTTATTTAGGGAATTAATAATTACTTTTTTAAAGATACTTATTGGATATTTGCCGAATACAATTCTGAATTCAAAAATATCAGACTGTCTGATATTTTTTGATACAGAATTGTATGAGGCATATATCGTACTTAAAACATTGATGTTGATTTACCCGTGACATTCCGATATTAGAACAAAAGACAAAGGTGTTAATGACCACTGAAGTAATTCTTTCAAGAATGTAAGCTTAAATGAAAAGTACACAGTATTTAAGGATTCGGCTAAACTGTAAAAGATATTTGAAATAATTTTATACATATATAGGGAGAGTGGGGACAAATTTTTTCCCTTAAAATGTACAAGGAGATTAAAGCGGTGCAACGAAATATCATACAGATAATCTAGTGAACGATAAATTTGAAATGGAATGGAAAATGCGCATATGAAGAATAACCACAGAAATTACGCAGATGCTGAAGGTACATTAGTTCATTTTTTTTATGTTTAGTGTGTAAATGTACCTTTGTTTTTGATGCTCCATTACAGAAAAACAAACAATCAATAATACAGGGGTTTTGGTGGAAGCATTGAAATACTTTAATTTTTTTTTCCAAAATTTGTTGCGAATCTGTCAAATTAAGTATCAATTATCATATACAAGGCCTAGGTACCTTGAGTTTGCAAAAGGCATTTTTTTTCTATGAGAAAATGAAATTAAAGTGTTTGAATATTGTTCTTTAAAGTGTCTAAAGTTTGTGTTTTATTTTGAATTTATTTTTGGGGCTTTGGAAGTTTTTGTGCTTCTCTGGTGACCCCTAGTGCGTCTACTCATTTTCAAAAGCCAGAGAAATGGGTTGAAACATTTCTTCAAGTTTAATAAGTTAATTAGAAATATACTGCTTTGGGTTTTTTTTCTGCATATTTGGTCTGCCGCATGTTCTTCTTCCTGTTCCAGTATATTCGGTGTAATTGAAAGTTGTTTTTTTTTATTTTGCAATCTGTAACATCATTGTTTCAAAATCACAATTGTTGTTTGTTAACGTATCACACTTTTTATTTTCTTTTATTCAGTAGCAGTCCAATTTTGAAGGATATCAGTACTGAGACAGTCTGATGTTACGATTAATATCAGACTGCTCACTAATATCGAATTGCCACAGGTAAAATTTTAGACTGCAAGAACAAAGGAATGACGTCACAGCAATGTTTTAAAGTGTCAAAAATGAAACGGTGTGTGCAAAAAAAAAATCATAACCCACGTTAATGAAAGAGCAACAGTAGCAGTTTCTGAGCGTGATTTTTTTTTCCTTATGACGTTTCACGTCCTCGGCGTTCAACGATTAAGACGTCAAAACAAAACGCATGTTTTAACCTTTTGACCCTCTTTCCGTGTTATGCTGTTTCGAATGCCATAGATTTCCATTCATTTTCAATGCAAAAAACATATGTTACATGTATGTAAATACTAGTATATGGACTTTAAAGAAAGAATGTCGACCGAAGACGAAGTTCGAGGTCGCTATGCTTTCTCTAAGGTCTATATAGCAGGGATTTTATCGATTCAAAAGGCTATCAGGGGTAAGTTAATGATTTTTTTCTTCTTTTTTGTAAAAGTTGATTAGAATTGCCGTCAAGTCCACCTTTGTAATGTTCCAGATTTTTCTTATCTGGCGTTGTAATGTAATTGGCATTATGACGTCATAGTTTCCATTATCAGCTGGAGTATCAAATTTAAAAAAAAGTTCATGAAAACTTTTGTGACATCAAAACTATTGTTGATTCACAGAAAAGGGCTCAAAATGATTAAAGATGCTTGATTTTATCGACTATAGTCTTAATTTTTCTGCAGTTAATTACTGTAATAATATATTATATTCTGGTTACATAGACAAAAGAAACAAGTCGATTGATATGTATAAAAATATATATTTCAACGATCTCATAAATAAATAAATATCAACGATATGACACATAAAATATACTTATAACAAGGCAGAAATTTAAAGGATACCTTTCTATCTCATAAACATAAAATATACTTATAACAAGGCAGAAATTTAAAGGATACCTTTCTTTCTCATAAACATACTTTTAAAACATACCATCTGAATCGACATTCATCAAATCCTCTCATGTTAAAAAAAAAATCTAAGTCTATTACGCCAATTCATTTAACATAAATTTGAACTCCTACAAACATACATAATTATTCATAAGCCTATCACACCTAAAAACATGCAATCAACAAAACCATTCAGACTAATAAATTACTTGCATAGCAATGGTACAGTGAAACAAATATGACGAAAAATATAAAACATTTTTGAAATTAACACAACATAACAATTTTACTACCTCCAAAGCATGAAATATTTATAAAATATTTACACGAAGAAATTGCATTTAATTGAATTGGGTTGTTCAGAGAGCGTGGTATTTCACAAACAAATTCTATGAAACGAAATAACCTTTTTCGGCGGGGGAAGGGGTTAAATTTTACTTTTAGCCTCATCCCTTATGAGGGATTGAGGTTTGTTTGTGCTGATGAAAACAGGTGGTTCAGTATCTTAGATTTTTGGGGAAAAAACATAACAGAAGTTTAATTTATTTTCAAATGAAATGTGTATGAAAAAGAGCAGCTATTAGTTTAAGTGAAATATTGCATATGAGACATTTTGCAGAGAATTAATCGTTCTGATACGTATAATAGTTATGCATTTAATTGAAAATCTCACTTAATTAATATTAATCAATATTTTCAAAAGCTTTAAGGGATGTGATTAAAACTATTGATAACATATGTGCCTAATGGACTTAAAAATATGCTATTTCGACTTAGTAATTATCTATCGAATTTCATTTAATATAAGCATAAAGTTTACACTTTATATGGAATACCCTCCTTTAAATTTAAATAACGTTTAGGTTCTTTTCAGAATCATCCTCACAATTCAATAGACTTATATCTCTGAACACATTAGAGCACCATAAGATAAGATGTAACATAGATAATGAGTCACATCAGTGTATATGTAGATACGCCCCCTGGTGAGGGCACTTGTCTTCTGATATAATACCAGGACAATGACGAAACCTAAAGGGATCAAGCAGCACGAACCCACGGACACTACAGTCAAAAGCAAAAAGTAACAGCAGGAGTCCGATCCGTTCAAAACTAAGAAATCCGATTGCACTTACTCACTTTCATACAAATAAGGACACATTTCGTTCAGATTACGTCACAGGGTCAGAAGCATGAAAGACAGTTTTGATTGGATAATCATTATCACAGATGCACCAAACATCGCACAAACAATCAAAGGATTTATATCAACGATGCGGTCTGGAGACCTTTTTCTGTCCACAGACACCTGTTCGTTCTGCTATATTCCTTTTAATCTTTTCTTTGATCTACTTTCCTTGCAAAGTGGCACATTTTTGCGGTAGCACTGACTGAACTTCGGAATAGATCACAAAAAAATTTACCTTATGTTTCTCAAATTGTTGATGATGTCTTTATGTCGCAAAATCTATTAAAAAAACAGAAATCATAAGTCACCAACAATGAATATTAGATGAAATTTGATGTTTTTTCCTAACTTAACGTTCCTAATTTGAAACTTGGAAATTATAGACTTAAACATTTTTTTTTATTTGCTGTACATTAGCATATACGTTACATATGGAAATGATATAGGTGGCTTTTTCAATTATTTTGATAGATTGTAACAATATATGTGTCTCAAATTGTCTTTATACTCACACAGCCGACGATTGCCTTTATGTATTTTGCCTTCACAAAATCATCATTGTCCATTCTATTTATCTTGTGTAAAAAGTCTGGAAAAAAACATTGATAACTATTTTACAATTCATATAAAATTACATGTTTTAGAGCAATGCAATTTGAACAGTAATCAGAAAAATAAAATCATGTTAAAAGGAGAAACGTGTAGCAAAACTTACAAAGAAAAAAATTGAAACTTTTTCATTATTAGTCTATTAAAAAAATAGTAGTGGACAGAACAATCAAAATGTATTCGAAAAAAAAATTTTTTATGAGCTTACTGTGTATCACACCCCCCTTGATTTTGTTGCATTTTAAAAGTGAAATATAAAATATTAATTTTCTTATGACTAATTGAAATAGTCATCAACAATATGTTACTGGATTTAGTAAAATTATGGCTTTTATTTAATCAAACAGTGAATTCATTCCACCGGAATTTTAAATGGAAGTGCCTATGTCATAATCAAATATCTTATTTAACTTTGTAAAATTCTGAGTATTTGGGGTTTTTTTTATATTTTTTTTTTCGAAATAAATATCAAAACAAACGGTCGGAATAATAAAGTATGTATCTTTAGAATATTTCAACTAAAGCAGAATTATAAGTTATTTATCCACAAATTTTTGTTTATGTATGATTTACATTTTAACACTTATATATATTTTTGTCAAGTAGAATGTTTTTGCTAAAAATATAATCCTGTTTTGGCAGGTGATACGAGGCTTTCAATGAGCAAAATTGTAATGTAAATCATGATATTAACTGTAAAATATAATGTACAATTCAAGTTACCACCCGTAAATAATTATATTCATCAAACTACAATCAACTTTTAAAAAATCATTTCTATCAAAGAGACATATGATCATGTTCTCATAAGATCGTCAACTGCAAGGGGTTTAAGTACGAAACTTAAAGGAAAATTAAAAAAAAAATAATTAATTAACATGAACTTGTTAATTATTAAAATGCACTTACCCTTGTTGCATATGTGATGGTGAGGCCTCCCTATTACAGAAGTAGCGACCAATAGCACCATAAATAAACCTACTGTATACATTCTCTATTTACCGCACACAGCTCTCGGTAAAACTGACAATATCTTTGATCAACTTGATTTAATACTTAGATAGTAACTATTTTTCGTTTTATAGGCATCTTTCACCACTCCTTTTGTGATCCCAGAGTAGGTTTGTGATGAAAAGGCTTACTTTTGTAGGCGTACTGTTGGATACTACTTTTACCATTCTCTTTCAGTAGCTGGTCAGTTAGAGGCGGGGGAAACTGACTGCGCGCGCAGTCATTCGTGTCAGCTTAGTCCAGATTTGAATCATAAAAGAATTGATGACGATTACCCTTCCGAAGTTGTTTTGTTGTACAAGGAATTTTTAACTTGGGATCTTCATGTGTACGTACTTCTATCTATATTTAGATGCTATCATTTATTTTTAATAAACCTATGCCGTGTGTTTTCTAAATGAATTAACCTATGATAGATGTTTGAGGATCTTTTGAAAAATTATTCATTTCATTAATTTTTTATTGTATTATCGTATTTTTTTTCCAAAGATTTTTGAAAAAAAATGTTTTATTCATGTAGTTTTGTTTTTCATGCGCAAACTTAATTTTAAAATAAAGCATGACACAATGAATATCTTGGTTAACATTTCCTAAACTTGGTTTAAATTTTACCAGAAATCGTCTTATCAATGTCGTTGCATCATTCCTAGTTTTGGTTTGATAAACAAAATGTTGTGCATGAATTTTAGTGGTTGATTCTATAGATATATGTGGACAAAATGATCTGCAAATGAGACAGTGCGACTGAAATGCTAAAAATACTTTTATCAGATTTGTTTTAAAATGATTTTTAGATAAGTAGTGGTATTCGTTCCAAAAGTCACTGATTATTTTGACCTTGTTTTGCTAACGATGTGAATTTAATATATATACTCCGTTTTTTAAATACAATATCGGATCCTTGTCCACATCAGGCAATGAAGTATTAATTATTTAATTATTATTCAAAAGTATTATTTGATATTACATGTATTTTTAACAGAGGTCCATTTTTATTGATTTTTATCGTTTAAATGAACCTCTGATAATGATAACTGGTTGTCTGCCGATTTTAGTCGAATTATTTTTTTTTTCTTTCTGCAAACATTGGAGCTGTTATATGTCGTGAAGAATCTTTTTTTTTTTCATTTCATGCATCACAAATTATATACACCTCTCTCTCTTCCACTCTCATATCTGTTGGAAAAGTACAAATACACACACATATTATTTTACAAAATAAAATACACATATGGACATTCAAAATATAGAAACAACTGATTATCAGAAACATATTCAAAAGTAATATTCTTAGATACCTCAAAAAGTCATCTGAAGTACTCAACATATTTGTACCGCTGTGAGTAGGTTTTGACCCTAATATTCTGTGTAACAAATTCATATTTACCAGGCAGAGTCATAGCATAGTCATAGCATGCTTAACATAATTGTGTATATTTCTTTCAATGACGTATTGGTTTAAATTATATATAAATTCAATTATGATGATAAAATTGACAACTTATAAGAATGTAATTAAATTGCCTTTAAAATAACATTAATTTTATGAACAAGAGCGTATATTTATAATCTGTTTAGAAGCAATTTTTTTCATTTAGTATTCAATCATATGTCCCGCTCCCCCTTTCCAAAAAATAAATAATTTATAATGATAAAATTCTCTGCATATTTATCAAACTAATACAAACAATTTCTATTATTAGCACTTGATATAAAGTTTTTGTCCTATCTTCTGTTTTCATTCACATATGTAAAAAAAAAAACTATCAATGAGTTCTACGCGACATTTAATAACCATACTCAGCTGAAATCGTTACAGTGTTACGTCATCACAGAAATTCACCTATTATTTAAGTGGCGCTAACCTCAACAAAATACTTCAATAACTGCCTTCCGCATATAAGTGTGCTTCTCATCTTACTGTTGGGTTCTTTTTGTCCTCAATGCAAAACCCTAAAAGCTGATAAAACTTACCGGTAATGATGTGTACTATACACCTGTATTTGAGAATTTTTTTTCCCTTTGTTTGGTGAACTATTTAATTTCAATTTTATCTTTATGCTTTCAGAATTATTCAGATGTAATTTAAATTTTTTTTATGAATATCAATGAGTGACTGATCATGTAAAAATGTAAATTTCAATATCTTAAATTTAAATAAAACATCAAACACATTTTGGTATTTACTTTGAATTCCTTTTGTATTTTTAAAGTTAAATGTAGGTGGCAACATTTTATAAATAAACCACAATGAATTTGTATGTCTTCCCCTAAAGAGTGCACACAACTACAGATAACCGCATTTTGAAGTGAATCAGTTTTGATTTGTATAGTATGAAAAAAAACCTATAACATGCCAACCATTTGACTGTACATTCTTTTAAAATATCAAACAAAGAAATCTTAAATTAATCTTTAAAAAATTTCTCTTTATAAAATGTATTTTTTTTAAATAAAGAAGGCATAAAATTAGGCTTCGTAGATTTGAAATTTATGATTATTTAGTTAAATGTTACGAATTTCATTTTCACATTAAAATGTGTGACATTTCTGATCACAAAGCTTTCTAATTATGAAAGTAAAATATGCTTTCATTTATGCATGTAAGCTTAATTTGACAGATGATTATGATCTTTTCGCTAACCAAAAAAAAAAAAAAAAGAAAGAAATTAAACAAACCAGTTATAAAAAATAAAGAGTGTTTCATATGATAAAGAAATGCTTGAATTTGAATTCTTTGTCTCAATTTATTTAAACTTGATTTAAAAAAAAATGCTTATTTTCATGGACGTATTATACAAACATATAATTGTCTTGATTGATATATTTTTTATCTATTCTTTTAAATGATGAAACTAATGATTTTTTTTTTTAAATTCGAATGTGAAAAAATTCCAAATTGTTCTTAATTTAATCTTTCTGTAACCGTCCTTATAAATCTTTACAATTTTTGTTGCTAAATCTTCGATTGAAAAACAAAAATGAAAATATGTATGATTGAAATTGTTTTCATTACACTCACAAAAAATTACCTTAAGTTGCTATTTTTAGAATGAAATAGGGTTTTTTAAGAACTCTATATCCCTAAAATTTCTCCTAATGCATTTTTTAATCTTGTGAAAAATACATCAAAAATGAATGACTTATCTTAATTAAAAACAAATTGTTTATGCAAAATAAAGTTTAGTGTTTGATGTATTTCTACATGGAAATAAAATTTGTTAAATACTTAAAAGAAAGCTCAAAAGCTGAAGGGTTATTTTTTCAAAAACAAATCTGTCATCGATCTACAGAAAAAGATACAACATTGCATTTTCAATCGTTTATTGTTTTAAAAAATTGCAAATCATTCATTAAACGATTTTTTATTATTTGAGCAATCAAAAATTGATATACACTTTATAAAGCTTGACAAAAAATATATATATATATATATATATATATATATATATATATATATATATATATATATATATAATATATATATATATATATATATATATATATATAAACTTTTTTCAAACATTTCCACTTTTCTACTAAAATATAGACTAGAAACATATTCAAAATGCAGAAAAAATGAGTGAGCAAAAATATTTACAATAAAGATTATTAACAGATATGCAGTACGACAATTTCTTTGGTCACATGATTACTTTTCATTTACGTGCTTTTCCATCTCCTTTTTTTTTAAAATACTTTAAAGGAAAAGGCAGTAAAAACACATATAAAATATAACAAAAAAAAAACAGTACCTAGCATACACGCAAATATATAAATATTATTTATATTTGATAAAGCTAGCTAAAAGTACATGTAGCCCTTTCCTAACAAATATTATTCTGTAAAATTTGAACTTATTACGACAGATTTTAAGTATCTATGATGTCAGCATAACAAACCAATTGAACAGAAAATAAAATTCAATTCAAGGACATTTGCATTCTGACGTCCAAATCACAAGTCTGATGTAAAGTAAGGTCATACGAAAATCTTAAGTACAACTTACCTAATCAATATTTCATAGTGTATTTCATGCAATAGATGGAGATAACAAACAGTATTCATGCTCAAAAGTCAAGAATGAATAGGTACCGAATGACAAACTGTCTAACAGCAGAGATATACATGTTTGATGGTTAAAATGAAATATAATTTCATTTTTGGGCAACAACTTTGAAAGATATATATTACTGAAAGCTGCTTTGAGAAGTACAATTTAACGTCTCTTTTGTTTATTTTCCTTTCGGTTACATTTAAATATATTCTGTTCTAAAAACCTAAGAGAGGGTTGGGGATCTTGTAAATTTACCAGAAATTTTGCACTTATTATTTTCTTAAGAATTTTTGTGAAAACCAATTTTAACGTAGATTTTTACTTAAGAGAAAACAAAACATGTAATAAGATTTTTAAAAACATTTCTTCACCTATGAAAATGATTATGTTTTAAATCTCCTTTGACATTCAATTTTCAAAAATATGAAAATGATTATATTAATAAAACTTAATATTTTCCATCGATCTTACATAAAACATTGAAATGAAAATGTTATTACAACTTCAGATTCTCCATAGATCTAACAAAAACCATGAAATGATAATGTTAATAAATCTTCGTGGTATCTTTCATTGAGTACTGGCAGTGCGTCTTGGAACACGGAATACCACTCTAGCCATCCGTAAAATCTATCGTCAATAGAATTAAAACGTGTACATTTTCTATTAAATAATCAATAATTGTTTTGTTTGTCTTTGTAAAGAATTTACATTCTCATATTCACACGTATAATAATATACAATAATATGTGCTAGCGTTTTAAACAAAAATACTAATTAAAATGTTATCAAATCTTACGACTTTATTTAGGATATTAAAGAACGTGGTCTGATATACTTACGCATCCAGCCATTAATTTTAGGTCACCAGGTCTCAGTACATCGCCACGTTCTTTGATTTTATTTAATTTTGCTGAGGAAATAAATCAAAACATTTATTTAAGAAATGCAAAATTTGCCTGAAATATAAGAAGATAATGAATAGTATTCAATGTCAAATTTTAGACCTTAAATTTAGAGCAGAGCATTAACAGAGCACCCAAAACATTAGAAGTGAGACCGGTTCCTTAACCTTAACCTTAACCAGCCATGTGCCCAAAACATTGTTTAAAATTGAATATTTAAACGAATATCAATACAGAGACAATTGTGGATATAAACCAAATACTACCTATACTTATTTTGATTCTCTTCCCTATTTTTAGCTCAAACCTGGCCGAATGCTAATGTTAATAAATCTTTTCTGATACATTTTGTCCTGGCAGTGTGTCTGTAAACTTTTCAAAATTTCAACTTCTTCTCAAGAACCAATGGACCAAATTAAATTAAACATGGTACAAAGCATTCTTGGGTGAAGAGGAGTTTAAATTGTTAAAATGAAGGACCAAGTTCTTTTACAAAGGGAGATAATCAAGAAAAGACAAAAATAAGATGGGGTAATTAAAAAATCTTCTTCTCAAGAACCACCGGGCCAGGAAAGCTGAAACTTATGTGGTAGCATTCTTCGGTAGTGTAGATATTAAATTGTTAAAATCAAGAACCCCGGGGGTAGGGCGGGGCCACAATAGGAAATCCAAATTTACATAGAAATATATAGAACAAATCTTTAAAAATCTTCTTCTCAAGAACCACCGATCCAGGAAAGCTGAAACTTATGTGGAAGCATCCTTGTGTAGTATAAATATTAATTTGTTAAAATCATGACCCCCGGAGGTAGGGCGAGGCCACAATAGGGAGTCCAAGTTTTACATAAAAATACATAGAACAAATCTTTGAAAATCTTCTTCTCAAGAACCACTGGGTCAGGAAATCTGAAACTTACGTGGAAGCATCCTTGGGGAGTGTAGATTCTAAAGTATTAAAATTCTGTAAGGGGAGGGGATAGGGGGCACGATAGGGGCTCTTGTTTTTAAATTCGTTATTGTATTTTTATCTGCATGTTTGTGTTTAGTTTTTCCCTTTTTACGACTATACATTATAATATTTTATAGAATTGTTGTATTTCAAAACGTGTTTGCTTTTAATTTATCTTATCGTTTGAATTGGGTATATTTTCTGCTTCTTGTATTATAAGCAAAAATAAGAAAAAAATAATTAAAACAATTTATTTACTGGTAATATTTGCATTAAAAATTATACTTGATATTGGGAGAAGAAAGAAGTGAATATAGATAATCATAGGTATATACATTTCAAAATAATATTTCTTACCTTTGTCACAGTTTGCTTCGACACAAGGTGAGCACAACAACAAAATAAAACAAAAGACTAGGTTTGTAAGATGCATGATGGAAAAAAGCCCACAGAACTTATTAAGAAAAAGAAAGATATACAAAAAAGCATGCATTCCAAAATCATAAGTCCAGTATTTATATAGGTATATTTATCCATCCCATGGACTAAATTTAGCATGAATTCTGGTAACTATTTTCTCTTAAGACAATGTCGAAAATCACCCACTTGAGTTAAGAAATGATATCATGCATTCTAATGAGTTTTCATTGCTGTTTACATGACGACAGTTGTAACTTACTATTTCCTACTCTTTATACATACTTATGAATATCAATACAGAAGCTAGGCGTTTAATTGTCAAAATATTTATCCGGAGATCTGCGGTTTTTAAGGCCAGCAAAACTGAATGAGTTTGTTGAAATTAGAGTAGCTTCGAAGAAAACATTCCTGTGACTTGTTTGTGCTTTGAGCTATTTGGTTAGGAATTATAAATTTTATTCATTCTGTATCCGAATTTTTCATGCTCAGCTGGAAAATTATTTTTTGAAAGAGAAATGATGATTAATGTTCTTTGCTATTTAATGACTTGAATTAAGGATATGTTCCATCTTTTGCTACTTTTTATATCGGACACGTTTCAAAATTTAATAATATATGTATGAAATGAATTGACAATTATCATTTGACACAGTTATTTAATTTTTCAAACACAGTTTTTTTCACATCAACTAAAAAGCATTTCGTCATAGTTTTACTCTTCAAATGAAGGATATGGCGATAACGAACAGTATTTAATTTACAACTATACAAATTACGAGCAAAATATCAGAGTGAAATATATCCCAAATATTCTGTATGCACTAAATGCATAATTGTGTTTTTATGAAATAGTATTGACTCCTTTTTTAAAAAGATAATTTCTTTTCAAAATAGATCTGAAACCTCTTCAATTTTTAAAACTAAAAAAAATTGGTAATTTGTTTTTTTTTATATAATGAAATATAAATAATAAAGCAAGCTTCTAGAAAAATCTGTAAACTTTCATTAATGGACAATAGAAAGAAATAAAAAAAAATTGTAGTTCCTTGAATTGTAATGTTGCCATACTATTTGTTTACATGTGGTAAGACCGAATAACTGTTTGAAGTGAAAGGTATATTTATTAAATCTAGAATTTTCCATAAATTTCAGGGACTGGGAATGAGAGGATTGCATGGATACAAATGATTTAATTGGTTGTCATGGAAGTGTGTGTGAGTTCCCATTCCAAACAGAATGAAACGTATGGAGATAACAAACAGAATTCAAAATCGAAGGTCCATAAATTAATACAAATAGGAGCAGATCAAACACGGACCTCAGAAACATCAGAGGTGGGATCAGGTGCCATGGAGGAGTGAGCATCCCCTGCCGAAAGGTCACACCAGCCGGCAATTCAGTGTGTAGAAATAACGGCCTAACAATCAGTATGAAAAACGTCAGTCAGCATTTGACTCACTGATAAATTGTATTTGCTGACATGGTCATTGTATCGACCATAGAACTTACGAAATGATCACTTTAAACGAGACTGTTGATATTCTTGTTTCATCAACTTGTTTGTCAATAATTTCCTCATTTAAGACATTGTTTATATTGAGCATGCTCTTGCGTATCGAATCAACTGCGATACTTAAACAGGTGATAAAGGTATATTGCTACATAAATACGGGAAGTTGACGATAGAAAGTCATCACGTTTATCATAGAGCTTGGTTGTTAGATTACCATTAATTTCTTTTTCAAGTAAAATACCCAAATATTAATGAGATGTGTCAGATTCTGTGGTATCTTTGATCTTAAGCTCACTGGGATATATCATATAAACATAGGAATTGAAAGTACAACTGCAAATCGAAAATACGTCATCGATATATCGAAGTGTCGAGTTGAAGGCCAATATTCAATATTAAAATATATAGATTGTGTAGACAAGATGATATGGTCATTACGCACATGCATTCACATGTGGATGCGTGCAATGCTAAAATTTGAATGAACTTGGTACACTTCTGGGTAAACGTTGTTAAAGTCTCAAATGCATAGGGTTTGTCTTATTTAATGAAGCTTACATGGAATATGGCACCAAAAGGGATATGGGGAGCGTTGTGTTCGTTTTAGCACTAGTTTCTTTTTCATAAACCAAATATAGAGGCTAGAATACATACAAAGTTAAATCATTTTATCATATCGAAAAATGTTTTCTGTTTTCAGGGGATTTAGCAAATAAAAATTGTGTTCGTTTTGGGTATACTATAGCGTTAAATCATTTTATCAGACATTAAAACAATTTAGAAGCATAAAAGTAATAATGTGACTAAATTTTCATTCAAAATAGAATGCATTAATACCAATAAAAATACTTTCGCTGTAAATTCGTAGAATTATTGTTGTTTTCGTTTTGCTTGAATTCAAGCTATTTTATGACGAAATGTCTTGACGTCATAGTTACATTTAAAGTAACATAACATCACAGTCTCTAGATTCCTTGAGCGTTACTCACACTTTGTGCCACAAGGTGGAAATGAAACGTTTTCGAGATAGATGGCGATGACGTTAAAACTAAATTGTCAAAAGAATGAATTTATTAACCTATTTGATATTGTTAAAGGGGGTCGATTACTTGCAAATTTTCGCGCATCAAAAATTAAGAGAATGAATTTGTTAAACTTTTTGATATTGTTTAAAATGACAATTATCTTATTTAAATTTAAAGCAAAAGACTTCAAATTTTTAGATATATCATTTGCATCCTATTTTGTAGACCATTTGTTTTTTTGACATTAACGTGTTTCTTATACGTTTTATTTGAGAAACTTAGTATTTGTATTATTTGCTTTAAAGTGTGCATTTTCCTATAATCCTATAGTAAATATACCTGTTTTTTTAGATGGTCCCTTAAAAATACCTGAGGAAATCAAAAAACAATGTTTATATTAGAATGATTTAAAGATTGACGCTAATTATTATTCTTGGCTAACGTATTTGAGTATAATAATGTTAAAAAGAAATTATTTGTGTTTCTTTTTGGACATGAACCAATCAGGGACTAGAATATAAACAAAATTAAATTATTCATAAATATTTATAATGAAGTGATCCAGAGAATTAGATCTGATTATTTTTTTTTTCAGGTAAAAAGTCCTCAGATGGGAAAAATAGTCTGTTAGAGAAATAGCCACTTAAGTTGTGTTAACTTTATATGGTGAAAGAAGAGGTATAATTTTAATGTTGTAAGAACAATATCCAAAATGTGGCCAAATGATGGGTTACATTTGCTAACAAGACAAAGCAACCATGATATTTGCGAAATATCGATTTCTTACGAAGTCGTTGAAATCCATGTAAACTAAAAGTTGATCATACCCAGAGCACCTAATAATCTGGACGACAGAAAACTCATATAAAGAGGATAAAGGGGTATAGCTACAAAAATAAAACAAAACTGAAGTTAAAAAAGCTCTAGTCATCTGATTTATCATTTTATATTGTTGTTAGTTGGCTCTTCTCACCTGTAATCAATTAAACCATATAATATGAAACAGAATTGACAGACAATTAGCTGGTTTTGTTTTTATTTCAGGTGGACTGAGGTTTATTTCGAATCGAATAGAAATGACTATTGATCATACGTCGTCAGTATATCTCAACGTCAAGTTGAAGGCCGCAGTAAGTATTCTGTTAACTCATTCAGACGTTTGTGTGTAATTCTTCTTCCTAGGAATATAGAACAGATCGTCTAATTTAATTTTTAATCACCATTGATCATAATTTTTTAAAATTTCCTGTTAAATTCTTGTTAAGGGGTCTAGGTTATATCCAGTTCAAATATTTGTTTTTTAGACCGATCATTGTTAACCTTTATTCATTAACTAAGATGTTATTCATTTTTACTTACTCACACTTGGTAACAGAAACCTGTTTCTTTGTTACTGTTTTAGATATATTGACAGGCATTCACTACTCAACTGTATTGATGCGTACGTATGACTCTATTCATAAAAATTCCATTCATTGATAAAATTCTACACATTTTTACATGAACAATCCACTTACAAAAAATGTCATCTCTTTGTGTAATCTATAAATGATAGAAATAAATAGTTGAAGGAATATGGATTTATGATTAATAGAAATAAGCCTGATTACCACTATGATAGCTGCAAAATGTAATTGTAGTTGTACTTAAGTATGGAATCGAAGTATTTTTTTTTATTATTTTTAGCATTATCAAAATAAAGTAAGAAACAGTAGCGCCCATTTAACATAAAAGAACAAGCATATAAAATGCCGATAATTTCAATAAATTCATGCATAAAGATGCTCTTATAGATTATAAATAATTGATGTCTTTATACCGATTAATATTTCCTTTCAAATGACGACCAGATCTTTCCAAGACAAACAAAGTAAATATAATATATCCAAAGAAGGAAAAGCGTTATTTTATATCAATAAATTATAAAAGATTGAACAAATCCATCTTTATTTATTCAATATTTAAATTATAGTTTTATTATTATAAAATATATTATACGAGGGTTGTTCGAAAAGTTCGTGGACGATGTCAATCTTCGTTATATTACCCACAACAAATTTAAAATAAGTATAATATAAAATGTAAAAAAAAAAAATTAATGTGTGATGCTTCATTCCATTCGAATTAACAGAAATGAATTTACTTCATTACTACATCAACATGTTTTGTACCCGCAGAGTACCCGTAACGGCAATGTAACGTCAAAATATAGTGTTTAGAATTTTTAAAATATACTATTTCTATACATTTCACAAAGTATAATCCAATGCCGAAACATTAAAATAATCCTGTTTCTGAAGCGTGAAAATCATTTTTTAAGAATTTCTCCCGTTGTATAATGTCCTTTGTTAGGATTTTAATTTCTTTTAGTTCTTAACTCTGCTTTCACAGGGTAAGCACCTCTAATGCGCATATGTCTTTCCTTGATATTCAAAGTTTTTAAAGTTATTGTTAAGATTTTTACAGATAAACGTTTCTTCTTAGATTCTGATACAAAGTTTCTGTCACTCAAATACTGTGTATACTATTTGTACACACATGCACAATTCGCTTGTGACATATTTTTTTGATTCCTTCAACATTTTTTGAGTTTATTCAGGGTTTTCCTTAGTAAAAGTCAAAATTGCATCGTTATCAGCTGCTCCGTGACGTTTTGAAACGTCATTGTTTTTGTCGTTTTCAACGAGGACTACCCATCTTCTCAATCTGATTTCTTTTCAACAAAGTAAAATATTATAAGCCATAATTTGGAATACGAATCGATGACACAATCTAAATTTGGATTTCTAGGTTGTTTTTCATTTTTGCTTCATTTTTCAGAGAATATGACTACAGACATTATTTAGTGTATTTCGTGACTTACTAAATTTTGACCTGCTCCGCAAGCCGATTTTTGCAATTTTAAAATCTGGAAAAGTTTTGAAAAAATCGTGGTATTTAAAAAAAATACAAATTCTTTGGATTTATTGTTAAAATATCTCTACAAAATTTGGGGAAAATATGACGTCAAATAAAAAAGATATGACAGTAGTCAATGAACTTTTCGAACAACCCTCGTATATTATAGTAAACGTGAAAAGAAGAAATCAATTCCTCTGGCCTTCATCTCGGCATTAAGTTACATCGATGCGAATTATCAGTTAACAATGGTTATTTCCTTTCTTATGTCGATACGATATATCCCTGTGAGCTTGGAATAAAAGATACCACAGAATCTGTCACATCTGTTTCATATTTAGGTATTTTATTAGAAAAAAGACTTCATGGCAGTCCAACATCTAAACGTTATGATGAACATAATAACCTTAACTTTTCAAGCGTCACAATATTCGGCGATATTCCCTTATCACCTGCAAAAGATATTTATATATCTCAGTTGATTCGATACGCAAGAGAATGCTCTGTGTCTAAACAATTTCTTAAACGGACTAAATTATTGATAAACAAGTTCATGAAAAAAAGGATATCAGCAGTCTCGTTTAAAGTCATCATCCCGTGAATCCCTTGGTCGATACAATGACCTTGTCAGCAAATACAATCAAACATTTAGTTTAATGCTGACTGAGGTATTCATACTAATTGTTATACCATTATTTGCACACTGATTTGTCGATGAAATTTCGCGTTATTTCCCGATCATGAGAAGAAGCACACGGTAGGTGTGATTTATTTGCAAGGGATGCTCACTCTTTATGACATCGGATCCCACGTGTTGATGTTAATGAGATCTGTGTTCGCTCTAATACCGATTTTTTTTATGGACTTTGAGATTTGAAAGCAGTTCGTTATTTTCATGCACAATAAGGAACCGGAAACAGTTATGATTCCGTAGTTGAAATTAAACTTCATATCTCACTTTTTCAAAACGACAGTGTTCTCCCGATCTTGTCAGGAAATACGATTTATCATTTAGCCGGAAATTGACTGATTTTTGCAAGCAATCGGTACATGTTAGATCATGTTTATATTTTGAATTGTCTGTAACAGATTTGTTTTCGGTTTCTTCCCAAAATGTGTCTGAAAAATACATTGGGTGAAGCTTACTTTTCTCTCTTATGTTTATATAAGGCTTTGTGTGCCTCCTCCAAAATATGTGTTAATAAAGCACTAGTAAATATAATAACGTTCACATTTGTAAAAAGTCCGCAGGAAACTGATAGTTAAGGGTTATGTAACAAGAAAATTAATTTTAATAACAATAGAATAAAAAGGAAAAGAATTGTGCATATTGTTTGTAAAGGTATTTTGTTGCCTTAATGTTGTATTCTTCATCATTATACAGTATAGTAGCTTAATATTTCAAAATCTCTAATTCTTGTATATTATAACTTTTCTGAGGTGAAAAATTATTTTATAAATCATGTTTTGTATACTTTTATGACAAACAATTACTTATGCACTTATTTTTCTTCAACTTGTACAAAGAAACATTTAATAATGCGATAAAATACTTTTGATTGATTTGCGTCTTTTTTCAAAATTTTACTCGGTCAGGTGTAAATCTGCTGACGTGGGACTTCATTCATTTAAAAGTGTACCTTTTCTTTACTCCAGCGTGACGATGAATGACTTCATTGATAAAATGCTTTTAAACCTAGACACCTTTACGTAGTCGTAAGGATGATAAAAGGCTATGTATTTTCACCTGTTATCAAGGATTGTACATTTCTATCGGCATCATAAAATTTAATAACTAACAGACATATTCTTCAATTAGGCTTCCGAAATTCTTGGTTAAATTCTTATGTAAATTAAAAATCACGGGTCAAACAGTCACAAAATGTACCAAATCGTAGCCCACTTCTTATCAACCTTAAAATAAATGCTTTTAATTGACAATCAGGTCAATAGGATTTTTAAAATGATTACATTTCTCGAGCTTAAAATCCCCGCAACACTTTTCTTCTTTTTTCTCTCTCCAAGAAGCCTGCATCGCATAAGAAACTGCAAACCATGTTCTTGTGTATCAAATCATTTATAAGGAAAATACGTGTATTTATAAATGACAAACGGTTTTCACGTTTAGGAATCCAATTTTTATTAATTAATTAGAGGATGAAAACATTGGAATCTCATATCAGAATATGTCTAGGAGAAACAAGAATCAGGTCTGGGGGCCATAAAACTTATACAAGCTCACTTTTGATCTCAGTCTCACTTTTACCAAAGGAATATACAGCGGAGAAGTGAGACTGAAATCAAAAGTGAGCTTGTCTAAGTTTTATGGCCCCCGGGCCAGTCATCTTTTGTGATCAATTCAGAATCTAATCTAATTTCCCATGTGAACCATATCAAAATGACAATAAGTTTTAATTATGCTCACTTCTAATTAGCATCTGGTCCCTGAACTGTGAAGCAGCTTAATTCAAAATATGCTTACACCCCTAAAAAGAAGTCAAAGAATTAAAGAAAACTATAATCAAAATTGGATTCTGAAAGCATTTAAACATAGATTCAAAGCCTGTTCAAGTAAAACAAGTCATATTATTAATGCAATAACTTTGACTTTTCTGTTAACTTATCACTTTTAAATTATATAGCAATATATAGTTTTATCATTTTCAATCTGTGTGTATATCTCTCAGCTGATTCGATAGGCAACAGCATGCTCTACGTATGAACAAATTCTAAAACGAGGTACATGTAAATTATTGACAAACAAGTTGATAAAACAAGATTATGAGAAGTCAAGCTGAAAGTAATCTTTCTTACATTCTATCAAAACAATGACCTTATCAGCAAATACAGTATATCGTTAAAGTCAAATGCTGTCTGAGGTTTTTCATAGTATTGTTATGTTATTATTTACACAAGGATTGACGACGGATTTTTACGATATCTCCCACTGATGACAAGGAGCACACGGCGGATGTGACCGGTTGGCGGGATGCATGTATACTCTCTCCTTGTTAGAATGTTAAAAGAACTATATTCCTCCATTTTGTCAAGAGTCAATTTTTCTGTCAATGCTTGTTTATATTTTGGGATTGAAATCAAATATATGAATGTTATTTACATAATTCACAATAGACATGACTGTTTATAATGCACAAGATGTTAACAGATGTTTGCGTCTCTTTTTAAAATCATAATGTATGATTTTTACAGTCTGGAATTTTTCTATATGTAAAACTATGTATGCTGTAAAAAACTGTTTTGTAAACAATGTTTTGAATGTGTTGTATGATATTTATATATAGATATAAATGAAAAGAGAAAAAAATATAAAGGTTTAGTAATATGTGATATTTTTGGAGTCTTATTTTATTGGAAAGAAAATATATTTCAAAGAAAAGAGAATCGAACAAAATTAACCATTCCTCTGAATTCATGCCGGAAAGAGACTTTTGTTGTTTTTTTCTACTAATATTTCTCATCATTTTCTTTTCATATTGTTTTATCCAATGTATAGATCATATACGGTACGGATGTTTATGCACCATATGCAATTTGACAAACGGTTGCTTTTTTCAGTTCTGCCATTCCTTAGTCGCAAATGAAAAGTATTTTTGATTGACAGCGGAAAAGCGTTAACAACCAACATTAAGAGTAACGGAAATTAATTGACCGCATTATTACAAAGGAGATTTTTGTGACACCCGATCGTCTGTCAAGGTAAATACCCCCATATAGTACCTGTGGTAGAACACATAGAATAAAATAGATTCACTGTAAATTTAAACATCTTTTTAAGTGTTAGTTTCATTGATGACCCGGATGTACCCTAGTATAGTTGTCTGAGAACTGGATTAGCACATAATGATATGTTTACAACCAAATCAGCAAATAAACTTACCAAATATTAATATATATGAATTGCGTGGGTGATGAATTATATAACATGTATAGGGTTCCTCTGACGAGTATACGAAATGCATCGAATTTCTCTATTTTTCTTCTTTTTAGAATGATTGCTGATAATGCGGTTTGTTTAAATATTTCTATTTATTCCTCTAAGACATTTAAATTTGACCTTGCAGTGAAGGGGCAACATCCGCAAAGTGTATAAACCGTACACTAAGTGACTGAGAACAACATTACAAGGCATATTTTGATAGATTTGTCAATGGTGGTAAATATGCATGTTATGTCAACCCTCGGATTGGAAGAGAAAGTGAATACCAGATGCAGGTTATGGGGAATTTGTTAATATTTCTTCATTATCTTTTGTCAAATAAGGCATTAGTTTTAAAAGTTGTAAAAGAATTTCAAGCGCTTTAAAAAATGCTGAGGAAAGAAAAACCCGTTTTGTAACGGCTTCACGCCTATCCGATTTTTTTCTCGTTTTTATTTATCTGATATCATTTTTTTTTTTCAAATTTTAAAAGTCCATATCTTTTATCGAGCTATTTATCCTGCCTTTATCGACAGTGCTTTAAATGAGAAAGAAATAACCTAAATATATTTTCTTAAATTAGCATTAAACTAATCTGATAAATTATCATGAAAATAATGTGTGTAATGAGTTGGTTATACTCAATAGAAGGGTTGATTTAAGGGTACACTGACTCGGCATGGGGTTCTATGCAATTAAAATGACGTCCGCAACAAGAAAGGTATGCATAAGGGGCACCAAACGACGGGTTCCTCTGACGAGTATACGAAATGCATCGAATTTCTCTATTTTTTCCTCTTTTTAGAATGATTGCTGACAATGCGTAGTGTAGAGTACATCAACTCGGCATGGGGTACTCATCAATTTAAAATGACCTCCAAAAGACAGGTATGCGTAAGTGCTACCAAACGACGGCCCCGAGTGAGGAGGACGGGATGGGTTTGCTAGTCCAACTTATTATCTACATATCGACACTCCTCCTGGATAATCGGATGTTAAAGGGCCAAAGGTCATTAAAAACAAATTCTTAAAACATAGATAGAATAGAATCAATAGAATTGCTGTAGGGGGCCCTTTATTCTGGTTCAAATTCTTTCATAATGTTTCACCTTATGAAGTTCAAGATCTATATAAAGTCTTATGTTTGGTTGTATGATAATTTTTTTTCTTTCTGTAGCATGCTTAACTGTTCAATATTAACTTTCCTTACCTTGCCATCGGTCGTTTGCAAAATTATGTTGTTAAAAAAAATCTGATTGAACACAAAAGTACTCTGAAGTCGACATCAGAAAGGTGATGATGTTTCTGATTCACAATATCTATACGGTTTTTGAAGACGAGGTCTTCCAATAACTTATTTGAACTCCCATGGGTACCAGATGCGTCCTGTTATTAGCAGGCCTATCTTTATTTTCATATGAAGCAGAATTTGTCCAAAAACTTTATCGAGAAAAAGAGAAAACACTTGCTGTGGCCTTCAACTCGACATTTAATTATATCGACA
This sequence comes from Saccostrea cuccullata, assembly GCF_032062105.1. Taxonomy (NCBI): domain Eukaryota; kingdom Metazoa; phylum Mollusca; class Bivalvia; order Ostreida; family Ostreidae; genus Saccostrea; species Saccostrea cuccullata. Next base: position 235,943 of record NW_026929462.1, on the reverse strand, counting down.
ACGTATTGTCAATAAGCAATGGTAATTTCCATTCTTTTGTCAATACAATATATATTTCCCATTAAGATTGAAATAAACATAAAAGATACCACAGAGTCTAATACATCTGTTTCACATTTGAATATTTTACTTGAACAAGTCAACCAAGCTCTATAATAAACATGATGACTTTAACTTTTCAATCGTAAACTTCCCTTACTCATGCAGCATTATGTCTAATTTACCTGAGTAAAGAATTTATATGTTTCACTTCATTGGATACGCAAGAGCATGCTCTACGTATGTAAAATTTCTAAAAAGAATAAATTATTGACAAACAAGTTAATGAGTTAAGAATATCAGCAGTCTCGTTTCAAGTCATCATTTCGTAAGTTCTGTGGTCTATGCAATGACCTATATTGTCAGCAAATACAATTTATCATTGAGTCAAATGCTGACTGATGTTAATCATACTTGTACATATTTACACACTGAATTGACAACGTTTTTTTTTCGTTATTTCCTGATTATGACAAGGAGCACACGGCGGGTGTGACCGGGCAGCAGGGGATGTTCACTCCTCCATGGCACCTGATCCCATCTCTGATGTTTTGGAGGTCCGTATATGCTCTCCTCCTATTTTTGTATTGTTTAATGGACTTTTGAGCTTGAATACTGTTTCTTATCTCTTTATACATGCATATAATCATTAAGAAAAAATCGATGAGTTAATTATTATGAGGTTCAACTTGAAATTAAAAACTTCACTGACACAACAGTCTGACAATGAGCACACGGCGGGTGTGACCGGTCAGCAGGGGATGCTCACTCCTCCATGGCACCTGATCCCACCTCTGATAACCCTAAAAGTACTTTTTCGCTCTGCTCCCATTTTGTATTTTCAAATGAAGTTTGAGATTTTCTACATGCCTATCTGTTTCGTACCGGAAACTTTGTGAAAAACGAGATGACTTCAACACCTCTACCGTCAACTTTCCGTATTTATGTAGTAACAAACTCTTATCACCTGCACATAGCGTTCACGTTTCCCATTTGATTCATTACGCAAGCGAGCTATACATATAATCAATTTTTAAAACAAGGCTTTCTATTAACAAAAAAAAAAAAAATGATAACATAAAAGTCTTGTTTGAAGTCCTCATTTTGCAAGTTCTATAGTCGACACAGACAAACCAATTTATTCTTATACGTACTTGTTTAATTGTGAGGCTAGGGTTAGGGTTAGGGTTAGTAATGCTACTAACCCTAACCCTAACCCTTACACACTGCAGAAATTTCTACGGATTTTCACGTTTATTTTCCAGATGAGGAAAAGAACTAAACGACAGGTGTGCCCGGTCCACAGGGAATGTCTACTCCTTCTATACCTCTCATGTTTCTGAAGGTCCGTGTTTACTCTGCTCCTGATTTAATTGTTTTGTTCAAATGGGCGTTAAGCTTGATAAGTGTTCGTTATCTCCATATTTCATAAAAAAATATTTTAATAAAATATCAATTACAAAGTAAGAATATGAAAATGACATTTAAATGAAAACTATATTTCCCTAATTGATACAGCATGTTAAATTGTCATTGTATACTTTTTGCAGGTACAGTCAAATTAATATTCATTTTTTTCCCAATATTTTCCCTGTTCAAAATATCTTTTGTTCATAATTTAACTTCAAAATAAATGTAGAAAAGGTCCGATACTAAATGATTAAAGTAGATTTAAGCTAGAATAAGTCATTAACTAGGTATTTACATGTGAATATCTTATGGTGAATTATTATTACGCGTCCAGTATTTCCTTCGTCTCAACGAGTACTTCAGAGTATTTGATTGGTCATAAAGACCTCATGAATATATCCTCACGCCTCCTTAACAACGCCGTTATGTTTAATATTTAAACCGGGAGCGGATGACTTTATATTTTTTTTTCTTTTGTAGTGCCAAAAAATGGGGTTGACATGAACATCTATAGAAAAAAAATTTGATTAATTGAGACGAAATCCTTCTTGCTCATTTTCCTCTCTGTCTCTCTCTCTCAACAAATAAGATTTGTCAATTACAATCACAAGGATTTCCTTCTTTTAAGAATTTTTCTAATTATTTTTTCCGTTTCTACAATTTACAATTTACATTAGGAAATTTTGATGAAAAAATAATCGCAGAAGTACTTTTCTGAACAATACGAGAGTTGTTAGAAAAGTTCGCGGACAAGTACTACTCGTATATATCTTTGCTTTCTTTTTCTTTTCTTTTTGACTTAGATTTTCAAAATGTGTTTCTGATTAAACTTCGATCAATTCATGCATAATTAGAATTTCGCAATATTAGAATTTTACAAATTAGAGTTTTATAATTTTAAAATTTTTCAATATTAAGATTCTGCAATATTAGAATTTTACAATATTAGAAATTTATAATTTTAGAATTTCATATTATTAGCTTCAGAATGCAAAGCCGTTGTAATTTTTACAACATGTTAGTAAAATTATTTAAACCAAATTATCCAAATTTCATATTTATCTGTGTGATGAAATACATGTATATGGGGATAACGAACAGTATTAGAACACAAAAGCCCTTCAAACAATTCAAATTTGGAGTAGAGCAATTAAGAACCTTTAAAATATGAGAGGTGGGATCGATTTTTGTTTAATTTTCATTGTAATCTTCACGTCTTTGTTTTTTTTCTTACACGTTTTCAAAATTATCTCAAAACTTCACTCGTGATCATTTGGATATTTTTTTCCATAAAGTTGAGAGAAAGGGGACCAGTTATAAAATAACTTTTTCAATTTTTGCAGCTTTAATATTATTGTTTTGGGCTTATGCATTGGTCAGTTGTAATTACGCATATGAACCCGTGACAATATTTACTTTCATCTCAGAACTATAATTCACGCACTTAACATCCATTATTTTTTTTTCATTGTTGTAGAAATGGTATTCGTCATCTTCACCTATTACATTATGGAATTTTACAGTCATTGATTTTGTTTTCCAAAATTATAAGCTTAAGAATATAATGCAAAGTCATAAATATTCGTGATCTCAAATTTTTGTGGATTAAAAAGGATTTGATTTCGTGGATTTTACATATCGTGGCGATCATGAATTCGTGGGATTTTCATACTTAAAAGAGAACAAATATTAAACCTACACAAAAAAGTAAATTTCACAGTATGAACATGATGTTCTTCTGTTCGAAAACGTATTTATGCATCTTTTACATGTATTTAAAAGAAAGAAAATCTGATAAGCTAGCGACTGTAATATACAAGATATGATTTGTTTTGTTCTTTTACGCATCCTGCATGATTTCTATCACCAATTGCATAACTATTCTTAGCGTTGATGTGTAACGTCACATCACAAATAATATTATATTAAACATGAAACGCAATGTTCGATATGTAATCAATAACTTCAACACAGTTAGCTAAGCAAGTTTAATATAAAAAATACACATCTCAATGTTTTACAAGAAATACACACACTCTCTCACAGAGAGAAAGATAGAGAGAGAGAAAGAGAGGAGAGAGAGAGCATCGTTTGAACCCATGGTTTACATTCAACAGTGTAATGGAGAGAAGCCCGCTGGGATCTAACGAGGGGGAGAGTCTAAATATATATAACATATTCAGAGTTCTCAAGACAATATAAGGGAAATAACCCTTAATAAATTTAATGCATTATTTTTTATATAGTAATATACCGTAGAATGAAATAATTTGGGTAATTTTTTTTCAATTACTCTTAATTTTTTAGTAAACAGGAATTAAAAGTTTAAAAAAAATTAATTTACAATATGTGAAATAGTTAATTATCGTACATGTACTTGGAAGTGCGGAACAAATCAAAATCAATAAATATTTATAATTAAATATAATATATGAAAACAGTTTAGACCCAACCTCATGCATTTCATTCAAACAAGCAAAATATGTTTAAAGACTCGAACGAGACTGTAGCTATACCGCTTTGTACTCATATTTCAAATGAAGAGAAAAGTGTGTAACAATCTGACTTGGGCTATTCAACGGTCATATTATATAGATTGATGGTTTGATTTCATTTCCTCTCGTCCAAGATTTCTACAATAAGAATAATACTGTTTGAGGAATAGTTTTTTTTTCTTTTTTTTGTTTGTTTGTTTGTTTGTTTGTTTGTTTTTGTTTTTTTTTTTTAAAGAAACAAATAAAAAAAAATTTTGGTAGATGTTCAAAGGCCTTTCATCGAAAAAAAAACATTAAAGAAATGATAACTATCAACGTAAAGTTCCTCAGTTAGCAAAATATAAAACAAAAATTTATAATAAGAATGTTTTCTGTTAAGTCTACTTTTTTTATTTCATAAAATATAATTAATCTGTCTTCTTCTACGTCAAATCATATTAAAAATCAGACTAAATTCAAAACATTGCACGTTTCTAAATCGGTCAATAAAACTTGATATAAAGAATAAGTCTACTTGTATGCTAAATCAAATTGAAGTTAAACTGTTGGAGGAGTATAGGGGTTTGAAAACTGTTATTGAACACATACAGACAGAAGACAAACAGGAGGATAGACAGGCAAACAGACAGACGACGGATACCTTACTGTCGCGTCAGCTGATCTCTGACAGGTAAAGCTAACATAAGAGAGACCAAAGGGCCACATGCTCACCTGAGCACTGCATGTGGCTAGAATAAAAGGAGAAATCAGTTCAGTATTGAAAAGGTTAAATCCATTAGTGGTCCCAACCTACCCCTAGATGGGAGTGGGTATGATTTTATCAAACTTTATAAACACTAGCTAATGATGTTTGGATATTTTTTGACTAACTTTGCACGAGGATTTTACCCTTTAAGTTTGAACTTACGTTAGTGCTTACATAGTGCTATATTGGAAACTATCTGTTTCCAATTTGTACCAACAGATCACATAAATTTCCACATTTTTTCCCAATGTTGGCACACTATATACACATGTAGAAAAATCCAGTTAAAGATCGAGTTCCGATTATAACGAAACAAAACTCGTACATGTACCGCGCAGCTCGCATCAAGATACTGTGAACATAAAACTGTTAACTATGAATTGTAGATCTGTAAAGAATAAGACTCTTGCTATTTCTGATATGATAGTTTCAAACAAAATTGACATAATGGCTATCACTGAAACTTGGTTGGGTAGTGATATTGATAATGTGGTTTTGCAAGAGCTAGTACCAGAGGGATACAAATGTATTCACATACCTAGAACAAATCAAAAAGGAGGAGGGGTTGCAATGATTTTTAGCAAAAATATTAAGGTAGAACAAATTAAGTCAGACATTGAATTTTCACATTTTGAACATCTTGATTGTATCATTTCTTCTCGTGCAACAAATTCTCGCATCTGCATTGTTTATCGCCCACCTATATCAAAAACAAACAATCTGAAAATGCGAGATTTTTTCGAGGAATGGTCCTTATATTTGAATCAGCATGTCATCGCACCGGAAGAATTGTTCATGACAGGTGATATCAATTTGCATCTCGAAAAATCTGACGATCCGACTTCCAGACAATTCCATGCGATGCTCCAAGAGTATGGTCTTGTGCAACACATATCCGCTCCAACTCATAAGCATAGGCATACATTGGACTTCGTTATTACACGTGAAAATAGTCATGTTTTGACCAATCCCCCTACTGTTGACGACCATTTTCTTTCTGATTTGCGGGGCGTATCTACAGTTGATCATAAAGGAATATATTCATCGCTATGTCTGTCTAAACCACCTAAAATGCGGAAATCTGTATCGTTTAGGAAACTCAAAAACATTGCTATTGATAAATTCGGAGAAGATGTCATAACTTCATTATCGAAATATCATCGTGATTTATTACCTGATGAACTCGCACAACGATATGACACAGATATGAGGGCTCTAATTGAGCAACATGCTCCATTAAAAACAAAAACTATTGTTGTGAGACCAAATACAGAGTGGTTCTCTGAAGAACTTCGCGATTCAAAGCGAGAAAAACGCAAAGCTGAACGCGTTTGGAGACGTACCGAGTTGACTGTGCACCGTGACAGTTTTCGCGAAAAATGTATCGAACACTCCAAATTGTTGTTTCTAAGCAAGCAGTCGTATTATTCGAACAAAATCATTGAATGTGGGTCGGATAGTAAGAGTTTATATTCCATTACAAATAAACTCATGGGTAATACGAATGAAACACCTCTTCCGGAATGTATTAGTGACAATATCTTATCAAATAAATTCAGCAAATATTTTGTGTCTAAGATTCAGAACATCAGATCATCTTTGTTGTCATCAAATTCCGTGAATGATCATCATACCGATGCACTGTCGTCTGATGTGCCATATACGGGTGTCCCATTGAATTCATTTGACCCGACGTCTGGTGATGAGATCAGGAAACTCCTATTGTCTATGCCACCAAAATCGTGCGCACTAGATGCGGTGCCAACATCGATAGTCCGAAACTGCGCTGAACAATTCGTACCTTTCATCACTGAATTGGTGAATAAATCATTAAGTCTATCTGTCATGCCGAAGGATTTCAAACAGGCTATTATTAAGCCACTATTGAAGAAACATAACCTTGACACGACCGAACCAAAAAAACTATAGACCTGTTTCGAATTTATCATTCCTCTCAAGGGTTATTGAGAAAGTCGTTGGAATTCGCCTAGAACATCACCTAGACTCAAACGATTTGCACGATACTCTACAATCTGCATATCGTTCATCATCCGAAACTGCACTGTTGCGTGTTCACAATGACATCACTACCGCCTTAGACAACAATTCTTATGCTGTACTTGTCATGCTCGATCTGTCGGCCGCGTTCGTATATGCAGATGATACCCAAATATATCTCGTTATTGAGCCAAACGAAGACTTGAATAATGTGGCTTCTTCTCTCAGTGCTTGTCTTGTCGACATAAAATTATGGATGTGCAGCAATCTTTTAAAGTTAAATCATGAAAAGACTGAATTGATGTTCTTTTGTCCAAAACATAAAATAAAAGACGTTTCTACATTCAATCTTGTTTTTGGAGAGAGCTCAATTAGTGACTCTGCTTTTGTGAAGAACCTTGGAGCCTTCTTCGACCAGACTCTAAGTATGGAGAAAAACTGCAGTTCAATAGTTAGAACATGCTTCAATAATATCCGGAAAATCGGTCGCATCCGTCCGTACATCACAGACGACGCATGTAAAACTTTGATAAATTCACTTGTGACTTCCCGACTCGATTATGCAAACTCGTTGATGTATGGCATAAATAAGCAACTTGTGAATAAACTCCAAAAAGTCCAAAATACTGCTGCGCGGCTGATAACTCGTACCAGGAAATCTGGTCACGTGACCCCGATCTTGAAAGATCTCCACTGGCTCCCTGTCCAATACAGAAGTCAATATAAAATACTTCTGTTTGTATACAATGCATTGAACAATCGTGCTCCAAATTACTTGTCCGAGATTCTCAAAATATACTCTCCTACCAGGTCCTTGCGTTCACAGTGTTCTTTTCTTTTGGATGTTCCTAAAGTTAGAACTGTTACGTACGGCAGTCGTCGATTTGACTACGCCGCCGCCTCACTATGGAACTCTCTTCCTCTATGTCTTAAAAATTCCAATTCTGTTTCCGCTTTTAAAAAAGGACTTAAACCTCACCTCTTTGAACGAGCTTACGAGGGAATGTAAATATTGTTTTTATAGTGATATATATACCTAATGTAAAAGAACACTGAACTGATCTTAAAGTCTTTAATGTTTTTTATTTCGTGCTCTACTGATCGAGTACATGTTCCTTTAATATTTATTTTTTTTTAATGTTTCATTAGTTGTTAATTTATTAAAGTGACTCCCACGCAACGTAATATTTTATGGTCTTTTAGTACACATAAAGTCTTTTAGATATCCTATTTTTATGCACAAATATGTATTTTGTATTTTTTAAAGTAATTTGTTCGCCATTTTGTAAGCTTATATCTATTTTAATGTGAAGCGCACTAGAGTGTCATTATTATAAAGCGCTATAGAAATTATTGTATTGTATTGTATTGTATCACACAGCAAGTGGCATCATACTGTTTATGAAGAATACATTCATGTTTTCGGACAAAAGATAACTTTAAAATGAGATTCCTTGTCTACTTTTTGTCCTTTATAGTTACTACGCCATCTGGTGCCGTCATCAAATCACGGGTCAAAGGTTGTGAAGCCTCGATTTCTTCATTGGGTTCAACTATTATTGTTTGACTGCAAAAAGAAAACATTCTTTACATGACAGACGTAATTTACATATAAATTATCATTCCAGTAAATAACAGCTACAATCCTGGTCACAAGAATTCAGGCACTTACTTTGTATACTGAATTGAGTCTTTTATAGATTCCGGTAGGTAGCGCCCTTTAGTTTCCGGAAGTGCCAACGCTAACAATCCAGATACAAATGCAAACAAGCCGATCACAACTAGCGGCATGGCGACTCCCAAATCTCCGCCTATAACTTCATTCTAGAAAGAGAGAGAGAATGAATAAAGGGGAGGCTAGTTATTTTTTATTTCTACAGGCACGTATATGCAGTTTTGTTAATTGTTGGTCGTGCCACAAAGTTATTCGGAATTTAGAGGAATAATATTTGGAGAAAATTCAGATTGAATCACATGATCACATGACCGTATAAGCAAAATGGTTGAACAGCATTTGGAAAGTCAAAATTATTGAAGAATTAATTTTCAGTACCCATAACATCTTAATATTTTATGTTTATGTTCTTAAAAATAGCTACAAATGCTGATATTATGTAAGTTGTATTTCGCAACATTTTTATTCATACTTTAACTTACAGCTGTACATAGCGATATACAATAACACATACTGGCAAAATATCTATAATTACACTACATGTCCTTTCAATTATAATAAAATACGGCGTCAAAAAAGTAACAAATATGTAAAGTATAATCACCATAATATGTGTACAATCATATACTCACAATAACAGCGATGTATGGCGATATCATTCCCCCGATTCGAGCGCACAGCGAACTAACTCCCATGGCAGAATTCCGGACAACGGTAGGAAAAAGTTCAGCAGAGAAGAGGTAGATGGTGGCAAACGCAGTAGAGGCCCTGATCTTCCCTATAACAGACAGATCCACAACGCTCCACTGCACGCCTGAAAAGTGATCACAATATCACGGTAAACTTTTAAAATTGGGAGGGAAGGGATTGCTATTTTTTAGCAATTCCAGAATCCAAAATGAACAAAAATCAATCGCAAATAAAATGTTCTGCATCATTCTTGTTATGAAAAATGTATGGTAAGTTTCACTTAACTTTGGTGTTAAAATGTTTGCTTATCAATTTGATGTACTCACTAGCATCGCCATACAGGACGGGGAATATGTTCAAAATACACGCACCACCACCGACAAGGAGAGCACTAACGTAAACTGGTTTTCTACCCAGACACTTGAGAGCTACAAGAGAAATCGAGTACCCCACGACTTCAGCCAGACTTGTTAGCAAGAAGTTTACGTAGATGTCGCCACCGAGGTTTCCGACATTCAAAGAGAGGCCACAAAATAACATGCTGACAACTATCCTGTTTAAAGATACTTTCACGCATGTAATATCGTCATGGTAATAAAAATCATCGCTAAATTACTGCCTTGACTGATTAGCCTTTTTTCTTATGCATATAATACCATAACAAGAGGCCCAGAGGCCTTATATATCTTCTGAGCATCATGCAACAACTTTCCACTGATTGAATTCATGTTTAAGCTAGATGCTATGGCATTTACAATTTTGAAAGAGGCCCCATTGCTCATCATAACTATACACTTAACAATTGCTTAATTTGGTTACTTAATACTCATAGGCAGGGTAAGGGAGCAAAAATGCACTTCAACTAATCAGTAATATTCAGCAATAATCAGAAGTGCCCCTACCACACATGAACTCCTGGCCCTAGATCCACATATTGCACAATTTTTGAAAAGGCACCCTTGCTTATCAAAAAAGTTTCATCAATACCAAGGAGCAGATTTCAAACAATTAATTCATTTTCAGTATATATGTAGAGCCCCATCCCCCTCTATGGTACGCCTGACCCTTTGCTTTGAAATTCACAATTCTGAAAGAAAGGCTCTTGCTCATCATAACTATATAGGTTGTTCATCTGCTTAATACCCAGGAGCAGAGAAGAATATTTTCAAAGATTTAATGCATTTTCATTTTTTAATCAATAGAGCACTGCCCTAACACCAGAGACCCTGACCATGGGGCCATAAAATTCACAATTATGACGGAGGCACTTTTGCTCATCATAACTTTGTACTTAGTTAATCTATTTAATACCTAGAAGCAGAGAAGTAGATTTTCAAAGAATTAATGTATTTTCACTATATAATTAATATAGCCCCGCCTAACACCAGAACCCCTGACCCTTAGGCCATAAAATTCACAATTTGTGAAGAGACACTCTTGTTCATTATAACTATGTATTTGGTTAGTTAAATTATTTAAAACCCAGGAGCAGAGAAGATTTTCAATTTTCACTATATAATCAGTAGAGCCACACCCTAAAACCAGAACCCCTGACCATGGGGCCATAAAATTCTAAATCTTCAAAGAGGCACCTTTGTTCATCATAACTATGTACTTAGTTAATTTATTCAATACCCTGGAGCAGAGAAGAGGGTTTTCAAAGAATTAATGCATTTTCACTATATAATCAATATAGCCCCGCCCTTACACCAGAACATCTGACCCTGGGGCCATTAAATTCACAATTTAAGAAGAGGCACTCTTGTTCATCATATCTATGTACTTGATTAGTCTATTTAATACCCAGGAGCAAAGAAGATTTTCAAAGAATTAATGCATTTTCACTATATAAATCATATAAGGTAGGGATGTTTATGCACCAGATGCAATTTGACAAACGTTTGCTTTTTTCAGTTCTGCCATTCCTTAGTCGCAAATGAAAAGTATTTTTGATTGACAGCGGAAAAGCGTTTACAACCAACATGAAGAGTAACGGAAATTAGTTGACTGCATTATGACGAGGGAGTTTTTTTGTGATACCCGATCCTCTGTCAGGGTAAATACACCCATATAGCACATGTGGTAGAACACATAGAATAAAATGTATTCACTGTAAAATTAAACATCTTTTTAAGTGTTATTTTGATTGATGACCCTAGTATAGTTGTCTGAGAATTTGATGAGCACATAATGATATGTTTACAACCAAATCAGCGAATAAACTTACCAAATATTAATATATATGAATTGCTTGGGTGATGAATTATATAACATGTATAGGGTTCCTCTGACGAGTATACGAAATGCATCTAATTTCTCTATTTTTTCCTCTTTTTAGAATGATTGCTGATAATGCGTAGTTTAGAGTACATCAACTCGGCATGGGGTACTATTCAATTTAAAATGACCTCCGTCCCATTCATTACTCATTATCTACATATCTCTACACTATACCCCCAGATAATCGGATGTCAAAGGCCCGCAGGCAATTAAAAACCAAGAATTATGTATTAAAACATCAATAGAATTGCTGTAGTGCACCTTTATTCCTGTTCAAATTCATTTAATGATGTTACGTAGTACAAGTCTGATGCTTTCGTTGTTGTATCTTTTATGTCTTTCTGTAAATTCTTTAACAGAACAATATTATTAATGAAAACAATTCTTCTAAAAGTTAATCATACTAAGGTTCAACTTCAAATAAAGCTACCGCTGACAGAAAAGACACAACTTCATCACTATACGACAAGAGCACACGGCAGATGTTATCGGCTGGAGAAGCTCTCTCCTTTATACAACCTGAGCCCACTTCTGATGCTTTTGAAAGGCCTTGTTTGATCTACTCCCATTTTGTATTCTTAAAATGGACTTTGAGGTTGAATACTGATTATGGTCTCCATTCCTATCTGTTTTGTACTGAAATATTTGACTTGGAAAAAAAGCCATAAGGGAATCTGTGATAAACGTTTTTCACGGTCAGTTTTTTTACGTATGTAGCAATATAACCTTTTTATCTGCATAATTATGAATATGTTTCCCATTTGATTCATTATGCAACCAAGTTGTGCATACAATCACTTATATTTTTTTTTAAAAAGCAAGCTTAAAAAAATGATGTTAAGTTTTCATTTCGGACATTCCTTGGTCTATACATGTACAAGCAAATACATTTTTTTATTTAGTCAGAAGGTGACTTATATGAGTCGGCTTAACACTTATTGCATTATTACTAATTGTACATGTACATTATTTACACTCTTTAGAAGTTCTGCAGATTTTTCCCGTTTTTCCCAGAGAAGACAATAAGCAAATGCGACAGGTGTACCAAATCGACAGGAGATGCTCACTCCCTCTTGTCATCTGATCCTATACCTCTCATGTTTTTGAAGGTCCGTATTTGCTCTGCTCCTGATTTGCTTCTTTCAAATGGACGTTAAACTTGATCACTGTTCGTTATCTCCATATTTCATTTAATGAAAAATATATTTAAAAAATAAATAAAATATCAATTACAAAACTTAAATATGAAAATGACGTTTTAATTAAAACTACATTTCCCTAATTGATACAGCATGTTAAATTGTCATTTTATACTTTTTGCAGGTACAGACAAATTAATATTCTTTTTTTTCAATATTTTCCCTGTTCAAAATATGTTTTGTTCATGTATATGGGGGTAACGAACAGTGTTAGAACACAAAAGCCCTTTAAACAATACAAATTTGGAGTAGAGCCATTAAGAACCTTTAAAATATAAGAGGTAGGATCGATTTTTGTTTAATTTTCATTGTAATCTTCACGTCTTTGTTTTTTTCTTACACGTTTTCCAAATTATCTCAAAACTTCACTCGTGATCATTTGGATTTTTTTCCCATAAAGTTGAGAGAACGGGGACTTCAGTTATAAAATAACTTTTTCAATTTTTGCAGCTTTAATATTATTGTTTTGGGCTTATGAATTGGTCAGTTGTAATTACGCATATGAACCCGTGACAATATTTGACTTTCATCTCAGATCTATAATTCACGCACTTAACATCCATTGTTTTTTTTTTCATTGTTGTAGAAATGGTATTCGTCATCTTCACCTATTACATTATGGAATTTTACAGTCATTGATTTTGTTTCCCAAAATTATAAGCTTAAGAATATAATGCAAAGTTATAAATATTCGTGATCTCAAATTTTCGTGGATTAAAAAGGATTGGTTCGTTGAGATTTAATTTCGTGGATTTTATATATCGTGGCGATCATGAATTCGTGGGATTTTCACACTTAAAAGAGAACAAATATTAAACCTACACAAAAAAGTAAATTTCACAGTATTAACATGACGTTCTTCTGTTCGAAAACGTATTTATGCATCTTTTACATGTATTTAAAGGAAAGAAAATCTGATAAGCTAGCGATTGCAATATACAAGATATGATTTATTCTGTTCTTTTACGCATCCTGCATGATTTCTATCACAAATTGCATAACTATTCTTAGCTTCGATGGGTAACGTCACATCACAAATAATATTATATTAAACATGAAACGCAATGTTCGATATGTAATAAATAACTTCAACACAGTTAGCTAAGCATGTTTAATATAAAAAAATACACATCTCAATGTTTTACAAGAAATACACACACTCTCTCACAGAGAGAAAGACAGAGAGAGACAAAGAGAGGAGAGAGAGAGCATCGTTTGAACCCCATGGTTTACACTCAACAGTGTAATGGAGAGAAGCCTGTTGGGATCTAACGAGGGAGAGAGTATATAACATGTTCAGACTTCTCAGGACAATATAAGGGAAATAACCCTTAATAAATTTAATGCATTATTTTTTATATAGCAATATACCGTAAAATGAAATAATTTGGGCAATTTTTTTCAATTACTCTTAATTTTTTAGTAAACAGGAATTAAAAGTTAAAAAAAAATTAATTTACAATATGTGAAATAGTTAATTATCGTACATGCACTTGGAAGTGCGGAACGAATCAAAATCAATGAATATTTATAATTAAATATAATATGTGAAAAACAGTTTAGGCCCAACCTCATGCATTTCATTCAAACAAGCAAAATACGTTTAAAGACTCGAACGAGACTGTAGCTCTACTGCTTTGTATTCATATTTCAAATGAAGAGAAAAGTGTGTAGCAATCTGACTTGGACTATTCAACGGTCGCATTATATGGATTGATGGTTTGATTTCATTTCCTCTAGTCCAAGATTTCTACAATAAGAATAATACTGTTTGAGGAATACTTTTTTCTTTCTTTTTTTGTTTGTTTGTTTGTTTGTTTTTTTTTTTGTTTTTTTTTGTTTTTTTTTTGTTTTTGTTTTTTTTTTAGTTTTAAAGAAACAAATAAAAAAAAGTTTTTGGTAGATGTTCAAAGGCCTTTCATCGGAAAAAAAAACATTAACAAAATGATAACTATCAACGTGAAGTTGATGTTTTGAAAGAATTTCAGAAAACTTCTATTTTAAGCACATGTAACCATGACAAGAACACTTAGCAAAATTTAAAACAAAAATCAATAATAAGAATGTTTTCTTTTAAGTCTACTTTTTTTTATTTTATTGAAATTAATCTAATAATTAATCGGTCTTCTTCTACGTCAAATCATATTAAAAATCAGACAAAATTCAAAACATTGCACATTTTTACATTATAATTTCAACAGCAAAATCGGTCATCAAAACTTGATATAAAGAATAAGTCTACTTGTATGCTAAATTAAATTGAAGTTAAACTGTAGGAGGCGTAGGGTTTTGAAAACTGTTATTGAACACATACAGACAGAAGACAAACAGAAGATAGACAGGCAGACAGACAGACGACGGATACCTTACTGTCGCATTAGCTGATCTCTGACAGGTAAAGCTAACATAAGAGAGACCAAAGGGCCACATCGCTCACCTGAGCACTGCATGTGGCTAGAATAAAAGGAGAAATCAGTTCAGTATTGAAAAGTTTAAATCCATTAGTGGTCCCAACCTACCCCTAGATGGGAGTGAGTGTGATTTTATCAAACTTTATAAACACTAGCTAATGATGTTTGGATATTTTTTGACTAACTTTGCACGAGGATTTTACCCTTTAAGTTTGAACTTACGTTTTGTCCCCCCTCCCCCCACCACCAATCATCTAACCCATCCCCGGCCATGATTTGAACAAATCTATCTAAACAACCTAAGGATGCTTCAATATAAATATGACCAATTATGGCTTTGCTGTTCTTGAGAACCAGCAATACCGCATGGGGGCATGATTTAACAAATTTAATTTGAATCTACCTGAAGATGCTTTCTATAAGTATGACCAATTATGATTTTACTATTTTTTTGAGACGAATATTTTATAAGATTTTCCCTAAATCTTCTTATGTAAAACTGGGATCGTCTTTTGTGGCCCCAGCCTTCACCCGGGAGTCATGATTTGAACAAAATTTGAATCTACACTACCTGAGAATGCTTCCATATAACCATGGCCAGTCATGGCTTTGCTGTTATTGAGACGAAGATTTTTCCTATATATTTTTAAGTAAATCTTTCCTGCATCTGTGGTTCTTGAGAAACAGATTTTTTAAAGACAGAATTTATTTTTCACTGAATTGTGATTACCTCTCCTTGGAAGAAGGCTGTGGCCCATCATTAGCATAGACTTGAGTTATCTTTACCCGAGGATACTCTATACCAAGTTTGGTTGAAACTGGCACAGAAGTTCTTGAGAAGATGGAAATAGGAAATGTTTACGACAATGACGACAGACAACGGACTTTTAATCAGAAAAGGTTTGGCTTAGGTGAGCTATAAAACTAAAATTCAGCTTGCCAACGCTAACGATAATAAAGAGGCTTTTCTTATTCACTTATTAAGGCAGCGTATTGCTCTATCCAGATGAATCAGTTGCAATTAAATTATTACAGTATGCACCAACAAAACATAGTGCTATATTGGAAACTATCTGTTTCCAATCTGTACCAACAGATCAGATAAATTTCCACATTTTTTCCCAATGTTGGCACACTATATACACATGTAGAAAGATCCAGTTAAAGATCGAGTTCCGACCATAACGAATCAAAACTCGTACGTGTATCACACAGCAAGTGGCATCATACTGTTTATAAAGAATACATTCATGATTTCGGACAAAAGATAACTTTAAAATGAGATTCCTTTTCTACTTTTTATCTTTTATAGTTACTACGCCTTCTGGTGCCGTCATTAAATCACGGGTCAAAGGTTGTGACGCGTCAATTCCGTCACTGGGTTCCACTATTACTGTTTGACTGCAATAAGAAAACAATCATTACATGACATATGTAATTTACATATAAATTATCATTCCAGTAAATAACAGCTACAATCCTGGTCACAAGAATTAAGGCACTTACTTTGTGTACTGAATTGAGTCTTTTATAGATTCCGGTAGGTGGCGCCCTTTAGTTTCCGGAAGTGCCAACGCTAACAATCCAGATACAAAGGCAAACAAGCCGAACACAACTAGCGGCATGGCGACTCCCAAATCTCCGCCTATAACTTCATTCTAGAAGGAGAGAGAGAATGAATAAAGGTGAGGCTAGTTATTTTTTATTTCTACAGGCACGTATATCAGTTTTGTTAATTGTTAGTCGTGCCACAAAGTTATTAGGAATTTAGAGGAATAATATTTGGAGAAAATTCAGATTGAATCACATGATCACATGACCGTATAAGCAAAATGGTTGAACAGCATTTGGAAAGTCAAAATTATTGAAGAATTAATTTTTAGTACCCATAACAGCTTAATATTTTATGTTCATGTTCTTAAAAATAGCTACAAATGCTGATATGATGTAAGTTGTATTTCGCAACATTTTTATTTATACTTTAACTTACAGCTGTACATAGCGATATACAATAACACATATTGGCAAAATATCTATAATTACACTACACGTCCTTTCAATTATAATAAATATACGGCGACAAAAAAGTAACAAATATGTAAAGTATAATCACCATAATATGTGTACAATCATATACTCACAATAACAGCGATGTATGGCGATATCATTCCCCCGATTCGAGCGCACAGCGAACTAACTCCCATGGCAGAATTACGGACAACGGTAGGAAAAAGTTCAGCAGAGAAGAGGTAGATAGTGGCAAACGCAGTTGAGGCCCCGATCTTTCCTATAACAGACAGACCCACAACGCTCCACTGCACGCCTGTAAAGTGATCACAATATCACGGTAAACTTTTAAAATCGGGAGGGAAGGGATGGCTATTTTTTACTAGCAATTCCAGAATCCAAAATGAACAAAAATCAATTGCAAATAAAATGTTCTGCATCATTCTTGTTATTAAAAATGCATTGTAAGTTTCACTAAACTTTGGTGTTAAAATGTTTGCTTATCAATTTGATGTACTCACTAGCATCGCCATACAGGACGGGGAATATGGTCAAAATACACGCAACACCACCGACAAGGAGAGCACTAACGTAAACTGGTTTTCTACCTAGACACTTGAGAGCTACCAGAGGAATCGAGTACCCCACGACTTCAGCCAGACTTGTTAGCAAGAAGTTTACGTAGATGTCGCCACCAAGGTTTCCGACATTCAAAGAGAGGCCAAAGAATAACATGCTGACAACCATCCTGTTTAAAGATACTTTCACGCATGTAATATCGTCATTGTAATAAAAATCATCGCTAAATCACTGCCTTGACTGATCAGCCTTTTTTCTTACGCATATAATACCATAACAAGATGCCTAGAGGCCTTATAGGTCACCTGAGCATCATGCAACAACTTTCCAGTGATTGAATTCATGTTTAAGCTAGATGCTATGGCATTTACAATTTTGAAAGAGGCACCATTGCTCATCATAACTATACACTTAGCATGTTTAGTTTGGTTACTTAATACCCATAGGCAGGGTAAGGGAACAAAAATGCATTTCAACTAATCAGTAATATTCAGCAATAATCAGTAGTGCCCCTACCACACATGAACTCCTGACCCTAGATCCACACATTGCACAATTTTTGAAAAGGCACCCTTGCTTATCAAAAATGTTTGATTAATACCAAGGAGAGATTTCAAACAATTAATTCATTTTCAGTATATAAGTAGAGCCCACCCACACCCCACCCCCTCTATGGTATGCCTGACCCTTGCAATGATGTTCCCAATTCTGAAAGAAGGGCCCTTACTCTTCATAACTATATAAAGGTAGTTTATCTGCTTAATACCCAAGAGCAGAGAAGAAAATTTTCAAAGATTTAATGCATTTCCACATTTTAATCAATATAGCACTGTCCTAACACCAGAGGCCCTGACCCTGGGGCCATAAAATTCACAATTATGAAGGAGGCACTCTTGCTCATCATAACTTTGTACTTAGTTAATTTTTTTAATACCTAGGAGCAGAGAAGAAGACTTTCAAAGAATTAATTCATTTTCACTATATAATCACTAGAGCCACGCCCTAAAACCAGAACCCCTGACAATGGACCATAAAATTCAAAATTTTGGAAGAGGCACTTTTGTTCATCATAACTATATATGTTAATTCGTTTAATACCCTGGAGCAGAGAAGAGGGTTTTCAAAAAATTAATGCATTTTCACTATATAATCAATATAGCCCCACCCTAACACCAGAACCTCGGAACCTGGGGCCATAAAATTCACAATTTTGGTAGAGACACCCTTGTTCATCATAACTTTGTACTAAGTTAGTTTATTTAATACCCAGGAGCAGAGAAGAAGATATTCAAAGAAATAATGCATTTCCACTATATAATCAATAAAGCCCCACCCTAACACCTGAGAACCCCTGACCCACGGCCATAAAATTCACAACTTTTGAAGAGGTACTCTTGCTCATTATAACCTCAAATGTATGTACTTAGACGAGTGCCACAGGTGATCTAAAAAGTAATATAAAGAAACTCTACATTTCTGCATGTTTTACTTCTGAAGAGATTGACCATCTCAAAATTTACAAGGCAGTAAATACGATAAACTTTTAAGGGATTTTGTTCTGACATTTGCCTTTCAGCAGATTAGATCACATTCTCTGTATATATTGACCTGTCCTATTTTACTATAAATTGCTGTTACTTACCAATTAAAAAATATAATCACAGATCTGAAAAGAAGTTTTGGCGTTACACACAGTTGCCACACCGGAATGCATCGGTCGTTTTCGAACTTTTCATTATAGTCAAAGAGTTTTTCGGGAAGTTTCCGGTTATTAACACGAGCTGCATGGCGGAGAATATCCTCGGCTTCTTTCTCTCTTCCTTTAGTTAACAGCCATCTAGAGGATTCTGGGATAATGCTTAAAAAGAAAAAGAAACAGAAATCAGTTACTGGAACAGTTAAATGGGTGTTCATATTTATAACCTTAGTTTCGTAGAGGATCTATATTTTTCATAGTAAAAAAATATCTGCATTCAAGAAAACATATAACTCAATATTATGAGTTGATTAAATTGTAATTTTCATCTTTTCTTGTTGCTAGCGCTCCGAGCGGTAGCAACTACGTTAGTCCAAGTTCCTTGAATACGCATGCTTCACGGTCGTGCATTCTGGGAAAATGTGAAAACTACTATATATTAATAATTTCGTTGTAATTGATAAATAACCATGTTTATTTATTGTGTAACACTTTTAATTATATATTTGTAACACTTCAAATTTTCCGTGTTTTTTTTTTCTGACGGAAAAGCCCGAGTCATTATCTGATTGTTCTAAACAAAGAACAGGGAGGGAGGTTTTTCTGCGTCTAAGTAGACTCTAGTTTCTGTTTAGTCAATTCAGCCAATCTTACAAAGTCCAGAAACAAGAATTAACATTAAAAAGAACGAATAAATCCATTCTTTATAAAAATAAATTCTGATGTGTATGGCTTTTCACCTAACATTTCTTGACAAAGATGACCTAATTAAAGGACCAAGCTGCTTCACACTCTTCACATTCGGAACTCTCTGGATTTCTTTATACATCATACTTTTGATTTATATTCTATATTCCTTTTAACTCCCCTGTATTTTCTCCCCTCTTTTCATTACCTATATGTCTATTAAATACACTTCACAAAAAAATTATAACTTTATCACTCTCCAGCCTCGATAAAAATCAAAGAATTCAGCAAAATAAATTACTTGATCACGGATCCTCCTTCCTGTGTTTAAAAATTGCTACGGCGCTAGCTCAATTATCTTTTTTGAAAGATAAACTTGTTACGTATATATTCCTTCAGCTCCTATGTGAGCTTCACCCTTGTTTACACATACCGGGGTACGTTTCATTTTGTTTTAATTTTTATAACTCATCTGTATGGACCTGCCCCCATCCTTGTCCATCATTTATTTAAAAAAGGAGATATCTACTCACCATATATAAGGTATAAATAGTAAGGCGGGGACAGACACGGCCAGGTTAAGGTAGCGCCATTCCCTGATCAAGTATGCAAGCAGCGCAAGAACCACAGCGCCAAACGCCCAGAAAAACTCCAATGCGATCCCGGACATCATTCGATATGACGGGCCTACCAATTCCATTACTATAATATTGTTAGAAAATATTGTCTATTATATAAAATGTTTACAGAAAATAAGATATCTAAATATTAATGTCCGACCAAAATGATAACCATCTTCTTTACAATGTGAACAACTTGATAAAACAGAAATTTTGATCAGCATTTTAATGTTATAATGGCGTCCATGTTTTGAAATGCGTTTTCGTAAATTTTAGATAAATTTTTCATTCAGAAAACAACATTTAAAAGAAAACATACTCGAACTCGTTACATACTCATTATTCATTTTTCACCCTTTTATAAACAATTGCTTCTTTGTTCAAAATACCGGGGTATTGCAAAAAATCAACTTATATAAAGTCCTAGTCACAAAAACTGGACTATTTGATTAATATTAGAGTTAAACAGAAATAACTTACTCATAGTAAAGGACACAGCCAAGAGACCTCCAACTGATGCCCCCGACAGGAAACGCAGGCACATAAAGGTCAAAAGGTCACTGACAAAGGTGACGACGATGTTAGGAATGATGTGCAAAGCAAGGCTCAACAGTAGACCTTTCTTTCGCCCAAATCTACAAAAAAAGTCATTGCTGGCAAGACCAGAAAGGGATTGTAATGTGAGTTAGGTCAGAATGAGGTCAAAATTATTCACAGGACTATCAACTAACTTGCACAATGAAAATGTCACGGTCGCATTAGAGCGGACCAAATTCCGAGGTTCAACACTTTCCGCTTGACTTTGATAACAGAACTACTAGTGTGAATTGTTTGAAGGGACTCCTGTAGTTACGTTAACTGTCTATGAGGGTTGTTCGAAAAGTTCGCGGACTGATGTGATAAAGTTAATACTATGTAGTCTATCGAATTATCGTAAAATAAAAAAATAACATATCATCACCCGGCGCTGTCGCCATTTAGTTTCATGACGTCATTATTTCTTGAGGTCAGCATTTTCTACACATGAGATTCCTTGGAGTTAATTACATATTTAAACCGGTTCTTGTTTATTTAATTGTACAATGTCATGAACAGCTGATTTCAATGCATATTAAATTGTAAATATATACATAGTGAAAAATCCTCGCTTGAAGATTTTGTCTTCACAAGAAGCTCTTTTATGAATTAAACCGGGTTACATGCTGTCAGCAAAAATCTACAGTGCACGTCCTCTTTGACATATGTTTAAAGCGCATGCCTGGCACGTGTACACGGAGAATTTATATGTATACGTAACATTATAAATTGTGCTGAGTGGCCAAATTTTCTTGACACTGATAAAGAGTTGAATCAACATTTGTACCTCATGTTAAATAAACGTATTCATTTATAACCTCATGTGAGTACGTACACAGATAAAACATTAGAGTGATTGCTTTGAAGGAAAGTATGTATCTATATCCGGGTCATTTTTCTGCTTACACATTAACCTGATTTTGCATCAAGGTGACAAGGTGTTTTCATTTTATTACATGTAAACTTATATATAGAAGGCCATATAAGAGAAAATGCAGAAACATATAAATACACACCACAGGGTTATGCTTTTTGTTTTGTTAAAGTGTTGCTGCTCGCTCGACTCCATTTTTATAGCCATTTTTTATTGGGGTGGTGGTTTATTTGATAACATATAGTAATACAACATTAAAGAAATTGCAAAAGAATAATAAATACACGACAGGGACTATGACTTTCGTTTTGCTATATAGTTGTTGCTATTGTTGATTTTAATATTTTTTTTAAATTCCAGAAACGAAAGAAAATTAAAAAAAAAACTTACGCATCAGCGACAATACCAGACACGAATGCTCCAACCATGAACCCCGCCATAAATGACATCACTGTGTGGGTGACGTAGGACTTTTTGTGACATACGAGATCGATCTAAAAATTAAATGTAATAAATACTGAATTAATTAAAAAATCTTAATTCTTTAGGATTATGGCCTGTTACCAAACTAGGGCATGTGAAACGTTACATGCACTATATTCCGAACTTTTGATTTGTGTAATTTACAATTTTGCCTTGTATAATAATTTAAGTTATACAATTTTGCAGAATCTTACTAGAAATATTGTTACTATCTGAAAAGGATTTAATAATTCGAAAACAGATTAATGAGAGAGAGGGTGGGATTAGGGACTAAATTTCAATAAATGTACGTTTTTCAACTTTGAAAAGTAGACTGCTGATTTGTTAAAAGTACTAGGTAATTACGTTATACATGTATGGTATTTTATTTTTTTACAAACCTCAGTCACAAAAGTACTCAGAAAATCCGTCTTGTCGTAGACCCACTTCGAACACTTCCGCATGAAGCTGGAATCCTCGATACTTGATTGGTTGTCGCTATGGTAACTGTATAAATCGCACTGGGAGTAAGGTGACGACAGAGATAATGCGGACGGCGGTACACTGCGGTTGATCATCGTTTCGTGCCCAGTGCCCTGTATCTTGTAGGTATCGTTTTCTGAGATTGAACACCTAAAGAGTAAATAATATTAATATCAGACAAGAATTCCTTAATAATTATTGTTCTGTAACTGTTATAATGTAATAATTATGGTATATCGTTTGTGATATTTTATTTTAATTTTTTTGCAGGAAAACATTGAGGTGAAAATTGTACAGGCTTAAGGAGGTTCGTTTCTGAGCCTTTTGAGCAGATTCCTTACCTTTATTTCTAAATTCTGTAATTAAAAGTTTTAACACTAAATATGGATTCTACAATGCAAATTGAACTATATTCAATATATTAAAAAATGCGATTAAATTCCATTCAGATACATGTAGGATTAAGCCAGGAACTAAATTTTGTGGCTGAAGGGTTTTTTTAAGAGGAAAATGATCAATTTTTCTCTTTTCAAATATATATAGTACTGTTAAGTTTAGATTACTATTTTCCATGTTGGTTGCACATAGAAGTGTTTTTTTGCAGTGAAACGTTGTTTTTCTTTTGCAGTTCTGAAATGTCTGAGAAATTACTTTTTTTATGAATTCTTTCAACGAATCGTGACAAATATTGTTAATGTATTCTGAAAGTCCAGGAAAATATAGAGCCAATTTTAACATAAAATTGACACCTTTTTAGCATGCAATACTAGTATATCTAAAGAGAACAAGATAGGCTAAGACCCCATTTTTGCCCCTAACTTTGGGTGTCTTTCAGAATGATGTAACAATTTATCCATAAAAACCTGTTGTCATCCCTGCCACAAAATGAGTGTTGGTTCTTAGTTTTGAAATACACAGAGGTCACAGAGAAGTCATTTTATGCAAATTGTGATCCATTGTACAGCACATTTTGCTTCGGAAAACATAAAGCACAAGCTTGTCTATCTACCAAATTTATACATTTTATATGTAAAAATCTTGGATAGGCAACCTTGTGCTCTATGTTTTTCCAAAGAGAAAAGGGTATCTCAAATATGATGGAATTCTACCAGATTTGAGGAAATTCGAGAAATTGTCCAACTTCTGCACCCTCTTGTGGCTTCCATTAAACCTTTGAATCCAAATAAGTGCAAGTTTTAAAGCAAGCATCATTTCAAGGTCTCAACTGAAAACTATCACAATTTTACCAGTGATCTGATTTTTACATGTACATTAAATAAGGGGCCAGATTTGGCCGTTACCCTACCTTGTCCTTTACATCAGATATCCATAAAATAAGGGGCCAGATTTGGCCATTACCCTACCTTGTCCTTTACATGTACATCAGATACCCCCAATTTTGAAGTTCTTTTATTGAATATTAAAAATAACTTTGACATATATATCTGCTTAAATTTAGCAAAAGTTTAAGACTTTAAAAGAAAGTTCGTGCATTTTAAATGCCAGGAAAATCACATTTTGTGAGTGCAGAAAGGTTAAATAATTAGTAATGCAAAGAAATTTTGAACTTTTTCTTCGTCACAATTTTAATGTCTCTTTTTAATTTAAAAATTAATATTAGTTTATTTGGTTCCATGATTTAATTTCTAAAAACATTGGAGGGAAAATGTCGAAAATGTTATTTTGACGAAGATACACTTTTTAGTGTAAAAAGGTCATACCGGGGTATTTAATGTACTGTGGTACCAAAAAAAGCATATTATTGACCACTATTTTTTGTTTTAATATTTAATTAAGCTTTGTGAGTAGAAACTAAAAATATACTTGACAAAAACGTTTCAGACTTTAAATATCAGGAGTCAACCTCCTTAGAATTGAAGCATACATTTTTGCAGGCTTCAAATGTCTAATATCAAAAAGAAAAGAAATGTTTGAGTTCTATTTTCTCCGTTTTTTCAACATAATTTTTTTTTTCAAGAAATTATATATTAGTAGCTTGAACGTTACACAGTAAAAGTTGTTAAAATTGATATAAGAGAATATATAGAGTTGCATGTTTCCTTCTGGTCATGGATGCTTGTATTCATATTTAGGCCGTGGTAGTAGCAGGTCTATTACGTAAACGAAGCGTATCTTATTCCATGCTACCGTCATCGTTTCGACATTTATACGTTTCCAGAATTTTGCGAAGAGAGATAAAAGTTGATAGGGTATGCATCCCCCCTTCCTAAATCTGAACTGTTTTGCTTAATTCCTCAATATAAACTATAATATTTCCGAAATTAAAAAGAAATTAATTCAAAGAAACACGATCAAAAATTGTTGATTTTTTAAAACGGAAATATGCTCGTTGATTAATTTAAAAAAAAATAACCCTAAGAAATCTAGCACTAAGAAAACTATAATATTTCCGAAATTAAAAAGAAATTAATTCAAAGAAATACAAAATGTGTTGATTTTTATAACGGAAATATGCTTGTTTATTAATTTGAAAAAAAAAAATAACCCAAAGAAATCTAGTCTGTTGACGTCAATTGTATTTATTTTTAACATTATGGTTAGTAATTACTATTCGGAAGTATTTTATAGATAATTTCCAGATTTTGTGAAAAAGTAAAATAAGGAGATATACATTCTCTACACGCATTCTCTAAGAGTGCACTTGCACTGAAGGCTACTACAAATGTCAGTGTATATTAGCAGATCTACATGTATATGTCTTAAAAATCGGTCAAGGTTCACAATTTTATCTTAATTTTAGGTTTAAAAAAATACATAGCTTCAAAAATATGTTCACGTTCATAATAATTGAAAAGTAAGTTACGACTTAATGATTATATTTATAAACCTGATAAATACAACTATATAGCATTCCGCCAGCGGAGTGATACATGAAAATTCGCCACTTATTTGTTAATGTCCCAGGAGCTCTCTGATTCTTACGCTATCTGTAACTTAGCTGATTTACACGTGTAATCTGGGTGATATATTGTAGATTTAGAGTGCTTGCATAGTCCGCAGGAGGAGGTCGGCTTACTCATCCTATTATTTACAATAATTACAACAAATTGTCATTCACTAATTAATATGCCCTTTCTCCCTTTGTCTCAGGACATTGCCTTGAAGTGCACTAGAATTTGGACAATCTACACGTGCATCTCTCTCTCTCTCTCTCTCTAGCACGTGTATCTATAACACTAGGTTAATATCCTGGGTGCACTGTAAATAGGTCGAATCTCTCAATCGCATAGATTGCTGGCCACCGTTGACATCTGTTACATGATTATAAGTTTATCAGTTAGCCTTCAATAAATAAGATTTCCTAGCGTTCAAGGATATTAAAAAGCTGAATAAGAACTTTTTCTACATGTTGATTTTCTGAATAGATATTTTATGTCCTAATTAAAACCAGTATCACTTCGCTATTTCGCTGTTCAATTCGTGACTTAAGTCGTGAAGATAGATTTAAAAACTGAATTGATCTTTTTAAACCGGGTTTTGCGTTGGAAATGTCCAATTATTAAAATGGTGAAAAGGCGTTGGGTTGGTGACCTTGCAGGGCTGAAAAATGACTCCTCTCTCTCTCTCTCTCTCTCTCTCTCTCTCTCTCTCTCTCTCTCTCTCTCTCTCTCTCTCTCTCTCTTTTTTTTTTTTTGCATTTCGCTGTTCATTTGTACGTGTACAGGTATAATAATGTTATATACTGCTTGGATTTTCATTACTTATCAGAAAAAAATAACAGCTGTTAAACAAATTCTATAAACTGCATGTCTTAATATGGATTTTAAACCAAATATTAAGATTCATATAGACAGCAATAATTTTTTGTAATTAAAAAAAATCTGCCTAGGTTTTGTTTTGTTTTGTTTTTTTTTTTCATTTTAGAAATATTTTAATTATTTTTTAATTTTTTGGAGGGGGGTGGGTTATATAGGCGTTACAAGAATCTGGTTACGAGTGCTTTTTGGGGCTTTTAGAAATCGTAACACTGACGCTGACGCGGTTTGGATAGGGTGGGGTGGGGACTAGAGGAATTACAAGAATACGGTTTTGGGTCCATATTGGAGGCTTTAAGAAACCGTGAAGCTTACAGTAACGAGTGGTGCTGGGTGGGGGATGTGGGGGACGGGGTTGGGGTGGAGGGGAAACTCACCTGTGCTGAGGCACCCCCAGGATGAAGACGGTCACCATGACCTGCATGGCGCTGGTGATGATTGGGAGACACAGGAGGACATATACCCTCCGCTGGTATGTCCCGAACTCCCCCACCTGTCTCAGGGCGCTATCGTATGTCATCACGGACACCTGATAAAATCACTTTGTCCGTGTGTCTGTATAGTCTCCACTGAAAATCTCCAAATATCTCACCACCCCCAAAAACTTAAAGTCCCTTCCACAGCTGTTATAGTGAAATGTTTACTCCAGGGAATCCTGACTTCTTCAGCTGTGCGCTTTGTGTTAACTGATCGGTTGCACGGGGTATCCCCGTCTATTTATAGCTGTTTGTTCTGTTCCGGCCTTCTGTCTGTGGAAAATTACGCTGTTTGTATTTTGGCACAAAATCGTATTTGCTTTATGTGTGTCAAGTGTTGTCAATCCAAATTTTATCGTTGTTTTTCATTACGTTTACGCATTTGTAATAAAATTTTGATATTTTTGTCAACACGATAACCCCATGACACTACTGTCAACTTTAAAGATGATAACAGGTTTACTTCACAAATCGATGTTTGATTGATTTATCGGGTGAACGCAGGGTATATGCGTAAATCATGTCACCATTCATGTATTGCGCATAGTATGGTCAAGGTTTGACCTCATGTACAACATTTGGAGGAAAAGAAAAGAATCCTCAGAGGGTTCACTGACAATTCGGGCAATGCAAAATTAGATCATTCACAAATATACCGCAGGGGTAGGTATTGGAATTTTTCCTCTAGAACCCAAATCTACATGACTTTACTTTGCAAAAATCCCCTGCAAAACCTCTTTCCCCCTACTACCCCCCCCACCACAAAAAATGTAGAGAAAAAATAGGATAGGGAGTAAAGACAGGAGGGTAGGGGTAATAAAAAGGGTCGCAAAAATAGATTAATTCCAAATTTTGTTAAAAATTTTCTTTAAGTTTTGAACGATCTCCCCGAAAAAAGACTATAATTCTTCTATGACAGACGCTTTGTGTCCATTTCACTTAAAATCGGAAACTCAAATGGAAAAAGATTTTCAAAGTGACTTTAAATGCAAACAACGCAAAAAGTAACTAGCAAACTGCAGAAAAAAATTATGCTTATATTTTTATTTAATATATTTATTCTTTTTTTTTTCGTAAAAAAAATTCAATATTTCATAATTGAAAAATTGATAATTGTCCTTTTCCTGGAAATTGCTTCGAATATAATTTATATCACACTTCCTTAAATTTTTTTTTCTTGTGAACATAAGATTTA
Organism: Saccostrea cuccullata; assembly: GCF_032062105.1. Taxonomy (NCBI): domain Eukaryota; kingdom Metazoa; phylum Mollusca; class Bivalvia; order Ostreida; family Ostreidae; genus Saccostrea; species Saccostrea cuccullata. The sequence goes on along the minus strand of NW_026929462.1, from coordinate 207,570 downwards.
ATTTTACTAAAAATATTATTTCTTTTTTAAATTGAAAAGTATCAAATTTCAAAATAGACTGCTAAAATCACAATCGTTTGAGTAAAAATAAATTAATCTAATAGCAAACTAAATAGTTCCTCCCCTTAATTTTTCATACATGAGAACTACTACCATTTATCAATGCATTTACAACAGTAAACCCCCCCTTCTTTTGTTTTATATGTATATGTACATTGGATATCGCATTTGGAAAGAAAAAAAATTATATGAAACAAATGCATGTAGTTTTAACTCGTTAGAACCGGTTTTTATACGGCCATGTAAGTATGAAAGATTTTATGCTTGGCCCCAACTTTTTTCAATGCCAACTTTCTTTCACTTCCAATTTTTTAGCATACAATACTACATTTCCTTGATGTCACTTTATCGTGGTAAGAAGTGGGGACCCCCCTTGCCCCCCCCCCCCCAACCCCCGTTGCTATGTGCATTCCTGCAAAATCTATCTCTTCTTAAATGTACAAATATATATCACTTTATATTATATATAGATAACTAGAGTAAATGTATTCTAGTTATGTTTTTAATTTTTATTCTTCCACCTATCTTTACTGTTTTATGACAAAATATCTCAAAACTAGGTTAGCATATTTTGTGATGATATGTACACATATTCAGGCGGCAACATATATATTTTTTATAACTTCTTCCGAATTTAATCATTTTCTTAAATTACCATCAAATCCAGCTGATAAAACAAAATCTGTAAATGATTGATTTACCAAATTTTAAATCTGCAAATATTTAGTTAGGAGAGTTCAATATATTAACGGTCAACAGTAAAATACCCCCGCACACTATTAGTCTTGTTGCTCACTTATTGTATCATGATATACGAGGTTATTGTCCCCTTTCTGCCAGACCAAGTCCTTAGGGCCTTGTAACCCCCTTACTTAAAGTATGCTTTATCTAAGGTACAATTCCATGCCAAGCATATTTATGTAATCTTTAATCGGTTGTGTACAGCTTTTTCCGTAGTTTCCAGTTCACTGAACTTAATTATATCATTTCACCGTTTATTCATTTTTTTTGTTCTGAACAGTTGATCTCGGGTCTCTTTAGTATGCACATGTATTAATAGTTTACCGACGTGGTTACGCCTTTTTATAATTTTTCGGGCCGTATTTAGGCCTTCACCCTTCTCGTCCCATAATACGTACTTTCCATCAAATTAACGCAGTCGGTTTCATCTAGTTTTTTCCCCTTTTAGCTAGAATTGAATTAAGCCTTATTCCCTGCGATATAATTGTAAATCTACTATTTAATTACAATTTTTATTCAGAGTTCTCGTTCAGTGCTTTCTCTCAGGCTGAACAATTGAACCGACGTGTCATTAAAATTTTAGATCGTGATTTTGTAAGAATTATTTCAAATTAAACTAATAAAGTTCTAGCACTAGTGAGTAAAATATGTTCATATAATGGACAAACATTAGAGCAAGTATACATTTTATAATATATATATTATAAATAAAAACAGACGCACTATTTCTCATGCTTATAAACTGCGATATACACAGGTCAGTGGTTTAAAAGTACATTTTACTCAATTAGATAAATGCACTTTTAAAAAAAAAAATATGCTTTTTGTGATTATACGGAACTACGTAGAACTGAAAAATTGATACACTGCCATTACAGGTTTTTTCCCGTTTTAGCATTCTTTTCTCAATTCGTTTTGAATTATCAGCGAAGTAGTAAATACCACATGGGAACATGTGTACATTTTATCGGAAATAAGGACCTAAGCTAAGAAGGAAATGTAGTATCAAGAATGCTGGGAGGGGGGAGAGGTCAACAAATTAACCATCAGATATAACTTATTTTTTGATTTATATATGATGTATTAAGCTGTCAACTATCATTTCGCAAAGAAAAATTTCATAGATTTTAGTTTTAAAATTTGATCATTTTTGTTTATCTTTATGTGGAGCTCTTCTTCTAAAGGAAAACAAAATAGTAGTCTGAAAATGGCCACAACCACACAGACCACTTAAGGACAGATGAGGCAAACAAAAAATGGATGCCTGGATTGGTATATATTTTTTGGCCTAATTTCATTGAAAATGATGCAAATAATAAATTTCAAGAATATAAAAAAAATTGTAAACCTTCTGTGATGTTCAAAACTCCTGTCTGGTTGAAACCAACCTTATTATGCTATACAGATATTATTTCACTTCAAATCCCATTATTGTGAAAATTTGAATAAAAATTTGAAAACTACGCGGTGAAACTTATTCATTTTAAACATTAAACATGACTCAAGTTGTTTTTTTCAAATTTTTTGACAAAAGTTTGTTTGTATCATCTGTCCTTAAGGCAATATACAATACAATCATGTCCAATCCAGTTACGTTAAATGGCTTCAAATAAAATAAAATATACTGGTGAAATTCAACAATACAATTCAGGAGCAGTGGACACAAGGACTTTTTTAACATCGGAGGTGGGATCAGGTGCCACTGAGAAGTGAGCATCCCCTGTCGACCTTGTACTCCTTGTCTGTGTAGACAATTCAGTGGGTATAGATCTTTTCCTATGACGTAGTTTGCCTCGGAGTTATTCCCCTTAGCCGCCATCTTCTAGGGCAAAGTACTGAATTTTCCTTTTTGAGCAAACAATTCTAAACATGCATGCCAGAAAAATATGGGGGAAATATTTACAATCTTAAAATTAATAATCAATAGAGTCTTTAACAAATGTATATTCATAAGAAAAATAGCATTATCTTTACCTCAGTAACTGATCAGTATAACAAATTGAACTTGGTTGAATGATGAAGGGATTTGGGATATGACGGCCCATGGGGAATTACTCTTGCTTAAACTATCTCAATGGAAAACACTCTGTACAATGGCCTTAAAACGCCAGGCACCATTTGACTTCATGGTATATTGTTTTTGTTGACAAGATCATTGTATCCACCATAGAACTTGCGGAATTATGACTTTAAATAAAACTGTTCCATGTTCTTGTTTCATCATCTTCAACTTGTTTGTCAATAGCCTGCCTCGCTTTAGAATTTGTTTGTACGTAGAGCACACTCGATCCTTGTGTATCGAATCAACAGAGAGAAATAAACCCATTATGCAGTGATAAAGGTGTAAACTGCTTCATGATGGATTGAAAATTCGAAGTCACCACGTTTTGTCATTAAGCTAAAGTTTGATAGGTTAAATGAATCTAATTTATAAATCTGAAGTAGTTAAGAAATATCTCATACTGTTTCCTTATATTAATTTTCAGATTTTATTTTCTATAAACGGGACAAAACTACAGTATTTATGGTTACTGAGCCGAAATTAAAAGAAATAAAACACAGATTTTAATTCAAATGATGATTTAATATGTAACAAAAATATCTTAATTTATAAAATTATAAATAATCACTATTGATATTATACATATCATTTGAAAAAGTCAATTTAAAGTACATGATTTCTGATTAATATGTAAATTTAATGATTTATATGTAACTAACATGAAAGAAAACAAAAAGGTTTGACATCAAGTAAATCTTTACATTTTATACAAACGTAATTTACATACCATGTATAATTTCTTCATGATAAGAATAAACCTCAATTCAATGAAAGACAGTGCAGTTTTATAGACGGATACGTAAAATGTTTAGAACATCTAAATAAAACTTTTAAAACATGATAACATCAAAACATATCAGCTAATCATGTCATGGTTCAATATCAGTCTTTGGATATACACATGTAGAACAAATGAGTTAGCAATTCTCTCTCTCTCTCTCTTGCCACCCCTCCCCCTCGCTCTCTTTTACAATAAATAAATTAAAAAAAATCAATCATTCAATCCATTTTGCTCTATTTAGTACAGAACTTCTACGGAATTTTTTCTCAGAACATATTGCTTTCAAAGTAAAGTTATTTCCTTGAAAAGGTTATTAAATCATTTTTACTTTGTAATAGAACTGAAGTAATTTATTCAAGAACCTTTACCAGATTCATTGCAGCAGGAAAAGCTTGAAGCTAATACGTATATGAGTTGACCTTCCTTAGGAATACTGTGTGATATAAGTAAAAACAAATTGGCTGGCAAGAAGGTAGAAAAGTTTCCAATTGTACGCCTGATTAAAACATGACCTTTTATTGGTTGAGTAATATAGATTATCTGTAAATTGTCGGCTCTGATTGGTTGTTGTTGAGGCTCTGAATCGTCAGCTCTGATTGGTTGTCTTCAAGGCTATGAATCGTCGGCTCTTATTAGTTGTCGTCAAGGCTCTGAATTATCGGGTCTGATTGGTTCGTTTAGAGGCTGACTGGAGACTTCTTCCAATTCAATACTGTAGACATTTTTTGATCTGAAAAAACGTATTAAACAACCTATATATTACGCATTAATGGTAATGTATTATAGAGTACTCTTTCACGATTAATAACTTAATGAATGATATAATCAGTTCTCAATGATAAATGTCAATTGAATAATACAGTGTAGCCTATCTTAGTTCATTGAACTTGACTTTTTAACCATTTCCATAATCGCGGTTGAACCGTATTAGATATATGGTAGGTGCCTAACTTAAAAGAATAATTACATCCCTTTGCCCTTGAAATTGATCATTTATTTACATGATTCCTAAATACTTAAAATGGAAACTCTTAAATTATAACCGTTTTTGATAAAAAAAAAGTTTGTCCCCTTTAATGATTTGTGTTTATCATTAAGGTTCAGCACTGTTTTCACATTATTAGCGGAGTTTTGTTGTTGTTGTTAGGTGGCAAGTTCCCTTGATATATCATTAATTTATCATTGTTGTTGTATATTTTGACCTTGACCGCTTCTCATTGAGAGGCTGAAGGGATTTTATATTAGCATAATTTAATTTTACAAATGTAGTTGTAACACGTCATTTGATTGGGTAAAAGATTTGGTGCATTTCGTATAACATAACTTGTATAGGTCACAATGAATTACGTCAAAAATGTATTACTCTTTCTGACGTTACTTTTAAAATTTTCTCAGTTTGGACGAAAAATTGTCTCATTGTCTACACTGAAATTAAATCACAAGGAATGAAGCTTATTAAAACTTATGTTATACGATATAACAAAACTTTGGTCAGTTTGCGGTTTTTTAAGTGTAAACTGACCCAAGTTATGTTATATTGTACAACATAAGTTGAAATAAGCTTCATTTTTTACATAAAGTATAAAATAAAAATACAGTACATCTTCCTTATGTCGAACACAAAATTCTCGAAAAAGAGGGATCTGCTTCAGAGAATTGGTATTCACAATCACTTTTCCTAATGTTTTCAATCTTGGCGTGCTCTAAACTTCGGATATCTAGAATTCTATAATCTGTCTAATCAAGATGACGAGGTTGGATTATTTAAGTATGAATATAATTAAAAAGATACTAGTATATCAATCCTAAGGAAATGGGCGTTAAGATTCTTGACTTTCTTCCGACTTCTTACTTACTGATCAAAGGCGATGGTGTCTTCGATAGTTTCAGGTAACTTCCGATTCAACGTTTCCGGTAATATCATTGACATTAGACCAACTATAACTGCAGAGGATCCGAAAACAGCCATCGGAAGCACTCTTCCAACATCCCCTTCAATAATTTGGCCCTGTAATAAAATACTGAATATTTTTAACCCTGCTTGGCGGGAAACTATTGTCTTGGATTCATCCTGTATAAAATAGTATATATTTTTAAGCCCCTTTCGAACGTTGGTTGAACAAATCTGTCTGTAATTCAAAATTTAGTTTGAAACCTTACACAGATTGCATGCCAATGTTCACTGGTTGTTTGTAAACAAATAACAACCTTTTCTGTACCTGGTGCAAAGACTGAAGAATGAATCAATATTCAAACGGTATGTTCATTGCAGCAATATTGGGGGTATTACGTGTTTCTTTTTATTTACAGAAAATTTCGGTAAAATTGATAGGTACGCGAACTCCTGTAATTGTTTTGAAAATTGATCAAAAAGGTTGACGAACATAAAACAAGCAGTTATGAACGACCCCAAATCACTTTTATTTTATCGGCCATTTTTTTCTTTGCCATTTTTTTTTTGAATTTTCTAGTGCTGTTTCCTTTTTTCGATCAGGAAGAAGGAGCACACGATGCGATTGAACAGTAAGGGATGCTTACTCATCCGTGGCACCTGATTCCACCTTCAAAGCTTTAGAACTCCTGTATTTGCTCTTCAGCTGCTGTGCCGTTTTCTTGGACTTCTGAGATAGATTTCTGTCCGTTTTCACCTTTTCTTCCCGTATAAACCGACTTCCCGAGTCGCAGTAGGTGTTGCCATGAAAAGACCCCTTACTGAGTATACACGCCAAGGACCGAGTAAATGTATAATTAGCAACCGTTAGCCCTCTCCTGGCGAGTGGTGGTGATTCAATATGATTGAAAATGATTGTTCGTTAAACAAAACAAAACAAACCATCATGCACGAGAGGATCATTCCGAAGAAAAGATATATTACCATAACAACAGAGAAGAAAAAAGTGGATCAAAAAATACACGCCTTCCAACTTCAAAAGTTACTGCAGTCCACCTGAAATAGCAAGTATCACTATCTTTTCTCGCTGTGAAAGTAACCCCAAGACTTCTTTATGACGTAATAGTTCCATCTGCAGAGAAACGGTCTTTATTGTGACGTAATAGCCATTGCCCTCTTTATCTCGAACCCACGTAGGCAATATTATGCCAATATGTCACTGAAATAAATAAAATATAACTATTTCTATTAAGGAGGATAAAACTGACTGTCTGAAAAATGATAGAAATTGTAGCGCAAGGCTCATAAAACAAAATCAATTGAAATGAATTTCAGAAATTACATGTATCTGCGCAGCATCGTACAGGAACTAAAATAAACTTTTGTTAGGGTTTTATAATTGATGCTATTGATTAAAGCTATCAGAAGAAAAGACAAAAACTAGGAGAATTTTATTTTAAATTTAAAAAGTAACTTTTATTAATTTCACTTAATTTGCAATTAATTGCAAAATACATACTTCTAAATACAAACAGTAAAAAATTTACACATCAAAATATTTTTTCAAGATGAATTTGATAAAACGTATATTTATCACAAAATATAAAATTTAATAATAAAATCTTCTTACAAGATCTACAACGTAGGGAGCCAACATCCCGCCAAATCTCGCACCAAAGCTAGCCACGCCAATGGCCGAATTTCTGATGACTGTCGGGAAAAATTCGACGGAGTACAGAAACACGGTGGCAAAGGCGGCAGATGACCCCACCTTACCCACGAGGGACAGCCCCAACGTCATCCACTGCTGATCTGTAAAAGACAAAGGGGGCCATGAAAAATGATTTATCCTGCTTCTCATTAAAATCTCAAATTACGTATACGTTAAAAAATGTTTTATGGTTAATACAATTATATCTTCAGCAAGTACAATCTATCATTTAGACAAATGCTCACTGGCGTATTCCAATTATTAGACAATTATTTGCCACCAAATTTTTTTCTTTTACGCGATCATGACATGGCGGAATTGACCCGTCAGCAGGGAATGCTGACTCCTTAATGGCACCTGATCCCCTGATGTTTTAAAGGTCCGTGGTCTCTCTGTTCCCAATTTATTTTGTTTGAATGGACTTTTGAGCTTGAATGCTGCTCGTTTTCTACATATTTCATATCAAACCTTATCCTGCCTTTGATAAAAATTTTGAACTTTGATTGGCCAAAAAATACATGTATAAAACATTATGCAGCCTATTAACATGTCTTATATAATATACACTGTATCCCTTTCATCTGATCTACTGATTAGATAGCAAACAAATATACCGTTTCAACTTTACCTAGCAAGAGTCTAATAAAAGACGTCATTCCAGCATTAATTGAGATTACAGTGTAAACAATGATTTCAGTAAAGGATTGCTTTGCTTAGAGTGAAAAATGTGAAAATGTTAGAGTGGAAAATGTGAAAAAGTTCGAGTGAAAAATGTGAAAATGTTCGAGTGAAAAATGTGAAATGACAAACAATATGGTCGATAAAAAAAATCAAGAACACAACACAAATCTGTGAAGGGGGTATAAAACATGGATCCGTAGAAAATTAAAATAATGAAATTATGTATCTACATGGAGTAATAAGCATCCCTAATCAGTCGGACACACCAGTCGTGAGATCAACGTATTGATCAGGGAAATAAAGGTCTTAAAATTGTAACATGAAAGTTAAAATACGATGCAATGGCCTCGAATTTGCTGACAAGTTCAACTTCCTATAATCTAAACGTATGTGTCAGTAGCCTGCCTCAGTTTAAGAAAAAACAGAATACAGTGATCTTAGTAGAGTAATGTTAATCCAAACTTACCCCTTTCTCTGGAGAGTATTGGGAATAGTGTGAGCTAAGTGTTATTTCTAGTGAGCTTTGTAGTAGTCTAATGTTTCTCACAAACTTACCTATTTCACTGTACATTATGGGGAATATATTGAGCCTAGTACACTATTGTTACTCTTAGACTTACCAATTTTACAGTATCGTATGGGGAATATAGTGAGCTTAGTAGTACACTTTTTCTATACCTAGACAACCTTTTGACCGTAAAGTATGGGGAATATAGTGAGTTTAGCATTACACTATATCTGGACTTACCACTTTGACCGTACAGTATGGGGAATAGCTTAGTAGAACACTATTTCTATATCTATACTTACCCTTCTGACCATACAGTATGGGGAATATAGTGAGCACAAGAGCCACGCCCCCGGAGAGAAGAGACAGGACAAAGACAGGCTTCCTCCCCACACGGTTAAGGAGGGGCATACACAACAGGAAGCCAAGAATCTCCGCCACACTGGTCATAAAAAAGTTGAAGTAAACATTCCCGCCAAGATTGGTGACGTTTAAGGACAGTCCACTAAATTCCATGTTAATCACCAACCTACGGGTAAGATCAAAATTATTGTCAACCATATCAACAGTCATTCATAAGTTATCATCAATTATTCAATATCATCATCATTAAGAACGTTGTGAAAATTATCCTTTTTATATGCTTAAATTGCCGTGTACATTTTTATAAACTAATTGTATACTTTATATGAAATTAAGACGCATAAATTTTAGAATATGTGTTCTACTAAGTAATTCGTACCAATTCAAACATATGACAAAAAATCTGACGACAAAAAGTCGAGCTGAACACAATTTCCTACAGGATACACGCCGTTTATCTTTGGCCTCGTTTTCAGTTCCTTTCAGAATTCGATCCGGGCATTTTCGCTTGTTAACCTTGGCAGCATGCATTAGGATTCTTTCTGCCTCTTTGTGCCTCCCTCGGACTATTAGCCAGCGTGTAGACTCTGGAACTAGCCTAACAATGACAGGTAGGCCATAAACTGAATAATTCGGATTATACCTTAGCAATAAAGATTTATAATTATGTAATCTTGAGAGTTTTCATGTGTAAATACCAATTTTAGCTTTGAAATTTACTGTCCAGTAGATTGAAGTTGAATTGAAAGAAAAGAAGGAATTCGAGCCGGTGAATTTGAGGAGTGGGGGAATAAAGTGAAATTTACCAATAATATGACAGTAAGAGAATGGTTGGGAGAGAAGTGGCGAGATTGAGGTAACGCCAGTCCCTGATGAGGAACGCCAACGCAGCCAGAAGGAAAACACCAGCACTCCAGAATAACTGGAAAAACATCCCCGCCAGCATCCTCATGTCGGGTCCGACTAACTCCAGGTCTGAAACAAAAGTCACATTTACCCAAGGTCTGAAACAAAAGTCAGATTAACTCAAGTCTGAAAAAAGTCACAGTTATTCAAGGTCTGAAACAAAAGTCACAGTAACTCAAGTCTGAAACAAAAGTCACGGTAATTCAAGGTCTTAAACAAAAGTCACAGTAACTCAAGTCTGTACCAAAAGTCATAGTAACTCATGGTTTGAAACAAGAGTCATAATAACTCAAGGTCTGAAACAAAAGTCACAGTAACTTAAGTCTGAATCAAAAGTCATAGTAAATCAAGTCTGAAACAAAAGTCACAGTAACTCAAGGTCATAAACAAAGGTATTAGTAACTCAAGTCTGAAACAAAAGTCACAGTAACTCAAGTCTGAAGCGAAAGTCACAGTGACACAAGGTCTGAAACAAAAGTCATAGTAACTCAAGATCTGATATAAAAGTCACAGTAACTCAAGATCTGAAACAAAAGTCACAGTAACACAAGTCTGAAACAAAAGTCACAGTGACTCAAGTCTGAAACAAAATTCACAGTGACTCACGTCTGAAACAAAAGTCATAGTGACTCAAGTCTGAAACAAAAGTCACAGTAACTCAAGTCTGAAACAAAAGTCACAGCGACTCAAGTCTGAAACAAAAGTCACAGTAACTCAAGGTCTGAAACAAAAGTCACAATAACTCAAGTCTGAAACAAAAGTCATAGAAACTCAAGGTCTGCAACAAAAGTCAGATTAACTCAAGTCTGAAACAAAAGCCACGGTAACTCAAGGTCTGTAACAAAAGTCATAGTAACTCAAATCTGAAGCAAAAGTCACAGTAACACATATCTGAAACAAAAGTCACAGTGACTCAAGTCTGAAACAAAAGTCACAGTGACTCAAGTCTGAAACAAAAGTCATAGTGACTCAAGTCTGAAACAAAAGTCACAGTAACTCAAGTCTGAAACAAAAGTCACAGTGACTCAAGTCTGATATAAAAGTCACAGTGACTCAAGTCTGAAACAAAAGTCACGGTAACTCAAGGTCTGTAACAAAAGTCATAGTACCTCAAGTCTGAAAAAAAGTCACAGTGACTCAAGTCTGATATAAAAGTCACGGTAACTCAAGGTCTGTAACAAAAGTCATAGTACCTCAAGTCTGAAAAAAAGTCACAGTGACTCAAGTCTGAAACAAAAGTCACAGTGCCTCAAGTCTGATATAAAAGTCACAGTAACTCAAGTCTGAAACAAAAGTCATAGTAATTCAAGGTCTGAAACAAAAGGGTCTTCTATTGAATAATTTGTATGAAACCTTCCTGTGCCACACTTACTCCTAGTGTGAAAAGCTTCATGAAAAATTGGTTGCAAACACATCTTGTTTTTCTTCTTGATGTTATAAAAAAAATATTTTTATTGCCTTGTGTCAATCTTTTAATCTATCGTCAACAAAGATTGTGAAAAATTTATATTATTTTTTTTTTAATTTTTTTATGTTACAATCTTAAGATAACATACGAAAGATTGCTAGAAATAAAATGATCTCACCCATTACATATGTGGTGCTTACAAGACCACCGACGGAAAGGCCCGAGAAGAAGCGAAGCGTTGAGAAGACCCAGAAATCACTGATGAAGGACAGAGGGACGTTTGAACAAATATGGACAACAATACTTATCATGAGAGCACTCTTCCTTCCAAACCTGAGGAGAATTTAAATGTGAATTTATTCATTGAAGTGATTATTTCACATCTGCTGCGTTTAAACTTTAACAAATTTAAAATTTGAGAAATCAATATTAAATACATTATGTTGACGACTTTTTGTTATTTTCACATATCATACTCTTCATAATTGCTCGTTTATTCATACTATCTATTTTTAAATATTAATTTTTTTTCTTTTTCTTTTCTTTTTTTCTTCTTTTTTTTTGCAATCCGCTAAATAAAACGTTATCTTTTTCAATTTCGTTTTTTAATCAAAGTCTGAGAACGAATAGTAAGAGAACGAATTACCTAATGATACAGAACTTACCTGTCAGAGAGAACCCCTATAAACAACGAGCCCACAGTAAAACCAGCCATGAACGACATCATAGCGTGTGTTCGATGTAACTTCTTCCTGCACACCAGATTACCCTTGATTGTCAATAAATAACAAAAGATTAGCCCACAGTCAGAATTATCTACCCTCTCTGTATCATAGTTTGCTTTTAGCACTAGTAATCTTAAAAAATTAATGATTTTCTTAAATGCATACCTGTTTTAACATACCACTGGAAACAAAAATGAGCAAAATGGTATTTTTTATTTGATTGTTTCCGTTTAACATTTAGTGTGTAAATGATAGTGTATCAATTTGTATGAAAGTCGATAGATTAATTTTCATATACAGGGGGCCATAAAATTTGCAGAATGTGAAGATTAAGCATGACTGTTGATATCTTTGTCGAGTCAACTTATTTATAAATATCTTGCCCCACCTTTTAGAAATTCATCGTAATGAGCGAGAGAAACTCCATCTGTTACTATTATACCTGGTATAAATAAGAGAAGCTGTAGGGTGTTCAAGAACAGAAAGATTTATATGATTCAGATGTTTGATATCTTTGCTTTACAAAATATGACTTATTGCGCAGCGCAGTGGTGCAAGTGTTTGCTCTATAGTCAGGGGTATGGAGACAATGAGTTAAGATTTATGTTGCCGGATTACTGTGTCAATTTATTCACTGTCATATTTTTGTTCAAAGAACATATATGTTTTTTGAGAAGAACAATCATGAATTGTCTTTTGTAAACATCGAGGTTTATACAGTTGTATGATTTGCAATGTCCATGATCCTGGATTCGAGTGTATAGGGGTTATCTCTCTTTTTTAAAATATTCTAGATGCCTTTTTTTTACCTCTGTGACAAAAGTACTGTCAAATTCCCGTTTGTCGAACACCCATCGCCCACATTCAGTTGAATTATGGACCGTGGTCACGTCGGTCCTCTTAGAAGAATTCAAGCGCCTTTTGAAGACTTCACACTTGGAGTAACGTTTGCCCTCACCGATGCTGGAGTGTGTTTGGAGGTCAAGCGGTACTGATTGGTTAACAAGCCGTTCGTGATGATGACTCAGAATTAGGAATGTATCGTTATGGAGGTGAGGGACTGCACATCTGGAAATCGGAAGTGTCATAAAAATCTAGTAAAAATTAATATACATGTCATTATGAGGCCTGTGATTATACTGCATACAGGAAATGGGCCTCTCGTTGAAATTGTATTATTTGTAAATGCAAAATTATAAACATTTTTTCAGGTTAAGTCGGCTGTAACAGATCAGTATACGAGACAATATTTTGTATCTCAATCAAAAATTGTTCCCTGTCATCAAAATTTAAAAAAATATTTTTGATGTTTTACTATTTAAAGAAGATATGCTAAAAGAAAGGATATAATTATCTCATAATTATGTAGATAACGAGGAAAATTGGACTAGTCTTGAATTTTACCTGTAAGCACCTGAGTTTTTACCTGTCAACACATGAGTTTCTACCTTTCAACACCTGAATTTTTACCTGTCAACACCTGAGATTTTAACTGTCAACACCTGAGTTTTACCTGTAAACACCTGAGTTTTTTCCTTTAACAGCTGAGTTTTTACCTGTCAACACATGAGTTTTTACCTGTAAGCACCTGAAGTTTTATCTGTAAACACCTGAGTTTTTACCTGTACACACTTGGAATTTTACCTATAAACACCTGAGTTTTTACCTGTGATCTGGAGAAAACAGTATGAAGACGGACAGACATGTCTGTATGGCGGCAAAAACAACAGGGAGCGTCTGTAAGACGTAGATTCTCTTCTGGTAAGGTCCGAAGTCTCCTATCACTGCGAATATGTCGTCATACGCCATGTTGGAAACCCGTGTAGATAACTCTTACTATTAGATATGTAAACGGTTTGACCTTAGGAATTGCAATTATATTTTTTGCTGATCAAGTATCCAATAAAAATCAGGAAAAAGTTTCCACGATCTTTGTTACAATTTTGGTAACAAAGAATTTTCGAATTTTGTCCAAGTAAAACTGGTAGTCTTTTTTCTGTTTTTCAGCATCAAGCGCTGTTTTTTGATGGAGTAGGCCAAGTAATTCAAAAATGAATCGCAATGGTAGGAAAAAATTGGAGAATTACAGATTATCAGAGATTATGAAGGACAACTCCTGTAGTCCGCTACCCGTCAGCTCCAGGGACGTGGCCAGAGCGCATGCGCTGTAATCTTGACAACACCAAAAAGCATCTTGGTTCAGTGGACTCGAATCATGTTGTCTTTACGTCTCTGGTTGAAATTGGATAACGGTCTTAATTCCAGGTTTGAATGACGGCTAAAGGTACAAAGTTCATTATATTCCAGCACAGTCTTAGAGATGCCACCGATATTAAAGACAGATTTCTGTTTATGTAGATATCTGCAAGAAAAAAGTTTATCTTACTTTTCATTCCATTTAAGTATGAAATGTAAATTTCTTTCATTCTTTTTTAATAATCTTTGAAAGAAAACGTCTATTAATGAAAACGTCTATTAATATAATGTGGAATTCATCAGATATGACTATGCTGTTCTTGAGAAGATTTTTTTAATCCTAGTAAATCTATTCCTATGAATAGTTTTGATCAACCATTGTGGCCCAACTCTATGCCCAGTGTTTCATGATTTGAACAAACGTGAATCTACATTACGGTATGATACTTCCTATAGTTAATAGCCAATCATGGCTTTATTGTTTCGAAACAAGATTTTTCTTATATACTCCTATTTAAAAAGTATCATACCGTAATGTAGATTCACGTTTGTTCAAATCATAAAACACTGGGCATAGGGTTGGACCACAATGGGTAGCAAAACTATTCACAGGAATAGAGTTACTAGGATTAAAAAAATCTTCTCAAGAACAGCATAGTCATGATTGGCAGAGTGTATAAATATCGGGCCGGATGAGGTTTGCGGTTAGTGCACGGATTTATATCTGGTAGTGTACTTACTGATCATGTTGCTCATTGAAGAAGTATAATAGAGTAACCATAGTACATATTTATAACCTGTGTAAACTTTATAGATTAAAGGCAACTTATATTCTATGTTTAAGTCGTGTAACATGCTTCTATATTATGTAGTATAAATTTTGAATTTACTAGGGGGTTTAAATGCAACATTTTCCAAAGGACGATTGCACTTGAGGACATGCAAAATAAACTTTCAAAGCAGACATTTTTCTTTTAATTGAAGGGTTGATCATTATCTAACCTACAATTTTACGTAAAAACAAGAAATATTTACGTACATACATTTCCTAGGTCTTTGTCCGAGATAAAATTTCAATTAATAAAAATACGTTATTTCTACATTAGTCTACTAGATCGTTGATAGGCGTGGTTAAAAAAAATCACGTGCGGGCGGGGCAAATAGATACGGAAGCGGAGTTTGTAGCACGTGAATTTGCGGCATCGGGAGCATGTAAATATAAGGAATTGCTATCAAATTTTTAGTTTTATGACGATGATCAATCGATCACCTTGCATGATAATTTCATGCATAATTGACATGTACTGTGAAATCACAAATTTTCGTGGGGGTTAATTTTCGCTGTTTTCGAGGTATGAAGAGACCCACGAATTTAGGTCCACAACTAAATGTAAAATGTTACATACATAACTACTTAACATTTTTTTATCCACGAATTCAAATCCCCATGAACCAAAAGATTTTACTCAAACCACGAAAATTTGACCCCATGAAAATATGATTTTACAGTATGCAAATTTTTGCGCAAGCCTCTCGATTGCTGTAAGGTCGAAGTTACACCCCTCTAGCCCGAACCCACTTTTAAAATAGCTACATTATACGCAATATTTTTAATACCTCATTTTTTAAAGCGATCTAACAGCCTGTGGTGCCATATAACCTAATTACAATAGTATTATATTGACCTTGCCCTTAAAGTGTCATCAGTCATTGATCTTGACAATCAACACGTGGAAAAGTCGGACAATTTCGCAAAGGAATCACACACATGAACAATATTAAACAAGACAGTTACATGAATTTGCTAACACTCTGCAGTGAAGAGCTCACGAATAGTAAGTCATTTATTGACCCTATAATCCCGTAACCACCAACTTTATAGTACCCTGTCAACTATCTTTATTTCATCAATTATTTTTCTTTAAAAATAAACGGCAATTTCATTGATATGTTGTTCCTAGAAGATGTAGTGGAAAATGGTAGTAAATCGGCTGCTGTTACGATGTGAAATATAATATACAAAATATGATATACAAAGTAAAATGTAATGAACCGGGAATATTACATTTCGCGTAATTACATTCCATGCCATGATAAAATGTGAATGTAATAACACAAATATAATAACATAATGTGTAACAACAAATATGTTATATAACATAAAATTTTATAACACAAAATGTAATATAATACATGTAAAAGTTCCAGTTTATAACATTTTGTTTTGTTACAGACTTCCTATTGCGAGAATTTTTTTAAGAATAATACAATCCCTTGATTTTTTTTTATTATTACAGAATATTTCCCCAGCTCAGACAAAACCGGATCACGTGGCTATTACGTAAAATTCCTTTACTTTTCTTTTATACATTCTCATTTTACACATTTTACATAATGTCACCTTAAAATGAGGCACAAAATTTAATACATGAGGTAAAACACACTGCTTGCTTACATCTATAGCAATTGAATTTATATCTGAATATCCTGGTCGAGAAAAGCTTTGAAAAGAAATAAGACCCAAAACGTTTATCTTTTTCAAAGAGATGTCTATTTTCTGGCTTAGAGAAGGGAAAAGAAGAATTTTGCTCAAATTTTAGAACTTTTTATTTGTAGAAAAATATATGTGCAGAAAAATGGAAGATTTCATCTCTTTTCTTATTCACGTTATTAGTCATCATACATTTATTAATGAAAATAATAATACATATAATATGTTTATGTTAGACATTGTTAGAGAGATCACTATTTGAAAGAGTTCCGGAATCTCTACCCGTCTTTGCTCTGAATTTATTTTAAATTAAAACAATATTTTATTCAATCTCTCACCAGAGGGCGTTTTACGCGTCCGCTCCAACACTTCTGTTATCGTCTAAATTACAAGAATCTTGTAAAACGAAAATAAATTATAGATTTCTACCAACTTGGTAATAAATGAAATTAGAAATATCAATCTGTAGTACTTCTTTTGTTCTTTCAAAATTTGGATATATATTAAAATAGCTTCAATATATACGGCACTACATATATTTTGTTCTGAATTTTTACACATATTTTCATTTTGAAACCAAGGAGACAAAGTCAGGAAATATTTACTACCAAAGAGCTTAAAACACGTAACATCATTGAGAAATCATACAAAAAAATCAATGTTTATACAATTTTTGTCGACAAATAATTATTTGACAATCCGCGCTACTTTTTAGATGGCAACAGAGGTGTAAGCGGAGCGCGCCCTCTGATTTTAATCATATCCCTAGCCCCCACCTCTTCTTTTCTCATCATTGAACTATTTTTACATTACTGCAATTTGAAAAAAAAGAAAAACGTTGCCCTTTTACGCCATTCGTTATAATATAACTTGATTTAAAAAAAATGCTTATTTTACCTTTATTTAAGTGAAGCAGTTCCACCATACAATCAACCACGTAAATACTACATGTACTGGCTATAATATCCAGTACTATATCTATACCCAACGCTCGACCGGTATATATGTTTGCAGCGTACAGCAGAAAAAACAAACACCCAAACATTACTGTGGTCATTTAGAAAATGTGAATAACAATACTCTAGACTACTATGAACCCTGGAAGGGTGAACTGGGTACATGTATAGTATAATAATATAAAGATGAGAGGGATTCTGTCATTATAACTTATACAGTGTTTACGCTTGATTAGGTCAGCCGGCGTGGAGGAGGGTCATAACTTGTTATGGTAATGACCACCAGGACTGGGAAACATTGCGGCAGATGACCCTTAGAGCGGAGTGACCTCACTAAGTTCTTATACACAACAAATCTGTACTCATGTGACCTTGTCCGACCAAGAATAGTGGGCGGAAAAGGCGGGGGGGGGGGGGTATATGCCATGGTAGAAGGAAAATTAAGGGTGACCAACTTTGTAAGCATTATTTCAAAATAATTTCAATAATTTTAGTTGTAACATGTCATTTGAATAGATAAAGCATATACAATTTGATGGAAAAATTGTCTTATTTTTTGTAAAATAGTGGTAGAAAATTAAATAAATGATAATAAATAAATTGAATAGGCACACAAGTTCTACACTACTGGTTTAATTATATGGGTTGAAACAGTTTATTATTTACAAAAAAAACTACCTTAAGGCCACCTTAAACCGTATAACTGGGATGGCTTAGTTTGATTTAGTGAGAAAGATGGGCAAGCATGTGGAGATAACGAGCAGTATTTAAGATCAAAAGTCCAGAAAACAAATTAAAATAGGAGCAGAGCAAACATGGACCTCCGAAACATCAGAAGTGGGATCAGGTGCCATGGAGGAGTGAGCATCCCCTGCCGGCCGGTCACAGTCGCCGTGTGCTCTTTGTCATGATCGGGAAATAACAAAAAAAAAAATCGGCCTTTAAAATTTAGTGTATTTAAATGATTTGATTCCTTCCTTTAGAAACTTTTGAACCAGAATCAGAGAAAAATTCAAATAAAACATGTATTATATAAAATCTGTATATCGCAGTTTCTAATAAGCTCGAGAAAAAAAACCCTTATGCGTCAAAATATAGGAAATCTCATTGCCTGTATGCTATACGAGATCACTTAATTCTTACCTCTGTCTCGGCTACAGCTGGTCTGTCAATAAATAACTTCCGGTTTGTTTCTCGTCTATATGTGTATCCGCTATCAGTGTTATAACAGGCACGCCTGTTTCGGTCATCACTACCTGTTTTATATGGATAGTTATCTGATGATACGTATACCTTCTGCAATGCCGGATTTATGGTTTAATTATAAAAGATTAAAGTCAGTGAACAAAAAAGGGGGAAAACTTTACAAATTATAAAAAAGGAAATAAATAATATATATATTAATGATGGTAATGATATTCTTATAAAGGGAAAAGTATATTTTGATAGGAAGAGTGTCTTGTAACTCTATTCATTCAAAGTCTTCTTCTTTTTTTTTAATAAATTTCATCTTTCAGTATAATAATAAAAAATATTTATAATTGATTGTCTTTACATGTGTAACCAGGGTTATGTATTATTTACTGCCTTTAATTACTATACTAGCGCTGCGTATATGTGAGAATGTGGTGTGAAAAACTTTGTGTGAATGAGGTTGTTGTTATTTTTAGACACTAGACGGACAGTCACATGACTTTATCCTATTCACCAAATTCCCGCTTTCACGCACTAACATCGGGCACTCTGAGCCTAGCCGTTGAATTGGTTAGATGTGTACTCTACTCTATAGTCAATAACAGATAGTAATATTTGTAATTCCTGTGTGTGTCCCGGTAAGAATCTATTCTAAAGTAAAGTCTATTATGTTTTAATTATCTGTCTAAATGTCTGTCTATGTGTCGTCTATATGTTGTGTGTAATTGTAATATTTCAGGTTTTTGACGTCTTATTTCAACATTAATAAATATAATATTGAACCTGAACCAGATTGTTAGTTCTGATGTTTTACCACTGGCTACAAATGGCGCCCACGCAATTCTAATAAACCGGGACATCACACCAAAGCTTTATTTCCTTGGAATCTCAATCCCCGGGGGACGGACTTATTGAGACGAGGACCGTGGCTGAGACGAGCCGGAGCGGTTACTTCTATTTTCACGCCAGTACCTATACCATGGAAACCCATATGAAGAGGTGATTCTGTGTGTGTTTGTGCCTGTGCGTTTATATTCCGTTATTACCAAGGAACGACAGAGTGAAAAAGTGTGTCAACTTTACGACGAATTCAGTGTTTCACGAATGGCGGGAATACGCACGGATCCAAAGGCGCGGCGAACCACGTGACCCGCACGAACCGCATTGATCCGCGAGGAAACTCGGAACTAAGCAACGAGGCCTCAGGTACTGTGTAATTCAGTGATTACTTATCTGTTCTTATATGATGTGATTATCCTGTGTTGTATTTGTGTCTGTATTTGTGCTGTGAAAGATTGAATTTGTTTTGTCATTTTGTCATCTTCTTGCATAGGGAATTCCCGAGTTTATTTTTAGATCTAAATTTAGAACAAGCTTCCGGAAATTCTTTAAACAGCTGATCGATCAATTTTGTTTTTCGATTTCTTTATTTTCATTTCTGTTTAACATTTGAACTTTATTTTTTTTCTTGGTGTTTATAAAAGCAATATTTTTTTTAATTCAGTTAATTTTAGTCATAACGGATCACTTTACCAGATTCGCTCAAGCCATTCCATGTAAAAATCAAACTGCTCATACTACAGCTAAAACTTTATTTGATAACTTCTTTCTACATTACAGCTTTCCTGAGAAATTACACAGTGACCAAGGACGTAACTTTGAGTCAAAAGTAATCCAAGAACTCTGCAAACTCCTAGGAATAAAGAAAACAAGGACTACGCCGTACCACCCGATGGGAAATGGCTCAGCTGAGCGATTCAACCAAACACTCATCAAAATGCTCTCAACACTCAACGAGAAGCAGAAGTCAGACTGGAAATCCCATGTTGCTCCACTTGTTCAAGCCTACAATGCGACCAGAAATGATGCAACGGGATACACTCCACACTACCTGATGTTCGGTTGGCATCCTAAGCTTCCCATAGATGTATTCTTTGGTATGGACTTGGAACACGAGAAAGGAGATCACCATGGTTATGTTGAGAAACTTAAGGACAGGATGGTGTCAGCATATAGACATGCCTCTCAAGAAGCTAGGAGAATATCTGACAAGAACAAGAATAAGTATGACCAGAGAGTGAGGTTCTGTAAGCTGGAGATTGGAGACAGAGTCCTTGTGCGGAAAGTAGGATTAAAGGGAAAGAATAAACTAGCAGACAGATGGGATTCAGAAGTTTATGTTATCACAGAAATTCCCAATCCCGAGATCCCTGTTTTCAGAGTGAAGAGTACATCAGGACGAGCCACAAAGACACTGCACAGAAATATGCTGCTACCATTTAACCAGATACCAGCATGTGACATTGATGAACCTGTTGTTTATAGGACACCTGTGACAAGGAGGAACAAGAAGCCTAAGAATTCTGATGAACTTCCGGAGTCCGATTCTGAGAGTTCGGATGATGAAGTAACAATTGAAGTGAAATCAAGGATACCCAGAAATAGAGATGAGTTCAGCAAAGAATCATCAGATCAACACAGTGTATCAAGATCTAAAGTTTCTAGTGTATCAGATGGTACTAATCAAAATATTTCTTCATTTCAGAATTCAAGTCCTTCCTTTCAGAGTGTGAGTTCTCCCAGACAGTCAGGTTACACCAGTGAGTCAGACAGCAGTAGTACCAGAGCTTCTGTGAGCGGTCCACATAGTCAGTTTATTTCAGACCAATCACAGTCGCCTTTACCGATTTTGCCGAGACGGTCGACCAGAATGAAAAAATTCCCAGATCGGTATGGGGAATGGATAATGTAAACGGTTTTTTATGATATTGCTTTATGCCGAGAACCGATTTTTATGCTGAAAACTACTTTTATGCCGAAATGTTTTTATGATGCAGTTTACCCGGGATTTTAATAAATTAAAATAAAAATTTAAAAAAAAAAAATATTATAATAATGACCATATTCATTATTCCCCTAATCCTTAAACTCATTGTATATAATAATTTGTGTCTAGTGTTTATGGGATTAGCTCTTAAAAGTTGTAAAACTTTAATGAGGTGTATTGAGGTACGTGTAAATAGTTTCATGACTTGTGTGTCATATGGAGTATGGAGGAATTCATTGGTCAGGTATTCCTACATTGATTGGTACATTTGTATATTATGTGTCTTGTTGATGTTTGAAGTTTGATGGTCATTGATGAGGTTTTAATTTAATTACTTGATTTCATGGTGGTGAGTTGTATCAAGTAAATTGGTTTTTATTTATATTTCATGGTTACTATTATTGTACATACTTCTTTGGAAATGTCAGGAGCCATTTCAACGAAGAGGGGGAGTATGTAACCAGGGTTATGTATTATTTACTGCCTTTAATTACTATACTAGCGCTGCGTATATGTGAGAATGTGGTGTGAAAAACTTTGTGTGAATGAGGTTGTTGTTATTTTTAGACACTAGACGGACAGTCACATGACTTTATCCTATTCACCAAATTCCCGCTTTCACGCACTAACATCGGGCACTCTGAGCCTAGCCGTTGAATTGGTTAGATGTGTACTCTACTCTATAGTCAATAACAGATAGTAATATTTGTAATTCCTGTGTGTGTCCCGGTAAGAATCTATTCTAAAGTAAAGTCTATTATGTTTTAATTATCTGTCTAAATGTCTGTCTATGTGTCGTCTATATGTTGTGTGTAATTGTAATATTTCAGGTTTTTGACGTCTTATTTCAACATTAATAAATATAATATTGAACCTGAACCAGATTGTTAGTTCTGATGTTTTACCACTGGCTACACATGAATGATAAGAATTTTATTTTGGATGTTCAAGGAAACAATGGCGGATCCATGAATTTTGAAAATGGGGGCAGTTTTGAATTGGGGTAGGGGCCAACAGCTACACTAAAATAAACATGATTTATTTCATCTAGCCTGTGAAATCTGAAAGCCATGCAGATCGAAGTTTATCTGAAAAATGAATAGGAATAATTGTGTAATAAAACAATGCAGAGGTTGAATAAGACCTTACGGACCTTAAGTTCACATAGGTAGCATAAGTTCAATGCACTGTATTAGCATGAGTTAATAATACTAGTACATTGTAAATCTTAATTAAATTAAAATTCCGGACATTGATGCAGATTTCATAATGAATACCATAATTACGTCACAAATCGTGTTCTCCAGTCACGTGCTCTTTATTCAAAAGTCTTGTACGTTTATAAATTTCATTTTTCAATACTATAAAGATTTACTTTAATTTTCAAAGTTTCATATTATATACATCATGATATATAGCTATCAAGTTGGATATAAAGCAAATTTTTGTGTCAGATTTAGTGTATTTCGAATTTGCTTACCTTTTCACATTTATAACGTCTGGTGAAGTCGAAGGTGTCGCGGAGGGAGAAGCTACATGTATATATAGCCATTATAGGGGTCCGTTTTGCAAAAGAACTCAACGATTATGATCAAATTATGCTGATGACATGCTATATTATTTGAAAAGGATTTTTTAATTTTCTTTTAAAAAGAATTCAACAAGATGTTTTAATGTTAGATTCCGAACAGAATGATCAATTTTGCAAAAGTTTACAATTAACAGGTGTTCGGTCATTGTGTTGGGATCTTTCGTTAAATAAGCTCCCTGGGGCCCGTTTTACAATACAACTTAAGGGCTTTAGATCAAAATGCAATTTTTTATATAACTTCCTAATAACATATATTGAAAATAATTTTAATATTTTTAATTGGAATGTTGTAAGATATTTTTATTCTAACAATTTTAAGCAAAATGATTCAAAAATTTGCAAAATTTTACAATCAACTGAGATTGAAGTCTTCGTCGTAAGTTCTTTGGTAAAAAAAGAAAAAAGTCTCCCTGGTCATTATATTCACGTTGCGGGTTCGAATCCACTGCGAGACGTGGAGACCGGTCCTTCTGGTGGGATCGTATGATAATGTACATGTATATCGAGGTCCCGTGTCAGAGTAAGTGTTGACACGAAAAAGGTCCGACCCCTCAGTCTACTCAATGGCTCTAAGTGCCGAGTATAGATTTGCAGCCCTCCGTCAGCAGAGGGTTGGTTCTCCATTTGAGTAAAATATTTCTCGACAGGGACATTAAATAAAAAAAAAAAATGATAACTGTGAAGAACACAATGTCGAATTTCCGCTACGACTGACAAAGGTCGATAATGAAAATAGTGGTACTCAACTGTTTCTATTCCAAGCGCAGTTAGAAGTCATGAAAGTTGCGAATCTTTCGGATAAGACCCGGATGCAGCGTGTCATGGCAGACGTTGGCCTACTGCTCAGTGATCATGAATTTTCTTGTTTAAACGCAGAAGATCGATAACAGACGCATGTTTATCAATTTGTGAGATTGATTTATTTATGATATGTTGTTTCAAGTCCATTTCGTGATTTTTCACTCGTTTAGTGACGTCACTAGAAAAGGGCTTGGATCTATAGTGCAATCCACACTTTACAAAAGTTGTGTCCCTTTGCGGGGTCAACCAAAAGGTCAAGAAGGAAAGAAAAGTCATTTCTCCTCTTTATGCTACCAAACTTTTGGGCGTGCTCTGATAAGTCCATTGTGATTTAATTTTTTTTCTTTCAATGTGTGGGTCGTCCCATCCTGGGGCAATCACTCAGTACATAAAAAGAAGAGCTTTTTTAAAGTCCATTCAAATGACACAAGTTACAAATCTGACAACAACAAAGGTTACTGTGGGGATTGTATGGGTTTATCCCCGACGATGGCGGCCAAGGGACATAACTTTTGAAAAATGTGGATTCAGTTATTCTCGGGCGGTTATCAGAGCCGTTGAACAATGAGGGATCGTCCCAACGCCGGGGCTTCGGATTTGAAGTGTGACAAAAGAGAGTGAAAACCATAATGATGTCTTTTTTTATATAATAAAACAGACAATTCTCTTTTACTTGTTTAAGAATTGTGATTTGTTTCTTGTGTATACATGTATGAATACTGAGACATTAATAAGACTGCCACTCAAGTAAAATGGGTTTAAGTTCAATTTGATATTAATTTCAATATAAGTATGAATACTGTGGGGTTCACTCCAATTCACAAAGGCGGAGCACTAATGAAGGCAATATTTCTTTAACACGTCAAAATGAATGCAAACAAGAAAAATCCACTTGGATTTCCATTCTGTGCAGACTGAAGGAAATGCGCATGCGTAACTTGGATCACACTTCCATATGCTGTACTAGGGCCTCTATATTGGGCATTTCCTCTCGGAGTTTTGTCCACTGAGCTTTACTAAGGGCCACACCTTTGGTTGACCTCTGGAATGTTCGATCTTCCGAGTATTCCCGAATGTCTACGATCACTTCTTCCTGGTGCTGATAAACACTCACTCGCCGCTTCCATGACAACGAAAATAAAATCTGTCCTAAAAACAAGGAAAACGAATAAATACCTGCTGGTCAACTTAGAAAAAAATCATTCTCAACATATGTATAAAAATTAAGTCTTCCCAAAGAATTTCGACAAATATAATTTATCCTATCATCTGATCACTGACGTCATCTCATGAAAAACGAAAATTATATGTACGTCATATAGGCACCACCTGATAGACAGCCTGATGCACATTTCTACTACATGTACAATTAAAGGTTTATGTTCAAGAGTAATATTAAAAGACTTACGGTACTTGAATTCATAATTATATGTTTACCAAAAAGATTCTAACCGACACCTGATCAGCTAGATCTATATTTTAACCCCGGACTCAAATCAAACCATTAATTCCCACTATACTAGCTGCAGATCTGTAGCTCGCTGGTTCAAAAATTTGGGATGGACGACAAGTCCTTTTTTCAGACCGGCGAGCTACAGATCTGCAGCTACTTAACTCCAGACACACAAAATACACCCCGTGTAGTCATAAATACTTACTTTTAGCTTTTGACAACCGTCTTTTGTGAACATGCAAAACCAAATTTATCAGTTTAATTCTTATGAATTCTATCGAACACGACCGATTATTACAAATCTTTAATGTGTAACCGGAAGTAGAGCTCTTTAATGCATGGCTTACCAGGGCCGTCTTCCTCTTCTTCTTCAGAATTATCTCCCCTACTCTTCTTATCTTTTCCTTTTGCATCTTTAGATTTCGAATCTCTAGCGGCCATTATTTTTGTAGCCGCCTCGATTCCATTTTGAATCGAACACAGTTCTCGCCACTGATGTTTGTTTAAAGAAATTCCTCTCTTTGAAGGTTTTGCAACGTTGGATCCCTTGAGCAGGAAGAATTCTCGTATGCTGACAAATACATTAGTTTGGTGTTTGTACACAGTAGCACATACCAGGTCCGACAAATCAAACACGTTTTCATTTACTTCGTAATCGCCACTTTCTACACTCCCGACATCCTTTGCTGCGATGATATTACTCTCAGATGTTCTACTTGAGCGTCTGCGCGTGGAAGCTGGCGGGCTGCTGGCCTCGTTTTGGAAATTAAATTTGTCAGCTTTTGATAATCCGTTAATTCCAAACACAATTTCGTTGAGAGTTTCTGGGTCCACGCCCCGAAGATGATTTTTGTACACACACAACGTCCAGAAACACTTATAGTGAAACCAGCTCGTTAGACACCTCACACGTTTGTCGGGTCCTTGATCCGCCACGTAACCGAGGACAAGCGAGCCCGACCCGATTTTTGATTTACATCCTTTACATTTCGAGTCTGAATCGTTCATGTATTTTATGATGAATGGTTTGACAATGAAGGGCATTTCTTCTTCACAAATGCTCAGTTCCTGTTATGTCCGGCATGTCGACACTCCAAAATAAACTCTACTGCCAAAACGTTTTGTCTGTCGGGGTTTAAATCACCTGAAATAAACGCTTTGGGGAGGGAGATTTACACCAAATCGCCTTTACTACCACTTGGAGTGTATCAATAACATTCAAACATGCTATTTACATTAGACAAAGGTTCAAGATTTTACAATAATCAATACTTAGATCTGTAAACTTAAATCTTCAGATCAGAACAATGCGCAAATTCTTCATCCACCGTGAATCTGCTGCATGTTGACAAATCAAAAAAGTTTTTATAACTGTCCAGTCTTGTATTAAGCATATAATTAAATTACACGTTACCAAAAGTTGAACTAAAACTATATGCAGCACTTAATATGTCGACCCTCTTCCCCCAGTTAAAAAAAAACACCCACAAATAACATGAATAAAGCATGCTTTAATTTGCTTTTTGAATATATCATATCCTTCTTCGTCTTCATGGTTGAAGAATTAAGATATATCGGTCAAAAGAATTTAAAAAAAAAAGACAAGTAAACTCGTCAAGGGAAGAAAGATGTTTGATTACCCCGCAATGCCAGGCCGGGGTCCCGTCAGTCACTGCATGGCATTACCGAAGGACCCTTGGTAACAACAGCGTGTTGATTCATGACCCCCCAGGACTGACATTTCAGGAAATGCCCCACTCCAAAACAAATCTTCATCATAGAAGCCATAAATTTGAATGTGTGAACCTTGATGTTGTTTTATTTTGATTGAAACCATTTTAAAATCAAACTCATCAACAAGTATATCATGTTGTTGATAGGGAAGTCCCTTCGATATGCATTAAAATTAACATTTTGTAAATTCCACATTAAAACACAACATGTCTTTTATAGCCCCTACATGTGTATAGCATCTTTAAGGGGGAGGGGGGGGGGTCCCCAAAGCTTTTATGCCCAAAACATACATTTTACTACAGTAACTGCAAATGTTTATTGAAAAACTGATTTTCCAACTTCCATCATCTTTTTCTTTGCTCAGTTCCGATAGAAATGTATTTAATGAAATAAAATAGGATTATAAAACAACTTCGAATCAACGGAATAGGATTTAAAGTTTGTAAATTTCTTTTTCTTGTTGCTCGTCACAAAGTCTTTCAAGTATCCCTCCCTTCTCTTTTTCAATAACGAATCTTCTTGCGTTGTTTGAGACTTATCACCTGTATAGTGTCTGTGTTCGATTAGTGTTTTTGTTATATATCATTTTCTGCGACATAAGGTACACTCCAATACTAAAATAAAAAAAAGAAAAACAGACAAAATATATATCTTCACGTTTCATTAAAATATAGAACCTAAAATAATTTATATCACTCTATGACTATAGTTAAACTTTAGGAAAAACAAACTTACACTTTTTTTTACTTACAAAATCTTATGATTATTTTGGACTGTGAGAGTTTGGTTTGAGATAGGACACCTTTGATTAGAGAGAGAGAGAGAGATAAATCTCTACATGTATACAGATAATTGAACCTTAGATTTTCATGAATAAATCTTTGTTTCGATAATTTTTCTGTTTAATTTAATCCTTCTAGTAACCTGGATATCTGATATCTATATTGGTTAGGGTTTAGGTCCATAACATGCTACATGTATGAAAATAACGAAGTTATACATATGTAGCTATACAGATCTCGTTAAAGCTTCTCAGAATCTTTTAAAATTAAGTATTTGTCCTTGATTCCAGATCTGTGTAAATTTTGAGGTAAATCGGGTCTTCTTTTGTAAGGATTGTTACTTAAAATAGACACTGTCTCTTGAAATAACAGAAATGCATCAGTAATTAAAATATTTATGCTAGCTTTCTGAAATTAAATGCAAATGATAAACGTAGACATATGAATTACAGAGAATCTATGCTTTGGTTTTTTTTTAATCTGTTGATCCATTTCATTGTTTTTTTTTAGGGCAAATTAAACACATTTTCACCGAACTCAAAATTATTAACTTCATTACTAGTAAAAATAAATTGCTGCTTGATATTTTGAGGACAGATTTCTATTAAAAACTAGAGGTACTGTGAGTAATGAGCTCACTTTTAAAAACATGGAGAAATAAATCTAGAACCGAGCGCCTTTTTTATGAATATAATGGCAGTGTCTATGTTTTGCTTTGGAAAACCCAAATTCTGTGTCCGATCAAAAAGTAAAGCAGGAGGAGCACAATGGCAATATGTAATGAAGATTCTGTGAAAGTTTCATCAAATTTCATTCATTGGTATGAGAGGAGTTGCGGATAAAAGAAAGGTTATAGTAAACATATACAAACATGAACACACATACACACACATGTATATATCTGATATAATATTATACCTGGACACTTTTCAGCAGTTGGGGTTATCAAATTGTTAATTTCATGCAATCAAAATCAAAATTATTATACATATATGCCATAAAAATCAATTGTGGCATAACATTATTTATGAACAAGAAAATTTTACACTTTTAAACCATTTTCCCTGAAAATGATTACCATTTTTCCAGAGACATACATGTATAATAAACTAGAGGTACTGTGAGCAATGAGCTCACTAAAAAATTTATCTCTCCTCCCATATGATTATAATGGCAAAAGAAAATGATATTCATCTTCTATATTGTTTTGGTTACACATGGCATATTCTTTTGTTTCTATCTAAGGAAACCCAAAATATTCTGTTTTTCATCAAAAAATAAAATAGGAGGTGCACAATGGCATATATTTTTCCAATAAAATTTTCTTTAAACATAAAATAAGAAAGTTTCATTAAATTTCACTCATTTTCCAATTTAAGAGGAGTGTTTTTTCAAATGTTTCTTAACTTGTTTTTTTAAAAATGTGTTTTTGTATGTTTTACATTCTGGTAATGAGAGATTAATTTTCTTACTATAATAAATTACATTTTTGTACCAGCAGTTAATATTGCCTTGATTAAGGTTAATATTTTCTGTATATGCTTTATACCCTCCCGCTTTTGCAAGCCAGTATAATAAGATGTTTTGATCATAATTGAAAAATATCTATTATATGCATATGTATCCTCATTTTCCCTGAAAATGATTATTTGAAAAAAAATCTTTCTAATATCAATACTTTTTGGATTTCGTTGTAAAAATAGCTTTGAATATCTTAAATTATCATTAATAACACAGTCATAAGTATCACCTAAATTAAAATTTGAAGTTTTAACGCATACATATATACGACCAAGCTTCACGGCATAATAGTCATCGGGTTCGATGTTCTTTTTTGTAGCCGTTCGGATCATCTCGGGCTCGTTGTGCGTTTTCCACTCGCCTGCACTCTTCTTGGATTCTCTTGAGACAATTTTTCATTGTTCCTTTGATTCCAGACAGTTGCTGCAGATATGCACATAAGATCCATGTAGAAAGGTATGAGATGAAGAGAGAAAAGGAATTTTAGGTTTTTATGCATTAAACAGAGAGGCTCAAGGGTCATCCACTGTTAAAACGAAAGTTGTAAGGCTTTTGAGGGGATTTCCCGATTTTTTCCTCGAGTCGAGTTATAAATGAACACTTGTAATTGTAACCGAGTTATGATATTTTAATTTAGATTATTAAAGACTGCCTTCATAATTTTTTTTTGTGCAGCCTCGTATCAATATCTTAGAATGATTGAACAAAGTGTATTTGGGATTTTTGGAAAGATGCCATTCATAATTAATGTGAATGATTCACCACCCTTTCTCATCTAACTCACAATATTGATATATGAATATTGATTATGAACATATTCGACTCTCATTGTTAATTCAATGGTATCATTATTTTTGTATAAAAATTATATTTTGATTTTGTTTCTTGTTTGCTGCACATTCTACATAGTAATAAACATGATAAACTTGTTATTTTTAGATTCTCATTGTTAATTCAATTGAAATGTATCATTATTATTGTATCAAAATTATATTTTGATTTGTTTCTTGTTTGCTTGTTTTTAAACCACAAAAAATAGAATTAGAGAGTGCGTTTGATACTATATTGTCATGTTAGTGTACATTTTGTAAGCACCTTCAGATTACCTCTCAAATCATATCACCTTTTATCCTTCCAAAATATGCCAGTATATGTATTGACAATTTTTTCCACAGGTTACAGAGTTAGGGGGTTTGGCAATATATAATATTAGACTAGTAATCCATATATGTAAATGAAACAAAGTTGTAACATGTATTTCATGTAAAAATCATACTGTACACATTTTTACCCCTTTCACCCTACCCTCATTTGGGAAAATTTAAAATGGGGCAAATAAAAAAAAAAAAAACAGTATAAATTCTTAAACAAAACCATGACTAGGCAAATTTAAAACGTAGCAAAAATATTCGCATGTATGAAAGGGTGAAAATAACACTATACAGTATTATATGAGCTGCTTTACCAACCTAGTATGATCTATCTGGTAGCAGCAAGTACTTGGCATTCCCTTCAAGCAAAAGACACACATTCAGACACTTTCCTGGCAGGCTGTCTGTCACTATCTCAGTATTTAGTCTAAGGACAAGAAAAATGTTGTCATTGGGGAAAAAAATTTGAGAGAGGCAAGATTAATACATGTAGCTGGTGGCCAAATAGGCCAGGCGGGTAACACACCTACTGAGTGATCTAGGGAGCAGGGTTTGAATCTGGCCCGCTCTCATACATTTTCATGCTAGAATACATATTAAATTTACATCTTCAGAAATTCATAATTAATATTAACCTGTATGTCTGTTTTAGGAATCTAAATATGAATGTGTCCATTTACCAAGAGAACCATTTATATCACAATGACCATTCCATGGATTGACCAATCATCTCCAAGCTTTCAAAACGTAGAACCAGTTTGTGGTGAACCAGTGGAGAAAGAGGAGATAACTCCACCAAATACAGAGAGTTGTCGACCCGAATTCTCCAACATCCACCCCGAGAGAAACTTAGATCCACCTGTGAGTTTGAAAGACTTGGAAGGGGAGATAAGCTCTTCCTTCCAAAACTTGCCTCTGTTTTCTTGTTATTCGAAAACTGACAGACATCAAATATATCCTGAACCAATCTTTACAAATCATTTAAGGAGGAGACAGCTAGTTGTTAAGGCTCATTTACAAAGAAGTGGAAATTCTTACGAAATTCTGACTTGTTCTTCGTTTGAGTTGTTTAAGACGTTTGAATTAAGAGAATTATTGTCAGAAAGTCAGAGGCAAATTTTATTGATCACAGAGAAATTGTCGTTGAGAAAATCTATTTCACGTTTAAGATTCTCCAGATTTGCTTTATTTGCTTCCTTTGCATTGTTGTGCCTGCTAGCCATAGACGCAGAAAACTCGTATCGTAAACAAAATAATTGTTCTAAGAGAATTGTTCCCGTAAAGGTTTTCTCGGAAACGTACTGTCTGCCTGGGATAACTGGGTCACTTATCAGAAAGAGGCTACAAGAGAAGGAGGTTTGGATTAATCCAAAGCGAGATTCCCGTACTGTAGGAAAACACAGGTGTCACTGCACAAAGAACTCGTTTTTTACCAGTCACCACAATACAAGTGACAATTATAATTTGTTATACCCTGTTCCACAAAATCAGCTTTAGGAATTCTTGTCCTTAATTATATGTAAATGGCTTTGCTTTGAAAGTGCATTGTAATTTTATGGGGAACAAACAAAAATGACTTGTGAATTGCGAGGATGGAAGAAGCACTGATTCATAATTTAGAAAGCCTCCATATTTCTGACCCTGATCTGATAAAGCTGTGTAACAGCGAGCTGATTCGTCTCTACACATTCAGAAACTGGCCCGCCGAGGTCTTTGTCATCAGACTCGCCGAGGCTGGATTTTTTTACTCTGGCGAGGGAGACAGAGTGAAGTGCTTTTTCTGTCGCGTAGAAAAAGAAAACTGGTCCCCAGGCGATCAGCCTAGCCTGGTTCACCAAAAGCTGAACGCTAACTGTCCATTGTTGTCAAACTCTGCACAAACTAACAATATTCCCGTTTATAGCAATTTAGTGGAAGAACCACTTCCTTCGTGTTTCAATAAGATAATTCACTTGCTCAGCGAGAGCCACGTGGAGCGAGATAGAGATCGTGTCCCAGAATTCTCAGGAGATCGACCAATCATGAGTCACGTCTCGGATTCGTCACCCAGATCCAGTGGTTTAACGAGAAGCAGATCCAGAGATTCCTCACTGGGGTCAACTGGATCCCAGGAAAACCGGGGAGGTAGAGGGAACAGCCAGGAAAACCGGGGAGGTAGAGGGAACAGCCAGGAGGGAGGGTCAGTGGAACAGCCTCCTCAGAGATTCAGCTTGGGATTGTCAGGTATTGTTTTTTTTTTAAATGACTTGATTCAAATAAAATGATAAAGACAAAATAGTGTTTGTATAGAATTACATGTAATATGCACAACTGTCATTTTATTACCGTGTTAACTTTGAATTCTGTAGAATACTGTATGACTTTACTGTATGTTACTATTTAACTAAATACTGTAGTATGACTTAACTATATATTTCTATTTAAACTAAATTCTACATTTTGGTCAATAACAGGTCCTCAGGCTGCCACACCCAGTCTCCCCCAGACCCTGAGTGGGGGAATTCCCTCTTCCCAGAACGAGGCTACCTCCACACAACCTCAATCACTAGAGGGCGACCCCAGCTTCCTGCGTTATGAGAGAAATCGTCTGGAAACATTCAGGAATTTCCCAGCCTCAGCCCATGTTCTCCCTAGAGATTTAGCTAGCTCAGGATTTATATACACAGGTAAAGGGGGAGGGCTATACTATGGTTAGTGGTTACTCTTTGCTGATACTTTAGAGTTAACAACATGTAACAAAGGCTTTGTATCATTTATTATTATTAAAGGTCAAAGGTTTTACAGTGTTGTGTTAACAAGGGAAGTAACTCTTACTGGCTTAACAAGGTATTGGTTGGGCTGAAAATTTATTTTGCCATAAGCCTAATGATTAAAATAAATTCCAATCTACAGGATTTGCCTGTTGAAAAATACACATCCTCCCAAACTTTTATGATGACAAAATGTATTTGATATATTTTTTTCTTTAGACCCCCAAACTGGGATAACAACCGATAAATTTCTAGTACATTATATATGTACATCTAGATTATAACAGTCCATCATATTACATACATGTACATTTTAAAATAATCAGAGACTTGTTTACTTACAGGTACGGGAGACCGAGTACAGTGTGTTTTTTGTCGTGGAATTCTCCGCGACTGGGACGTCGGCGACAAACCACACATCGAGCACAAAAACAAATTTCCCCGCTGTCCGTTTCTCTTGGGGGTGGACGTCGGAAATGTCCGAATGACCCCAGCCCAGCCAGCCCAGAGGGTCAACGTGGGGGGAAATCTAAACAATGCACCCCTGGGTAACATGGAGGCCCTCGGGATTAACACTGACCGCCCCCGACACGGAAACTTCGCAGTGGAAAGCACACGTTTGTCTTCATTCAATAACTGGCCTCAGTACAAGCATCAGACGCCCCCACAACTGGCCGCCGCTGGCTTCTTTTATGCAGGTATACAATATTGATTTAGATCTATTACATGTACAGGAATACTTGTTTAGTAAGAACACGGATATTGTGAATTCACGGATAAAGCAAAGTCATCTTAGATCCCCAGCTATATAAATTTAATGAATAAATTATACGGTTATAACAAATTACGGATATAGCAAAGAAATTTCATAGGTCCCAGTGACTTCGTTATAAACTTGTTCTGAGTTTTGCTGTTTTTATAGATCATATCTTGTTTTATCGATGTATAAAACATTGATTTAGAGCTATTACATGTATTTCATTTCTTTTTTTCACTTATGCACACTACATTTTTAGCAACTTGTAAAACTCATATTTACCTCTAAGTATATTTTAACACAATGTAAAGTAATGTTAAGTGTATTGCCTACACGTATGTTTGTCACAACAGACGGTAACTTCCTAATTTTTTGTTAAACACTAAGTTTAATTTGTTATTTATCTGGTTGAGCCAGACCAAGAAATTAGTTGATTTATTTTATGAAATAGGAAGACGTAGTCATCCACAAATTTAGATATGAAATGGATGAAATTACATGTATATTTTTTGTCAAAACCACAAAATTTGATCCCCATGGAAATTAATTTGAAAACCAGAGCTAGTCTTAGCTGCAATAATGTAGCGCTCTCCGATTTTTTTTACCTGTTGAAAAGGGAGAGGGCTACATTATTGTAGCTAAGTTAGTCTAAGTCTAGTTATACTGGAAGATCTTCTAAAGAACTATTCAATAACAAATTTACTTCTAATTTAGGACCCTGACCAATGACAGACCATCTTATGTAAGATATTGACCAATGACAGTGCTTATTATATCTACAGGGTTTGGAGATAATGTGAAGTGTTTTTATTGCGATGGCGGACTACGTAACTGGGAACCCGGTGATGAACCCTGGGTAGAGCACGCTCGCTGGTTCCCCCGATGTTCGTTCGTTCGCACTGTGAAGGGAGACCAGTTTATACGCAATGTGCAGGAAAGATTTAATCGACCCCAGACTACTTCTGGTAATTCTGCTTTATTCTAGCCTGAGAAACACTCTTAATCTTGTTGACTCAATCAGTTTTACACAGGAACATTTTCAAAAGATTTTAAGTATGACAAATACTGTTGAATCATTACTGTGTATGTTGAACCAATGTTTTGTTGATTTCAATTAATGGGTCTTCCATACCCACAAGTTAAAATTCCTATGAGTTTTATTTTTGCCAATATATCTGTTACACACAAGTTAAAATTCCTATGAGTTTTATTTTTTCCAATATATCTGTTACACACAAGTTAAAATTCCTATGAGTTTTATTTTTGCCAATATATCTGTTACACACAAGTTAAAATTCCTATGAGTTTTATTTTTTCCAATATATCTGTTACACACAATTAAAATATATTTTATTTTTGCCAATATATCTGTTACACACAAGTTAAAATTCCTATGAGTTTTATTTTTGCCAATATATCTGTTACACACAAGTTAAAATTCCTGTGAGTTTTATTTTTGCCTATATATGTGTTTATTTAATTTACAAGTTACTCATGTAATTTTGTCGATCCAGTGAAAGTTTTGATTGCTCAGGAATATTGAACAAATGAAATAAAATGATTTCACTGTATACAATTAATGTACAGTAATTGTAAAATTTTATGGTTTTAAAATTTTTTTACATGCAGGTAATTTGATCTTTAGGGTTGGGGTTCAGAGAAACATTGTATTACACATGATTATGTATATTTGTGCATTACTTGTCTTAAATAGGGAGTACAGTTTGTTTATATGTCATCAATATGTTTCACAGGTCATCAAGTAGAAGCCAGAGAAATCCGAGCTCGCATGGAACTGCCAATGGTTCGAGCAGTTTTAGAAACAGGAGTTGATCGCAATAGTGTGATGCAGGTCATAGAAAGAAGACTGAGGGAAACAGGTAGGGGGTATATCAGAACAGCCTGATGCTGGTCATAGAAAGACATGTAGGGGGTAGATCAGAACAGCTTATTGCTGGTTATAGAAAGACGACTGAGGGAAAAAGGTAGATAGTATATCAAAACAGCTTGATGCTGATCATAGAAAGATGACAGAGGGAAACAGGTAGATGGTATATCAGAACAGCTTGATGCTGATCATAGAAAGATGACAGAGGGAAACAGGTAGTGGGTATATCAGAACAGCTTGATGCTGATCATAGAAAGATGACAGAGGGAAACAGGTAGTGGGTATATCAGAACAGCTTGGTGCTGATCATAGAAAGATGACAGAGGGAAACAGGTAGTGGGTATATCTGAACAGCTTGATGCTGATCATAGAAAGATGACAGAGGGAAACAGGTAGTGGGTATATCTGAACAGCTTGATGCTGATCATAGAAAGATGACAGAGGGAAACAGGTAGTGGGTATATCAGAACAGCTTGATGCTGATCATAGAAAGATGACAGAGGGAAACAGGTAGTGGGTATATCTGAACAGCTTGATGCTGATCATAGAAAGATGACAGAGGGAAACAGGTAGTGGGTATATCTGAACAGCTTGATGCTGATCATAGAAAGATGACAGAGGGAAACAGGTAGTGGGTATATCAGAACAGCTTGGTGCTGATCATAGAAAGATGACAGAGGGAAACAGGTAGTGGGTATATCTGAACAGCTTGATGCTGATCATAGAAAGATGACAGAGGGAAACAGGTAGTGAGTATATCTGAACAGCTTGATGCTGATCATAGAAAGATGACAGAGGGAAACAGGTAGTGGGTATATCTGAACAGCTTGATGCTGATCATAGAAAGATGACAGAGGGAAACAGGTAGTGGGTATATCAGAACAGCTTGATGCTGATCATAGAAAGATGACAGAGGGAAACAGGTAGTGGGTATATCTGAACAGCTTGATGCTGATCATAGAAAGATGACAGAGGGAAACAGGTAGTGGGTATATCTGAACAGCTTGATGCTGATCATAGAAAGATGACAGAGGGAAACAGGTAGTGGGTATATCAGAACAGCTTGATGCTGATCATAGAAAGATGACAGAGGGAAACAGGTAGTGGGTATATCTGAACAGCTTGATGCTGATCATAGAAAGATGACAGAGGGAAACAGGTAGTGGGTATATCTGAACAGCTTGATGCTGATCATAGAAAGATGACAGAGGGAAACAGGTAGTGGGTATATCTGAACAGCTTGATGCTGATCATAGAAAGATGACAGAGGGAAACAGGTAGTGGGTATATCAGAACAGCTTGATGCTGATCATAGAAAGATGACAGAGGGAAACAGGTAGTGGGTATATCTGAACAGCTTGATGCTGATCATAGAAAGATGACAGAGGGAAACAGGTAGTGGGTATATCTGAACAGCTTGATGCTGATCATAGAAAGATGACAGAGGGAAACAGGTAGTGGGTATATCTGAACAGCTTGATGCTGATCATAGAAAGATGACAGAGGGAAACAGGTAGTGGGTATATCTGAACAGCTTGATGCTGATCATAGAAAGATGACAGAGGGAAACAGGTAGTGGGTATATCTGAACAGCTTGATGCTGATCATAGAAAGATGACAGAGGGAAACAGGTAGTGGGTATATCTGAACAGCTTGATGCTGATCAAAGAAAGATGACAGAGGGAAACAGGTAGTGGGTATATCTGAACAGCTTGATGCTGATCATAGAAAGATGACAAAGGGAAACAGGTAGTGGGTATATCTGAACAGCTTGATGCTGATCATAGAAAGATGACAGAGGGAAACAGGTAGTGGGTATATCTGAACAGCTTGATGCTGATTATAGAAAGATGACAGAGGGAAACAGGTAGTGGGTATATCAGAACAGCTTGATGCTGATCATAGAAAGATGACAAAGGGAAACAGGTAGTGGGTATATCAGAACAGCTTGATGCTGATCATAGAAAGATGACAGAGGGAAACAGGTAGTGGGTATATCTGAACAGCTTGATGCTGATCATAGAAAGAAGCCATCCTCTCTCTTTATTGTTTATCATGACTTTAATTATAAAATTTTTTATTAGCTGAGTTTCATAAGAATTAACAATCCTTTACTACAGGAGATGACTACCCCTCGGCTGAGTCTCTACTGAATGCTGACCTCTGTTTATCTGTAATTATAATGACATGTTTATTGTATATCTCACTACTACAGGAGATGACTACCCCTCGGCTGAGGCCCTACTGAATGCTGTCCTAACTCTGGAGGAGGAGCCTGAGGTCCTCAATGTCGCCTCCCAGGAACCTGTCCTCCCCGAGTACACCCGCACTCCACCCCGGGCACCAACACCCAGTGATACCAGTCAGTCCTCTGGTAATACAGGTAATACACCCGCACTCCACCCCAGGCTCCAACACCCAGTAATACCAGTCAGTCCTCTGGTAATACATCAACACCCAGTAATACCAGTCAGTCCTCTGGTAATACAGGTAATACACCCACACTCCACCCCGGGCACCAACACCCAGTAATACCAGTCAGTCCTCAGGTAATACAGGTAATACACCCGCACTCCACCGCGGGCACCAACACCCAGTAATAGTAGTCAGGTAAAAAAAAAATCAGGTAAAATGCATAGAGCTTGAAACTCCTTATAATAAATATACCTTCTGGTGCCAAGATACTGAATACAAATTTTACTGTAACACCCCCTCCCCTTCCTGAAAAACATAATTATGAATACAAAATCAAGCTTAAGCCTTACAGACAAGCATATACAAACCATTGGGTCCCAAGCCAACATTAAGACATCTTTGCTTTAATAACCCTCTTCTTATCTTTTGTAGAGGAGCCCTCATCCTCCACTGGCGGATCAAAAGGTAATACACTTTATTTCATTTTGGAGCTTACAATAATGTGTGCCATAATTGAAAACTGTAACTTTCACCCCTCTTTCAATTTCTACAGTTATCACGTCAAGATCATATCTTTCGTACAAAGTTGGATTATAACTTCAATTCTCTTAAAATTTATTTTTATATTTTTGTTCTTTACATTTCATAAATAATAATAAATATACATGTACTTTGGATCTTATGGTCTCTATATATATGGTGCCCAGAAAATATTTTTTACACACTGAGTTTACTTTATATTTGTTTTTAGCTCAAGTGAGCTTTTCTGATCACAATTTGTCCGTTGTATGTTGTTGTCGTAAACTTTTCACATTTTCATCTTCTTCTCAAGAACTACTGGGCCAATTTCAACCAAACTTGCCACAAAGTATCCTTGGGTAAAGGGGATTCAAGTTTGTTCAAATGAAGGGCCACGCCCTTTTCCAAGGGGAGATAATCATGAATTAGAGAAAAATTGATGACATTTTTAAAAAATCTAAAAAGATGAAACTCATGTGAAATCATCCTCAGGTGGTGTAGATGCAAGTTTGTTCAAGTCATGACCCCCGGGGGTAGGACGGGGCCAAAATGGCCGATCAAAGACATAGGAATATATAGGAAAACCTTTTTAAATCTTCTTTTCAAGTACTTCAAAGCCATGATTAGTAATATTTATATGGAATCATCCTCAGGTAATGTAGAAGCTAGGTCGTTCAAATTATGATCCCCTTGGGTTGGTGTTTAAATTCAAGCCCCCCCCCCCCCCCAACTTCAGTTAACCTTCAGTTCTGATCTGATATGTGCTTTTTCCTAGCCGATGTGCTCAGGTGAGCGCTGTGGCCCCTGGGCCTCTTGTTATATTTAGACCTGGTTGAGGAGAATCACCTCCTGACCTGAGTTTATTTATTCATATCTGTTTCTATATTTAGACCTGGTTGACCTGAGTTTATTTATATCTGTTTCTTTATTTAGACCTGACCTGAGTTTATTTATATCTGTTTCTATATTTAGACCTGGTTGAGGAGAATCGCCTCCTGACCAGAGTTTATTTATACGTTTCTATATTTAGACCTGGCTGATGTGACCTGAGTTTATTTATATCTGTCTCTATATTTAGACCTGGTGGAGGAGAATCGCCTCCTTAGGGAGCAGAAGACGTGTAAGATCTGTCTGGACGCTGAGGTGGGGATGGTGTTTCTCCCGTGCGGTCACCTCTGCTGCTGTGTGATGTGTGCCCCCGCTGTCAGGCAGTGTCCTATATGTAGGGCCGAGATCAGGGGCACAGTCAGGACATTTATTCCGTAATTCTGTACTGAGTTGACATGTGTCCCTGCTGTCAGGCAGTGCCCCATATGTAGAGCAGAGATAAGGAGCACAGTCAGGACATTTATTCCATAATTCTGTACTTAAGTGACGTATGTTCCCGCTGCCAGGCAGTGCCCTATATGTAGGGCCGAGATCAGGGGCACAGTCAGGACATTTATTCCGTAATTCTGAATAGCAGAGACCAAAAGCATGACAGTTCACTTAAATAAAGGAGATATAAAAACTTTATCAAAATGTGCAATATTTTGTTAACAATGGACACCCCCTCAGAAAGTAAAATTGAAATTAACCATGTCTATGTAATATTTATGCCCCTCCATGAATATGGGACATATAGTGTTTGTCCTGATTGTGTTCCATCCTTCCATTGTGCTTTGTGTTTAGCTCAATTTCAATGAAACTATTCAAGATATTGTTATCAAGCTTCATATGTTGATGCATACTGATGAGAGCAACTCAGTTTCATCAACTTTTTTTTTACCTTGACCTTTCCTATCACCTAAACCTTACTTTTTTTAAAAAAGTTTTTTTTTTCAGTTTTAAGGAACTCTTTCAGAATATTTTTATCAAACTTCATATGGTGAAACATACTGATGAGAGCTTTTCATCTGCATCAACAAATTTTGATTTTGATTTTTTTTTACCTCACTTTGTTCAACTCTTTTTAAAGAAACCAGTCATAATATTTATTCAAACTTCAAATGCTGATTCATACGAATGTTAGCTTCATCAACATTTATTTTCCTTTAACCTTATCTCACTGTTTAGCTCTGTTTTGAATAAGCCATAATACAAAATATTTTTATTAAACTTTTTAAGTATGCTGATACACATTTATGAAAACTATTCAACTGCATCAAAAAGTTTGACCTTGGCCTTTTCTATGACCTTGACTTTGATCTTATTTTTCCAAAATTTACATTTTGCTTATATTTAGTTTTAAAGAAACTGTTAAATATCAAATTTAATGAAATTTTTCATGATAGTCTCATCAAATTTCATACACTATACAGAATTTCATTACTAGTATCCCCTTTCAGGGTATTTAGGCCATGCAAAGTTAATTACTTGGTTCTCAGGCCTTTTTTCAAGAAATATGATGATGGAGGGAGGCATTTTTTTTTTTTCTTTTTTATTGCCCCCAAAACATGATGAGGCACCTTTTTACATTGTACAAAACCTCAAAAAATGATGAGGGAGGTGATTGGTGTTTATATTTTATTGATTTAGCAATAAAAAGGGTCAATGAGGCACCCTTGGAAGAGATGAGGGAGGGCCTGAGAACCAAGAAATTAATTTTTTTTTTGCCTTATGTCCTATAATTTGTAGTTTCATTAAAAATGTATATGTACTGATTTAGAAATCACTGTACATGTTCTATTGTTTTAAAATATAATAAAAAAAGAAGGAACTTATTTTCAGAATATAAGTTTGAAACTAGGAATAATTACAATATCATGGCCAACATTAATTACCTATATCTATAAGCCATCTTTAAGGAATTTCCACCCTCACAATTTTATAGGTTCAAAATATAAAAACTGCATTTATTTTCATTCAATATACTTTAAACTTTCCATTTATTGCAAAAAAATGTATAGGTCACCATATTATTAAAGATGCGAAACATAAATAAACAAAAGTGTATGTCAACATAAAAAATATACATTTTTGGAAACAGTATTGAGAAAAATATGTAAAAACAGGTTAAAATGCATAATTCTGATGCTGAGTGTTCCTAAATACTTCCTACTTAAAAGATACTTTTGAATTGTGATTATCAGGTAAACTATTTTACAGTAAAGCAAATGCCTGAATGAAGAGACCTTAGAAGGAATTATTGCCCTTGTCAACATTTTTTAAAGATTGAATAATTAATTACATATAGAAAATATGCATTTTTTAGATTCTTTAACTAAACAATTTTTATCATTACACCTATTGTAAAGCATTCTTCCAAGAGATATTTTTCTATAATGTATGAATTTTAACTAATTACAGTTTTTGCAAAAACCTATGACATCATAGGAGGGTCGAATTACCTTAAGTCACCATTTAGCTACCTTTAGCACCTTTTTACGATTTAAAATGGCTAAATGTAACTAAATGATAGTAGATAGCTTTAACGTGCTTAACACTGATTCTATGTAAGCATCAAAGAAATTCAAAAAAATTCAAAGAAATGCAACACCTTAATTTTAGGG
Organism: Saccostrea cuccullata; assembly: GCF_032062105.1. NCBI lineage: Eukaryota > Metazoa > Mollusca > Bivalvia > Ostreida > Ostreidae > Saccostrea > Saccostrea cuccullata. The sequence continues at coordinate 165,216 of NW_026929462.1, read as the reverse complement.
TTATAATAGCTACAATCTGATTAAAATCAGATCCTTTGATCCGCTCTCACAGATCGCTGTAGCCATCTATGTGAGCGGATCAAACGTTAGGATATCTTTAACTTTGCCAAATCAGTGATTTAACGGTTTGATGATTTTAATTCCATTTCCGAAAATTGATTTTTTACCCCTCTTAACTGAAAAATTGAAAAATATTTAATAAAATTATTGACAACATTTTGGGTTTTCAGGGTTTTTGTAACTGTTAAGTAAGCATTGAATTATCATTTTTTGAAAGATGCAGTCTCATTATTGCAATGGTGTGTGCAACCAAATTGAGTAACGCGCCTTAACGCGTTGTGAAAATTTGTTTGCACACACCATTGCAATAATGAGACTGCATTTTTCAGAAAAATGATAATTTAGAATAAATGCTTATATTTATATTTTTACCCCTCTATTTTCCGAAATTTTGATTTTCTATTAAAAATTCCCGCCTGTGTAAGTTGCAGCTGATAGAACAACCTTTGAAACAGCTTAATCCAGAAACTAAAATAGTGCACAATGATAACGGATAACAACAATCAAAGTTTTATTTTTTTGAGTTGGCTTGCGTAGCAAGCTACTCCCTGTTGACACAGCCCTTTCAGAGCTGTAAAATTTCTCACACATTCATCAAGGTGATCCATACGCCAAACATAATAGTTCTAGCAAAAAATGCTTTGGATTGAGTGATTGTATAAAATTAAGAGGTAAAAACTGTATAAAATTTCATACTGAAACATTAATTATGCCTTTATGCTTTTAAAGAAATTTTTGATTAAATATCTGTACGATGTACATGCAATTAGGTACTGTGTATGAATATATGTTCAAGCATGTTAGATGATGGATCTAATCTTCCCATCTGAAGTTTATTTATAATTGACATAGAATACTCCCTTACACAAGCACCTGCTGCTCGCATTAGCTGCAGCTAGTTGTTGTTGAAAATCTATTTTTAGAATCCAGATTTGCTGTGGGAATCTTTAACCTAATTATTCCATAACACTGACCACTTCAGCTAATGTGTTTAAATTCATTATAGAATCAATCCAGTCAAAATAATATGGAAGGCCTTTAGTGCCTACCTGTATATATAAAGGAAAAGCAATATACACTTTATTTATGAACCGAGCATGGATCAGACATATAATATTCAATCTCTGAAGATGCAAAATAAAATAAATATATTAAGGTATGGTGCCCAGATGTATGAAAAAGCTCAATTGACTCAAGCAAGTCAACTAGCAGGCCCTTCAGGCCTTTGATTTTTCAATCTTGGATGGATGATAAACCATATTTTGTCAACAAAGAAATACAAATGTGTCGTATAACAGACACATTTTTCGCTTTGTCTAAACAGTAATGGCGTAGTCCCTGCATCATACGCAGACTTTGCTGATTATTTCTTGTGTGTAATGTGTATCTATCACTTGTAATTTTATAATGCTTTTTATTTAGGGTAAAACAAAGTAAATGTTCATAAGTATTGTACTAAAATTCGGGAAAATATTTCTTTTTTTTCCGGATGCAATGCCTATATTTCCTCGAAATGACTATAAGAACGCATTTTCATTGCTCTATTGGAAATTTTCAAAATAAAGAAGAAGGAGGGCTACAGAAAAAAATATACACTACATAACGACTTTTCGAGCTCATGTGTTTCAAAAGCAGGAATGTCAGTTCCTTGACAGGAAGTCCAAGGGTTACTGCACTACGCCAATTGCAAGTTAGAGAAAATTCTACCTCAGTATCTGAACAACAGGCATTTAAAAATGCCCAAGAATATTTATTTTGCTCAGATTAAGACATTGATAAAAATTATGCATGGTAGAAATCGGGCTGCATATGTTATACAATGTACATGGCTGACTAGCACGTTTTAATTGAATGGTCGGAAGGGGGATGTTTTAAAAGTTATGTGTTACTATCTAAGGTCTATAGATGACATGTAACGTTTAAAGAAGTATCATTGTTTTGTTAATTTACTTTTCAACTCAATGTATTCATTCTTAATCATATTTTTTAAACCTTTGCACCAAAAGATTTCAAAAGATTGCGCCATTTTTAAAAAAAACTGTCATATCTTACGATGTTCTTAAGATCTATCAAAGTCTTAAGACAACTCGATACATCTCTTAAGTGTAAAGTGAAACTAGCGACAGTATATATTTTGTCTAAAAAACCGAAGGATATAAAACAAGAAACGGTTTTTAGAGATAGAATAATCCATTGAACTATATCAGGACAGTCAAAACAACGGCACCCGCTTTCAACAAAAAAAAAAAAAAAAAAAAGATTAGAAAAAAACTGTCAATGAAACCTCAAATGTTTTTAGCTCTTCTGAGCCAAAGGCTCAAAGAACTAATGCTATGGCCTTTTGTGCGGTGTGCGTATACTTTTTAGCCGGGCTTATTGCTCAAAGAGCAATTGCCGGCTTATGTGATCCTGTTCAAGGCAGGATGTTGACCCCATAGTCGCCATTTTAAAGTTACCTGCAAAAATATAGTTCTTACTCTCAACCGCTTTTGAGATAATACAAACACTAAATAAAGCAACAAAAATAAAACGAAGTTTCATCTATATAAAATAAATATTAGTAGTAATGACTTTGAAGACTTCATAAGTCAAAGAACATAGTTCATTAGCGTAAAGATTTTTGATAATCAGTGTTACCGTAGTTCTCTACACTTACCAGGTAAAGCAGGAGAGGGAACCAGACTGGCCTGTTTGTTTACATTCAGCAGCATGCGGTACCAGATTAATTCTGATTCTGACAAAATCGGACCGTGGTATTAGGATTGAAAAACTCACTGTCAGTGTCTTATCATTTATATTGATAGTTTTAAAATATTTTTTTCATCAGAATATAAACGTGATTCATGTAAGAAATCCATTCTACTCTATAAAATGAGCCCGGCTCTCTGTACTTCTGAGTACTTTGATTAGAATATGAGCCTGAAAGCAGAAAACGATTCGTAAAAGGAATATGTTATTTTTGCTCCCGATTCTCGCTACTCTGCAGACCCCGTTGCGACCACTGTTGAAATAAAGACCACTATTGAAAGAATTATATCAATAGTGGTTGAGAGTGCATTTCAATAACAAAGATAGTATGCAACCACTATTGAAATACGACCGCTTTTGAAATAATTATTTCTGTCAATATTGATCGAAAGTGCATTTTAATAACAAACATAGTATGCAACCACTTTTGAAATACGACCACTATTAAAATAATTATCTCAGTAGTGGTCGATAGTGCATTTCAATAACAAACATAGTATGCAACCACTATTGAAATACGACCAATCTTGAAATAATTATTTCAATAGTGGTTAGAGTGCATTTCAATAACAAACATATGTTCTTTTCCCTTAGCTTTTATTTTTAAAGAATAACTGTATTATTTTTGATTTCATTGTGTGCTCAATCGATTGCTTTGCGTGATAATATTATGCTCAAACGCCAAAATTTGCATATTATAAATGCATAAAATTATCATGCAAGCCAATCGATTGATCATCGCTAGAAATCGAAAAATCTGACAGTTATTCTTTATATTTACTTAAAAAATAAACAACAATGTTAAAAAGTTCTCTGGGAAATGAACTTTTAGTTGGTCACGTGATCAAATCCTGTGACGCCCAAATCTGTTTTATTATCTTCTCACATTAATTACAACAGAGATTGAATCGTTTGTATCCTCCATAAATACACATTAGTAGTATTCATTTCGTGAATAAAAGATTAATTAATTGATTGGGAAAACTTGCCAGATAATCATCTGAAAGGAAAAAAACCCAACAAAATTTAAAGATTGAAACTTGTGTCATTTTGGATAGCATTGCATGCATTTTTATGCAAACATTAGGACCAATAAACTGATAAAAATAATAAAATATAGGAGAGATGTAAATATGAAATTTCTTTCAATAGAAATTGCAAATTATATTACTGTAAAACAATGTATTCCCTGAACCAAACTTCTAAGTGTTCACTTAACATTTTTGAAGTTTTAAAGAACACATGCAAACAATAAATAATTTCTTTGATTCTTAATTTAATTAATTTTAATTTAAACAATATTTTATTATGAATAAACATAATTGGATTGGACAGCAGGCACTGCCTATATAAGTCCTTTCCACAATACAAGGTCAAAATCATACATGTACAAGTAAACATTATTAATATAACATTGAAAAATATAAATATATACATGCATATATTCAGTAGAAATGTATATGACAAGGCAAATTAAGGGGAACAAACAAAAAAAAAGAGAAATATATGAGTTGATGATATAATTTAAATTTATATTTTAACATATATGACTGGCAATTATATTAATAATTATAAAAATTTTTAAAAAAAAGAATAAGAAAACATAAATAGGCTTTGGTTCTGTGATTTGACAATTGAAAAACAAAAGCAGATAGAATATCATGCAAATCGCTTTGTAGTTGCAATAAATTTTTGAACAAGTTTAAATATTGCAATATTTTGGTTGTATGTAAGATTATTGTCTCCATTTAGAATAAGTTGTAAACATAAAGACATTGGTAGTTGCAAAGTATTAAAGTTTCGTATTAGGTTCTGTCTTTGCATACAGTATTTTGGACAATTCATAAAATAGTGATATGATGTTTCTGAACTAAACCCGCACATGTCACAACTTTTATCTTCCTTTAAAAAATGATTAAATAAGTCAGCATTTAAATTACTAGCATTATTTCGCAACTGACAATGCAATATATTCATTTTACGACTTCCATAATTGTAAATTTCTTAGGCTTTATGCAGTATATATTCTTTATGGAAGTCTTGAATGATGTAAGTGAAGAAAGGTTTCGGATATTAAATGGTAAATCATTCCAAAGTCTTATAGTTGAAGGGAGGAAACTTTTCATAAATGAAGTTGTTTTGGCTTGTGGAATATGAAATGTAAAATTTGTCCTGATTCCTTAAGGGATAAGAATTATCTGGAAGAATGCATTGTTGTAATAAATCTTGCAAATACTGGGGTGCTAATCCATACGCTATTTTATAGAATAACACTAGTTTATGTATTTTTCTTCTTATTTCAAGAGTATCCCAGCCAAGCTCTTCATAAAGCTTTGATCTTGATGAATTGATTCTTAAACCGGTTATTATTCGTGCAGCTGCAACTTGAACATCTTCAAGTAATTTTGCATCTCTTTCAGTACAATTATCCCATACAATATCTGAATATTCAAGAACAGGACGAATAAAAGCAAAATATATTTTTATCAAAGCATCCCTCTTAAGTGTGTGTTTTAACATTCTTAAGATATTTAAGCGATTACATGCTTTAGCATGAATATCAAGTATGTGGGATCTCCAATTACCATCTTGTTGAAATCTTATTCCTAAATGAGTATGTGTTTCAACATTTTTAATAGTGGGCCCATCTTCACCAAACTTAATTTTTGGATGGCAAATATTTTTCCTGCTAAAATCTAGATTGACTGTTTTACAAGGATTGAATTCTACTGCCCATATATTAGACCACTGTCTTATTTGTCCAAGATCCTTAGTTAATAAGTTTGCAGAATTAATAATATCATCATCAACTATGACATAAAGAGAGGTGTCATCTGCAAAAAGCCTTACAGGACATGATAATTTTTCAGATATGTCATTAATATACAATAAGAATAAAAAGGGACCAAGGACTGACCCTTGAGGGACACCTGAATTGGTAGCTCTAGTAGTTGATGAAAAGCCATCAAGAACTACTTTTTGAGTTCTATCAGACAAGTAATTCTCAATCCAATTAACAATTTGTTCTGATATACCATAATATTTTAGTTTATAAAGGATACCTTTATGCCATACTCTATCAAATGCTTTTGAAATGTCACAAAAGACAAATCTAATATCTTTACCTTTATCAAGACTAGATATTATTGTGTGATATATTTCTAGTAACTGATTAGTTGTGGAATCACCTGGTTGAAATCCAGATTGAAATTTATTAATTAAATTATTTTCAAGACAATAATTATACAAGTGCTTGAATATGATTTTTTCTCTAAGATTTTACATACAACTGAGGTTATTGATATTGGCCGATAATTATTAACATCTTGTGCACTTCCTTTATTCTTATAGATGGGAGTAATTTGTGAATTTTTCCAAATGTCTGGAAGTTGCCCATTAGTAAGTGAATAATTGTATAGTTTGGTAAGGGGTTTTACTATCGAGTTAGTTATATTTTTAAGAATCAAAGGTGACATACAGTCAGGACCTGGAGGTTTAGTAACATTTATAACTTGGAGCTGATCCAATACTTCCTGTTCTGTGATAACAAAATCATCAAGTGAAAAGTTCAATGGTGGTCCCGGTCCGTGTAATGGTACCTCAGGTTCATTGTAAAGGGTTGAAACTCCAGAAAATATTCATTGAGTAAGTTAGCTTTTTCAATAGGATGAAAGTATGTATAATTTGAGGACTTTAAAGGTGGTGGTGGTTTGCTTTTATTATTTTGTTTGGATAAAGATTTAACTATTCTCCACCATTTTCCAGGGGGTATAGATTTATCTATTTGGTCTGAAAGTTTTTGGTTGAGTCTATCTCGTGAAGCTCTAATTTCATCAATTACTTTGTTTCTTAAAATGCGGTAGTGTTCCCAGTGTTGAGGGTTTTGAGTTTTCACTGCTTTCTTGTGTATACGATTTCTTTTCCTCATTAGTTTTCTAATAGAATTATTCATAAATGCCTTATCTCTGGGACGGATTGTTATGGTTTTTGCTGGGATATGTTTTTTAATGCTTGCATTTATTTTGTTTACAAAATTTGTATTTATCTCATTGATGTTATTAGAATTAAAGACTTCAGTGTCCCAATCAGTTGCATTTAATTCATCATTAAGACCTTTATAATTAGCACTTTTATTTTTTCTTATCTCTCTTTTATAAGCATACTGTTTCAATATATGAAACTTAACTTCCACTCCAGTTATAGAATGACTACTACAACACGGGGGATAGACAAAACTCTCATTAATTATACCAGTGTTGTTGGTAATGATTAGATCTATGCATGTACCCACACTTCGAGTGAAATTAGTAGGTTCATGAATCAAGTTCGAGAGACCAAACCTTTGTAAGAGAAGTTTAAACTGTGAACTTTGATCTATCAAAAAATTGACATTAAAATCTCCTAATAGAATGATTGGTAAATTACATTCCAGTACCTTTTCAATATTGGAGCAAAAACTGTCCCAATAGTCTGCTAATGAATTGGGTGGCCTATACAATACACCAACAAGAATTTTTTTCTTAATAACATGTACATCTGACCATAAGATTTCTAAATTAATAGTATTTAAATCTTTACGCTCATAAAATGCAAGTTCATTGGATATATACATTGCAACTCCTCCTCCATGCCTATTTCTGTCTAGACGAATAGGTGGATGAAATCCATTTATTGCTAATACCTCATTTTCTATGCTGTTATCAAGATGTGTTTCACTAATTGTTACAATATCAAAATGTGATAGTTCTGCAGTTATAATATCAAGTTTTGGTAATAAGCTGCACACATTGTTGTGTGCTATTTTCAATGAACTAAGTCTCATATTATTTGAAGGACCTGGGTTTGTTTCAATGCATCCAAGTATTAGAAGAATGCGAACCACAGTGACATGATAATGAATATTAGAATATTTATCACTGCAGTTGGCGACATACAAAGGGATAAATAAAAAACTACTTACTATCCATGGCTTAGATATACTATTCACAAATTCAATCATTGGTGTCAAAAATAAGAATATATTCAATGAAGATAGCGAGCAAAGCCATGGGTCGTGGAAATCTGTATAAAACCGGATATACATAGAAGAATACTAAACACAGAACCAAATCCGCACAATTACTAGAAAAATAAGTGTGCGAAAAAACAAAACAAGAAAAAATATATATACAAACTAAATAAGAAAAGAAATGTCTTGAAGGAATGACATCTTTCGCATTGTAATGACAAGCAATACGAAGTAGAGATATTTCTATAATGAGAAGTATGTACAAAAACCTCATTACATGTAAGTACATGTATGTACAAGATAAGCATTGTTGCTCCGTAAAATATCAAAATGATTAGAAAATCATTGATTAGACGTATTATTTAAATAATTTATAATTTCTATGATGAATAGAAAACGCTTAAACGCAAATTAAGTCAAGTCATGTAATCATGATCAGAATGTTACTTATTAAACCTTCCACTGATCTATAAATAGACACGGAAATCCCCATACACTAAAGTCTTCTTTGATTCTTGGTTAATGATGCATATTCAAGTTCGATATTGCGTAAATTTCATGTAATTATCCCGTCAGAATTTTAAGCAAAGTGTCAAGGAAATAATTTACCCTCAAAATGAAAATTCACACAAAAAAAATTCGATGGAGTAATTAAGACCCACTACTCGCTCTAATTACTACAGGTTATTCTTAATTGTTGTATACCATGTACCCCTGAATAGGAGATTGACAAATCTGCTGCCACACCTACATGTACTGCATAGATCTTTCCAAAGCATTGGATTTTTGAGGAAAAAAAGGGGGGGGGCTTTGACATTATTTTAAAATCCCAAATGTGTTCAAAGGGATTTAGATCCGGGAATGTGACAGTGTATCGTCACACAGATGCCTTTTGGTCAATATCCTTGGGTGTTTAGCACATAAGTGAGCTGCATTAAGGATAATTCAGAGTGCTTGAGCTGATATAAGACTGCCACGAGCTCCGATTTCTTATCATTTTCGTACGATGGAAATAGTTTGTTTCCATAATTCTAAGATTTGTTCAGATCACTTTAACACTCTTTTAACCTGGTGTGACGCGAAATATTCTCCTCGGAAGAAGATCAAGGTCACTTCCGGTGTGGTTAAATTTTGTCAAAGACTTTCAAATTGTGATAAATTGGTGATGACAAATGAGCACAGCCTATAGAAAAAATTTTTTTAATGAGTTTTGATACTGTTTCATAATATTTAAAAGTAATAACAAGTACAATTAAGCACTTAAATAAAAGTGAGTAAAATATGGTGCAAAAATGGCCCAGATATCAACATTCCAAAGGCTCTCCTTTCTATCTCAATGGTCATTTTGCCAATGTATTGTGTTTTTTAGTGAAACCAGTTTTTAAAATTTGATAATGATCACAAAAAGATGCTTATTACACAAAACACGTGCCGGAAAGAACAGATTTATTGTTTTTAAGCTTCGTCACGGAACATTGGTTTTCATCGATGATATTGAATTTTCTTTCTACAATTGTTGAGAAGACTCATTTGTTGTAATAATTTAAAAATATCATACCATTCTATTAAGTAGTTTTCAAATAAATACATTTATTAAAGTGAACACTTAGAAGTTTTGTTAAGTGTATATCAATTTAGAGACGAAAAGTACAACAACACTAAAAACAACTACATTATGCTTAATAAAAAAAAAAAATAAGAAAAGAAAACACCAGTAATCACCAATATGAAAATTTGAGAAACGATTATGGAATAAAATGTAGCATAGATTATATTCCGTTTTAAAAGACAAATATTGACCAGAAGAACTTGTTTATTTTTCCTTTGCAACGGAGTTTCAATTACATCTTTTGTTTCAGAGTAAAAAAGTCCTTGAATGGAATGAAACATTGTCAAATAAATTATACTAAATGCACAAAGATATAAAGAAAAAAATACTATGCACTGTACTCAACAATAAATATATGGAGATAATAATGCAGATAATGAGCTGTATTGAAGCTCAAAAGTCTGTAAAACAATACACAATAGGAGTAGAGCAAACAGTGACCTCCAAAACATCAGAAGTAAGATCAAGTGAAATGGAGGACTAAGCATCCCCAGCCGACCGGTCACACCCACCATGTGCTCCCTGTCATGACCGGGATAATAATAAAAATTAAGTTAGTTAATATAAAAAAAAAAGCGCGAACAAGTACAGCAAATTCAATGGCTGATTTCTTTTTTTTCCTGACATAAACTTCTTCATTCTATAGCTTATACACGTGTACCGCATTCACAAGATGTTTTACGACAATTTACGACATCTTAAATCCGCTGGAAATCGGCTGAAGTATTGCCGACTCGACATATAAAGCAATAATCAATCAAAAATCAACGTCAGCTAAATCATTTACAAAAACTAAACTAACTACAAGAAATTATCATTTCACAAACGCCAAAAGATACACAAATTTGTTTGTTATCCTTTTCGGCCACATAATTTTTTCAGCTCTTGATTGAACTGTTTATCAGTAAAAAAGTACACAAAGGGATTCAGAATGCTGTGAAAGGTGACGACGTCGGGTAGATATTCGTCTATCAGGTCCTCCACTTTAGAAATCTTCTGTTTTGGTGCGAAGAATCTTCTCGAGGCTTGTATCGTCTGGTAGAGCGTCATGGTCAGGAAACTGATCGATAGGAACAGCGTAACAATGGCGAACGTCCGGGCGATCCTTCTGTTCTTCTCGGCTTCTTGCTGTTCTACCGACTCTTTCGTTGTCTCGTTGGTTTTTCTCTCGGATACATTTCCCTTTTTAGCCATCGCCTTCATATTCCATTTTGATTTTGCTTTCTTTGCAAGAGCTTTTAAGATACGTAATTGAAGTATTACTATGATTACTAAAATTACTATAGATCCTACAAACATGTAGGTAAGATAGATAAATTGCAACAAGTCTCCATCAAAATCATTTTTGACAGAACATCTTGTTGCATTTATAATTTCTACGACAACGTATCTTCGACCATGAATCAAATAAATCGGAATAGCTAAAGCTAAACTAACTACTGAAGCAATTGAGCACATAATTTTCGTGTGTTTCATTGTATTAATTTGTGGTTTGAAAGGTCTGCAAATTTTTCGGAATCTCTCAAAACCTATATAAAGAACGATCAGAAGCGAAGCATGTCCGACAAAATTACCAACATAGTGAGACACCTCACACAGGAACCCTTCCTTGTCGGTGACCTGGTTATATACTGATATCATTCTACTGAGTTCCTTTACTATATGTGTGACGCAGAGAAGAACATCGAAAAAGGCCAGCAAAAGGACAAATATCCGGTAGTTTGATGACGTGGTCAAGCGTGTTCGAAAGACGTGTATAACCAACGCATTGCCAACGATGCCTGTTATGTTTAGTAGATAAGATATCACCCCAAATGGGGGCTCTTTCTTCCCGGCCTTCTATGTTGTGTTTTAGAACTAGTTGATTTCCCATTATAGATCTATCTTGTGGCTGACAGAAAATCTGAAAAAAAGGATTTCAATTTATAAGATTATATTGTTTATACAATAAAAAAGTTTCAAAGCCTTACAAAATTATGTGTTTCTTTAATATTTTATCAAAATGATATCCTCACAATAACCTTAGTGTATTGAAATCACTCGTTTTCATTCCTACGTTTTTCCATTTGTCCATTGGAACTCGAAATGAAATATTTCATAATTAGATACTCCGTACATCTGATTAATACTGGGATGATTTACTGAGCATTGAGGGATCAGCTACTGTGACACGGGACCTCGATATTATACGGTCTCATCCGAAGGACCGGTCTGCACGTCCCACAGTGGGATTTGAACCCACGACGTAGGGATCAGCTTCTTACTCGGCGACTCTAAAGCAGACACTCTAACCATTGTCCCACGCTGGCGGAGTTTAATGAGATGGAATCTTCCATGGTCAATTTTTACAAAAACAATCGATAGAATATCAAACAATTCATGTGAAGTGAGGCTAAAAATACAAGCAGATTAAAAAAATTTTTCTATGGTATTATAGCCGCTATATAATCTTAACTAACGCAGGCATTTCATAATTCTACATACTCTACAAATGGCTTTTGCCAGTATACTGTAATTGGCAATTATCAGCCACGTAGCATCGTTTTTGAAAGAGGGGATGGGGGGGGGCATTCAGACAATTTTTTTTGACTCACCTGAAATAGTAAATTAGCAAAAACAATAATAATAGAAAAATTGCCTAAACTCGAAACTCATTTTTCATTGGAGGGGAGGGGGAAGGATAGATGCCTACTCTTTTTCAAATCCAACCTTCATTTAGTACCAATTTTTGCTTTGTGCATTCAATACTTCATTTCCCTGATATCAATTTCCTAAAGTATAAGATGGGGGGGGGGGGGGCAACCGGCCTTTCAATGAACATTTACAACATGAAAAGTAATGTTGGAAAAAAATGAAGGGGGGGGGGGTATTTACTAACAAGCTGCGCCCTCCCATAACTTACCGTTTAAAACAATCTAACAATCAACAGCCAGAGCAATATGATCATCAAAACCGTTATTTAAGCCAAAGTTAAACACTCGAAAGGAATTTATAACTTTCACATGAAAAGAAAACAGAAGTTTGAACTTATTCACTGGAAATCTGGAAATTCGTATCCTCAAGTTTACTACTCTTTAGCTCACCTGAGCCGAAGGCTTAAGTGAGCTTTTCTGCTCATGTTTGGTCCAGCGTCCGTCCGTCTGTCTGTCCTTCTACCTGTCTGTCTATCTGTCCGTCTGCCTGTCTGTAAACTTTTCACACTTTTTCTAAAGAACCACTCGGCCAATTTCAATCAAACTTGCCACAAAGCACCCTTGGCTGTAGGACGTTCATATTTGTTCAAATGAAGGGCCATGCCGTCATTCAAGGGGAGATAATTTGGAATTAATGAAAATTTGGTGGCATGATTGAAAAATCTTCTTCTCAAGAACCAATGTGCCAGGAAAGATGAAACTTACGGAAAACATCCTCAGGTAGTGTAGATTCAAGTTTGTTCAAATCATGACCCCTGTGGGTTGGATGGGGCCACAATGGCTGACCAAAGTCTTACAGAGAAATATATAGGAAAATTCTTTAAAAATTCTCAAGAATAGCAAAGCCATAATTGATTATTTTAATATTGAAGCATCCTCATATAGTGTAGATTCAAGTTTGTTCAAATCATGAACCCCGGGGGTTGGGCGGGGCCAAAATGACCGATCAAATTTTTACAAAAAAAAAAAAATAATTTATAGGATTTTTTTTCCAAAATCTTCTTCTCAAGAATAGCAAAGCCATAATGGATCATATTTATATGAAAACATCCTAAGGCTGTGTAGATTCAAATTTGATCAAATCATGACCCCTTGGGATAGGGCAGGGACAAAATGGCCGATAAAAGTATTACATAGAAATAAATAGGATTAAAAAATATCTTTTCAAGAATAGCTATCCCTAACTGATTATATTTATAAGAAAGCATCCTCAGGTAGTGTAGACTCAGATTTGTTCAAATCATGACCCCCGTGGGTAGGTGGGGCCACAATAGCCGATCAAAGTTTAACAGTAGACATATATGGGATTTTGTTTTAAAAATCATCTTCCAAGAATAGCACAGCCATGATTGGTCAAGGGACTACTTTTGGATATAAACTTTTCAATAATAAAACAATTTCTTCTTTTTCCTAGCCACAGTGCTCAGGTGAGCGATGTGGCCCATAGGAATCTTGCTTGGTGAATATATTGATAATACTCATCGATGAAAGAGTCCATAATTATATATATGCTAGCAAGGTCAAAATGAGGATCAAAACTGAACAACCACGGACCTCCAAAAAATCACTGTTGAGATTAGGTGCCATAAAAGAGTGAAACTCCCCTGCTATAGCACTTTATCCAATTTCCTATCTTTTTTTATCTAAAATCTTTTATATTAGGTCCAAAAATCTTAAAATAGACATGCCAAACCAGTCCTATTTATATATATATATAATTAAGACTAATACAAAAGACTGTTTTAAAATGATAATTCAATCTGAAATTAGTTTACAGTTAAAATGTATCATTGACGAAATTAGCAAGATTCCAGTTCCCCAAGACCATGACTATTTCCCGAGGCACAGTTCGAGGGGAACTGGAATCCTGCTATCTCCCTCTATATGATATACGTTTTAACGGTTTTATAATACCAATAAAAATAAAGGATAACGAGCTCGAGTGGTGAGGCATTAGCTTCAAGACTAACGGACTGGGAATAAATCCACTTAATATATTAGACCAATACGAAAGAAAAATCTAGAGGATTACGGATAACCGGGGAATTAGCTTCCGAAGCAGGGATTAGCTCAATTAACTAACGCACAGGGAATTAGTCCATTCACTGAGATTTCTAGGGAATTATTCACATTTTACTGCCTTACTTTTATATAGGAAAATTCGGTAGAGGTATAGAAAAAAACATGAATAAATAAAACTGAGTGCATTTTGATCTTTGGGATAAAAAATAGAAAAATAAGACAATTAATATACTATAACTTACCAGAAGCTTCAATATCGAATGTCGTTTAGTTTTTAGTTTTTACTTAAAAGAACTGCATACTCCAACTGAAAGAAAATTTTCTTTATATATTCAGTTCACTGATAAATGTTAAATAAGTATCGTGAATAGGGACCACTAAAATTTAGTAGCCTGTATTTTGATTGTAATATTACCCTTAAAGCTTAAAGTCTGTTTTTTATACTACTAATGAGTTTATTTACTTTTACTTTTTACTTTTAAGTCCTAAAATTCACGACATAGATAAGTTATCTGTATATAATATGTTGATGAAACACGAACCTTTTTCCCTAATAAATATTTTCAAAATGTGCTTTGTGCATGTACGCCATACATTTAAAGGTATACGATTAGTAAAGTCTCCACTTTCAAAAGCATTGATATGCTTTGAAATCTTTTTTAATGATCTATATTAGATTGATGTTGAGCCTTCAAGGCTTTTGTGTGAAACATTTATTGTTCTTTATTTAAATTGAATGTAAATATTATTTTAAACAATCTTTTTATTTCAGGGAAGCTTTTCCTCTATATCTTTAGCCTTCCAACCAAATAAGGTATGAAAACTTATAAACAAATGGGATGTTTTGTGATCAATAAACGTTAGATTATTTTCGTAGATCTGTGATCTCTATTTCATTATATTTACTCACATTAATCTTTTGATGCAGAATTCCATTCTGCTATTAATGTTGAAAAGCTATTCGTATTAGGAAATGTCTAGAGTAATTCATTTTTTGAGGTCTCATCATATGAGACCTATTAAATGAACAGTTTTATCAGAAATTATATAATTATATAGAATATGCATTGATAATCTTTCTTTTGTAATTGAGATAGGAAATGCAAACTACACTTAACAAAACTTGTGTTCACTTTAATAAATGTATTTATTTAACAACTACTTTATAAAATTGTAGAATATTTTCAAATTATTACAAGTAATGAGTCTTCTCAACAATTGTAGAAAAGAAAATATCACTGATGAAAACCAATGTTCTGTGACGAAGCTTTAAATGGATAAAATCCCTACTTTAGGCACTTGTTTTTGTAATTAGCATCTTTTTGTGATCATTAAAAGATTTTTAAAAACTGGTTTGACTAAAAAACACAAAGCATTGGCAAAATGGCGATAAAATAGAGGGATGAGCTGTTGTAATGTTGATATCTGGACCAGCCTTGCATCACAATTTACTCACTATATTTTAGTGTTTAATTGTCCTTGATATTTCATTTAAAAATTAATAACCAATATCAAAACCCATATAAACACATTTTTCTATAGGCATTGCGTCATTTGTCCATAAACAATCTTAGGAACATGAAAACAACCAATTTCAATCGTATGAAAATCATAAGAAATCGGTGCTCGTGACAGTCTAATTTTTAATATTATCTCAATTAATCTGAATTGCCGAAGGATAAAGCGTACGCTCAACTAGGACTTTAGGTCCCCCGTAAATAGTTCGTCCTTTTGCATAGTAATAAAACATTTTAGAAACTCTTCAGGCATTAAAGGCACAAAAGGAAATTCATCGACATCAGTACGGAGACCACGGGTCACCTTATGTATTGATTGATTTTTATATAATAGACAATTTTTTGTCTTACTCCAAAATAATCCTATTTCTAACTTTATACAGACCTACTTTCTGATATATATATATATTAACAGAAAACTAAGAGTAATTAGGATGACCAGAGGTCAACATACATTGCACATCAGTAAGGAGAACAGTGGTCACCTTATATTGTACATCATTAGAGGGTTTCAAATAGGTCACCTTACACTTTAAATATATTTTAAATTAATAGGGGGCATAGGGGACCTTTCTGCACATCATTAGGGAGACTGAGGTCACCATATATTGTACATCAGGAGGTGGACCAGAGGTCACCTTATATTGTACACAGTAGGGAGACCAGAGGTCACCTTATATTGTACATCAGTAGGGGGAGCAGATGTCATCTTTTTTGTACATCAATAGTGAGAGCAGAGGTCACCTTATATTGTACATCAGTAGGGGGACGCAGCACAGTTAAGGTTACAAAATGATATTTCGGCAACTTTTCAAAATAAAAAATTCATACTTTATAGGGATGAGCGATTCTTTTCAGGACTTCACTGATATAGAAAAAAACCCATTTTGGTTTAAATCTACATGTTGGGGACATTCAGATTTTTTATTTAGACTTGTCACGTGATGTCGACGTCACATGATTTTAGCAATTATACTTGCAGTTTAGAGGCCATCTATAAATTCCAATATTTCAAGGGTATAACCAAGTTAAAAATCTTAGTTTAATCTATAATCTTTTAAACACTATATGTAGTTTGTGAAAATTGCTGTGAACCTATACAGATTCCCTTTTTTAATTGCTAAAATTTAATTTGTGGACGGCAGGTTGAATATTTTGCTGGTCAACTACAATTGACAATAGCTATAATTAATTTATTTTCAAGATTTTATAAGGTTCGCAGCACTGTTCAAATATCTTAATGCTTCTTGAGTTTATGTGTAAAAACTTGACAAGATACATTGAGGGTATGCCTTTGCAACAAATCGATTTATTAGGACCCTTCAATTACTTTTTCAATAGACCTGCAAACAATCACACGACAGTATCACTTGTCTGGAGAATGCACGGACAGTGTATCAATAAAATACTAAAATAGACATCGCATCCAAGTTAACAGCCTTTTATTTAATTAAGGAATGACTCTAATTCTTGGCCAAATTATCGAGTATAATATGGTTTGGGTCAGTTTACGCTTTATAATCCGCGAAGCGGATTATAAAAAAAGCGTAAACTGACCCCTCTTCAGGCATTAAAGGCACAAAAGGAAATTCATCGACATCAGTACGGAGACCACGGGTCACCTTATGTATTGATTGATTTTTATATAATAGACACTTTTTTGTCTTACTCCAAAATAATCCTATTTCTAACTTTATACAGACCTACTTTCTGATATATATATATATATTAACAGAAAACTAAGAGTAATTAGGATGACCAGAGGTCAACATACATTGCACATCAGTAAGGAGAACAGTGGTCACCTTATATTGTACATCATTAGAGGGTTTCAAATAGGTCACCTTACACTTTAAATATATTTTAAATTAATAGGGGGCATAGGGGACCTTTCTGCACATCATTAGGGAGACTGAGGTCACCATATATTGTACATCAGGAGGTGGACCAGAGGTCACCTTATATTGTACACAGTAGGGAGACCAGAGGTCACCTTATATTGTACATCAGTAGGGGGAGCAGATGTCATCTTTTTTGTACATCAATAGTGAGAGCAGAGGTCACCTTATATTGTACATCAGTAGGGGGACGCAGCACAGTTAAGGTTACAAAATGATATTTCGGTTCACGCAAAATGATATTTCAGTTTACGCTTTATAATCCGCGAAGCGGATTATAAAAAAAGCGTAAACTGACCCAAACCATATTATACTCGATAATTTGGCCAAGAATTAGAGTCATTCCTTATAATTTAATTTTAAAATAATTATTCAACTGGGGATGTAGAATTGTGTTGTTTTTATGAGTTCAAATTTACCGCGCAATAATACAACCGTAGTAACGGAAGTGATGGGAAGCGAGGGGAGGTAAAAACTGATACATAGATCTAGCAGCCATATGATGCTTGTTTACATGAGGTAAGATCGAGTAACTGTTTGAAATTAAAGGTACATTCATTAAATCTGGAATTTTCCATGAATCCCAAGGACTGGAAATGAGGGGATTGATGGATACAGATGATTATGCTGGTTGTCAAGGGGGTGTGTCCCCATACCAAACCAGATTATACAAAATGTTATGCGTTCCTTTTTGGAAATCAACCAATGAGAGGCAAGAATACAAGCAAAATTAAATTATTTGCAAATAATATTTTAGTTTAGAACAAAAGACATTTTTCATTGTACAAAATGTGACTTGATCAGCCTCTCATTGTGTACAAATTGCGTCATTTTTGCGAGATGACGTCACATTGTCAAGTGCATTGCAATCGATGCAGCGTTTATATACTGTTGTGTGGGATTTAACAAACGACAAAACTGCATGAAAAAGTAAGTTTGAATGTAGTATACAGCTATCCAGCTGTTTGAAATAGCAAATAATTTCATTTTGTGGTATTTTGAAGACCTTATATTATGTGTTACGGCATAGTAAACATTTCCCGAACAAATTAGCCACGCTTCCTTACTTTAACCTTAACTGTGCTGCGGAGCAGAGGTCACCTTATATTGTACATAGTAGGGAGACCCGTGGTCACCTTACATTGTACTTTACATCAGAGGTCACCTTATATTGTGCATCAGGAGGGGGACCAGAGGTCACCTTATATTGTACATCAGTAAGGGGACGAGTGGTCACCTTACATTGTACTGTACATCAGAGGTCATCTTATATTGTTAATCAGTAGAGGGGGGGGGAGAGGTCACTTTATATTTTACATCAGTAGGGTGATCAGTCGTCACCTTATTTTACATCTATAGGGGGCCAGTCGTCCCCTTAAATTGTACATAAATAGGGAGAACAGAGAAATCCTCATATTGTACATCAGTTGAGGGACCAGGGGTCATCTTATATTGGACAACGTACATCAATACGGGGACAAAAGGTCACCTTATATTAAACATAAGATTATATTGTACATAAGTAGGGGGGCCAGAGATAACGTTATATTGTACATCATAAGGGGGGGCAAGTTTTCACCTTATATTGAACATCATTATAAAGACCAGAGGTCATCTTATAACAGGTCTAGGCGGCTTTTAATTTTGGAGGATACATTTTATCCTCTAGAAACAGAGAATAGAGGTGTCGCCACCTACCGGACTTTTTTTTTTTTCAAAAAAGGGCAGTCTAAACCAAACAAATAACAGCAACTCTTGCATTTCTCTGTATATGATCCGTACGCTGATTTTTCAACTTAAACAAATAAAAGGTTAAATTTCATACGATGATGGTTAAATATATGTATTAAAATCAATTTAACAATTTTTTGAAATTTGCCGTTAATGAATTATTCCTTTTAAAGCTTAGTTAAAGACCCTTTCCTGTCTGAAAATTAATTATAGCCAAGCTCATTTTCCGTTACCATAATTATGTGTTAACAGTATAAAAGTCTTAAAAAACATTTTTTTTTAAATACAGTTGCCTTTTATACTGTTGTATTAGCCAACTATTCTGTATCTAAGATACAGCACGGTAAAAAAAAAAATCTGATTCAATTGATCAAAAGCACTTACAGAAATTAAATGCTGAATTTTGTAGAAATATTTCCCTGGCAATGTTCGAGTATGATGTTTAAATTTTACAAAATCTTTTAAAAAAAAAATTATTCTACACAAAATCTACACGTTATATTTTGATCCACACGAAAATGAAAATTCAAAGTTATGGGTAAAATCCTATGTTGAATAAATTTCCTGAAAACCTGTTTGCTTTCCCTGCTTTTATTGTGTCCCCTTCAGAAAAATCCATGGCGTCACGGATGCAGCATATATTAGGTAGAATCTGCACCCCCTCCCCATTTTCCCCTCTTCTCGTGCAAACACATTCAAGTCCATTTTTAGCCCCTTATTAAAATTTTATCTTAAATATTTATCGCTGACGACTTCCGTGCATCTTTTTCACTTCATTTTTAACGTCCCATTTCAATAACACAATAAAAATCCGGAATATCAAAATCCATCGAAGAATTGTCTGTATAGCCTGTTTATGTACAGTGGACTTTCAGATATCCGGACGCCAGATATCCGGATGCTTCAGTATCCGGACGACTTTTCATCGGAACGAAATTTTAAAATGTTATTCTGTCTTGTTTAACTGGTGATTCAGATATCCGGATGCTTCACATATCCAGACAAATGAACTGGGAACCAAAGCGTCCGGATAAATGAGGGTCCACTGTATATAATTAAACTGAGATATTAAGACCCCTGAAATAAATTAGGAACAATCTCTATCTACAGCAATGTTAAACCGTCCTCTTTATCAGTTAAGACTGACTTAAATTCAATTACGTCTACCCATTGTCAAAACTAATCAGATTGAAACTTACGTTGTTTGTGGAAATATATATACCGAGGATGCAAAATCTCCGTCGAGGCCACATGTAGGAACTGTAGCGGAAGTTTGGATGCTCCATAGCTAAAAGGTGGGAGGTGCTTTTTTTTTTCTAGATTGCTCTAAATAATACTTATTATATCTTAAATTGATATTTACTATGCGGTTGATGTGATGCTTCTTTTGTTGACAACCGATTTGATATCTTTTGTCTTGTCGAACTGATATTTACTTTATGTGGACAGTGGGCTTCACATTTCACTTTTGTGCGCAGTCATTTGATATACACTTTCATGTGCAGCCTAGGGTTGGATGCCGTTAAGGATGAAAATGTATGATACCAAACCGGTATTTTTGAAACGATACGGTATTTTTAACAGTACGGTACTATACCTTGAAGAATGAGAATCCGGGTTTATTTTAATAACAAATGTGCTTTCAATTAACACCGCTTATACGAGGGATGATCAAAAAGTTCGCGAACTATCTCTATATCTACAAAACCACAAATCAGATTAGATTGAAATTTGGTACACACGTAACCATACACAAGTTCTATAAATAGCGTATGCTAAATAGAGTTTTGCTCCTTGTTTGTGACGTCACAATGTGAAAATGACGTCACTATGCAAGTCACTTGTGACGAAAAATGGTTGTCTCAGCCGTACTCGTTCAACAAACGACTGTTCAATTTATTGTATATCTTAGAAATCCCTTTGCCGTAGCATATAATAATTTGTACAAAGTTTCTTAGGACAAATAACTTCCTATAAGTTCAATCAATGATTGGATTGATCTATTAAGTGAAGGAAGGCAGATGGTTAAAAATGATACATGTTATGTTGCTCAGTGAAAGCAAGTTTAAAAAGATATGTGTTTTTAATTAAACAATTTGCAATCAAAGACCTCCAATTTACACTATGAAAATAAAAATAGTTGAATATTTGAACAATAAAACAATTATTGTATACCTAAGATATCGTTTACCTTAGATTTTAAACATATTAGATATGATAAAAAGAAGGCACCCATTCTCTATCCACCTTGAATAAGCGTCTCTCCCAAGACAGAAGATTTGTGTTTTAATGGTCGCCATGCTTATTTTTGGAAAGGATATTCTTATATACCCCATCTGTTGCCGAAATTTGATCATTTTTAACAAATGAGCTGTCCTTGTTATAGAAATTAACTTACATGGAAAGAAATATAAAACTCAGAAAAATCTTTCAGCTTTTGTGACAGAACGCTTCGGAGGGGGTCACGTGAACGCCAATATCACGTGATTCGCGCATGCGCAGAACGGTGGATGGTGTGCATTAAATCGGAAAGGACCAATTCAAAATTAAATGAAGACTGGAACCAAATATTGTTTCTCATATGGACGTTATTAAATTAGTTCGCGAACTTTTTGATCACCCCTCGTAACCAAACTTTCAATGTTATAATCCAAAATGTGTTAAATATATTCTATTTCTATAATTCAACCTTTTATTAAATGATGAACAAACAAATTAATCAGAATCTCTATAAAATAAAAAAGATAATATTACAAAGACCGCCGTCTAATTCTCTGCTAAATGACAGCTGATCGCTTCATCCGGTCACCATTTTGCTTGGTATCACTAAACGACGAAGAGAGATGACATCACAAATTCGCAACATTGTACCTTTTTAATTGACAATTTCTATCAGTTTCTATTAATAAAACTGAAACAAGATTAATGTAAATATTTCTTTTGATACATATTGGTTTTCCTCGAATGTAGGCTGTAGAAAGGAAGTATCTTACTTAGTACTGATTTTTTTAATTAGCCTACCCTTTCAATCAACAGAGAATTCCATTTTAGCGAGTCTGGAATCTTTTTCAAAAAATAATTCTAAATGTATAAAAATGGTTTAAAGATTATGAGATACCGTTATCAGTGACCGTATTAAATGAAACGGTATTTTACAAGGTATTTCTGAAGTAACTATTCGGTACGGTACTGGTACCGTGAACCGGTGTCCAACCCTAGTGCAGCCTCTTTAAAAATTACTTTGGAGTGCAGTCCATTTGATTATTGTTGTTGTATGTAATTGACTTGATATTTACATTTATTGTGCCGTTGATGTACATAAGTGCCCAAGCTTTTTTATCCATTATTTTCAATTAAATATTTTTATTTGTGTGCAGCCGATTTGAGGTAGCATTCTCCTGAATGCAGATTTGTAAATACGTTGTATACAACCGCTCAAGCTTGATATCTAATATCGTCAATTAAATCTAGAAGAAGAGACCAAAATGTCGTAACAGGTGAAATACTTTCTGTTCTCTCAATTCTTCACAAGAACGCATTATATACCGTATATACGATTAAAAAATGCTCACTTAAGAAACTATTACAAATTGAACCCAATTAAATTTTAGCGATCTCAGCACCCTCGCTAATAGTGCCAAAATTAAATCCTCGCTAAAATTTCTACTTATACGGTATGTAATACGTTAAACAATTAATACAACATGAACTTACTACATTTTACATCCAAGTCTCTATTAAACAGTCTGGTCTGTTGTGTTTTCTTCATGTCGTGAGAAAGACTCATTGGTGGATCCAGCAGGGTATAGTAAGAATTTCCATGCTTCTAAGATTTTAATCTTCTCTCTCTCTCTCTCTCTCTCTTACACACACATATTTCTCACATTTATTATGTATGAACACTACTTTACAGTGTGGCTGTTGGAATGAATGGAGGCTTGTCTTGTCAAGTAGGAAGCTTTTCTTCAATGGCTCCTTTGAAAATGACTGTAGCAATCAATAATCTTGACAAGGTTTGCGGGGGTGTATGGCAAAGTTTCTCCTGTTTTGTGCAGACTTTGCAATTAAAAGTGCATTCCTGTCATAATTGATAACCAATATTAATTTTTAGGTTGATATACACATATCTATTAGAAAACTGATTCAAATTCCCTGACGTCCTGCAAAGCTCTGAAATTGGATGATTTTGAAATTATCAAAAATTAATTCAATATTTAAAATTTTATGGCGTAATATTGTAGTTGAATTGTAGGGCTCAAACATGTCAAATGTGCAAATATAAGTTTTAAAAACATAATACATTTATTGACTGAGTACGAGGGCAAAATGCCAGAGAACTCAGTCAATAAATGTTTTGTTATACCTTTCATTTTATTTTATTTTTTGACATACATTAATTTTGTACTGTCTTCCGTGATGTAACATCGGGTCCGTCACTGTTGAACACCAATAAATGACAGTAAGATAAAGCCCCGCCCATTTTGTGACGTAAGCGGTCCAACATCTCATCGACCGGTCCAGCATCTCACGTAGCGGTCCAACATTGATTTTTTGTTTCCGCTCAGCAAAACATTACAAGTCTTAGACATTTTCGTATAGATTTGTATAGTAATAAATTTTAAAAGATATAAGAAAACTTTGTATTCAAAGTGACACCGTGACGCACAAAGAGGAAACTTGACAAATGGAGAATTTTTGCTTGACCCGTGTAAATTTTGTTCAGTTTTTAAAAGTATTAGATTTTAGAAAATTACAGGTTTCAGAACCTAAAAATTCTATTTTTATGGAGAAAGATAAAAGTAAAAATAATTTCAGTAAACCCCATAACGAAAATATTGAAAAAACCGTGGTACTTCTTCTTCCGTATTGTACGCGTGCGCAGGAAAGTTGAATAAGTTCCCATAGTTACCATGGTCTCAAGTACCCACGGATGAATATAAGTAGACCAAAATTTTTTATGTAATTTTTTAAAAAGTTGTAGAACATATTTCTCATTTTTGCATGCTCCAGTTGATTGTTGGTTACAAGTTTAAGCTAAAAATAAAAGTGGTGTGACCTTGACATACACAAAACAACGAAAAGGAAGATACAACCATTGTTTTTCCGGCACTTATGTTGAAATGTCCTTTCTTGCAGTTTAATTGTCATATCTTAGCTATAATTTTCATTAGTCTTTCTCTGTATGCTACAGATATTTTAAAAGAAAGACATGATTTTGACTCATTGTGTCCCTTTAATTAGCTTTGGGTAAGATTGATCCATTGAGGATTGGGGGGGGGGGGGGCAAAAGAGAACTCCAAGGTTTGCGGAAGTGGCCCTTTAGAGTGTTTGCCGACTGACCGTGCTAGAATGTTCGGTGTTTCCTTCAACATGACTTCATCTGGTATGTTACATTGTCTTTATTAGTAAAAGTAATGCTCTATAGTTATTAAGAATGATTATCCGATTATTATTTTACTGTATACTTCATTACATTAAATGCAATTTAATTTTTAAAATACATTAAATACAGGGCACAAGAAAATATTTTTTACACATATTCTTCTCTAATCTCTGACTTCCCCTCCCTTCGATTAGAAATTAGGAAATTGTTCACAAAGGTTGTGTGAAAAAAAAACCAAGTTATATTAATGAGTCAATTTTTAAAAATATATTATTAATATATATTAATAGTAATATTTTGTTGTTAAAATCACCTCCCTTTGAAAACAAATTATAATTATGACAAAGGTATGTGAAATTTACATTATGCATTAAAGTTATTTTAATAGTATTAATATATGTATTAAAAATTAATGACTTTTATGAAAAAATGGACTATTGTAATTGTGTAGTGAGGTATGTAATTTTATTATTTTGTGTAGGGAAGTCACAGTTATCTTGGATGAACAGAGTGTATCAAAGCCTTATATGTGGGAAAGGTATTTCTATTTATTAATGTGTTTGCATTTCTGTGCACAAATTCATTATTTTTTTTTTTAAAGTTTTTTTTTCATATAATGTCATTGTTTGTAACTTTTTCCTACATCTACTTGCAGATATACTCCTGGATGTGTCAAAGGAACAGTACGTGTGTATAATTTTTGTGATTGACTTCGTTGAAGTACAGAAACAGACTATACATAAGAGTTATCCTTCCCCATGATAATATTTATTTTCTACTCTATATGGATTACCTCACGTTGGTCACTTTTGAGAAGAAATGGTTTTCATGTGATTATTTTAATTTCTCTAACACAATCAATAAAAAGTTAATTTAATATTTAGCTCCAAATACAGAAAGGAAAGTAAAAACGAACAGTTGATATTTGAATTCTTCAGTTTTAATTTTTGGGAAGGATTCGATTCATTTGTGGAACTCTCCAACCAGTTTTGGACATTTTAGAAATTTCAAGGATAGTTTTCGTGGAAATCGAAACTTTTGCATCAATTCGAGATCGCTTTAAAAATCAAAGGGATTAGTGCAATCCCAAAAAACTTGCCAGCTTCGTAAAATTCGATCTCTCGTTATTGTCATTAAGTGTGTTGTAATTTTCTCTATTGTAAATAAAGATATATGGACAGAGTCGAGGATATTAACGTTTATTTATGACGTAATGTAACGATTACGATTTTTAGAAAATAGGGTTTTAAGGTCACCTGAGTAAACTCAGGTGACCTATTGCTATCTGTTTTCGTCCGTCGTCGTCCGTCGTCCGTCGTGCGTTAACATTTGAACATTTTCAGCTTCTTCTCTGCAACCACTGAACCAATTTCAACCAAATTTGGCACAAAGCATCTATGGGTAAAGGGGAACAAAAATTGTGAATTTCATGATCCCTTCCCCCCTGGGGCCTGAGGGGTGGGGCCAAAACCACTAAAATTAATGCAATCTTTAAAAATCTTCTTCTTTACTCCTGGACATCAAGCATTCAAACTATTTGCATGATTGCAATCAGCAATGAGTCCTCTACCAAAATTTTGAAATTCATGGCCCTGGGGTCAGGGGTTCTAGTGCTAGGGCGGGGCTAAATAAATAGGTAGTGAAAATGCAATATTTCTTTGAAAATCTTCTTCTCTGCTCCTGGGTATAAAATAAACCAACTAAGTACATAGTTATGTTGAGCAAGAGTGCCTCTACCAAAATTGTGAAATTCATGGCCCTGGGGTCAGGGGTTCTGGTGTTAGGGTGGGGCTCTATTGATTATATAGTGAAAATAGATGAATTCTTTGAAAATCTTCTTCTCTGCTCCTGGGTATTAAATAAACTAACTAAGTACATAGTTATGAAGTGCAAGAGTGTCTCTACCAAAATTGTGAATTTTATGGCCCCAGGGCCAGGGGTTCTTGTTTTAGCGTGGGGCTCTAATGATTATGTATTGAAATGCATGTATTCTTTGAACATCTTATCCTTTGCTCCTGGTTAATAAACTAATGATGTAATTACATATTTAAGGGCAGGATTTATTTTATTTTCAGTTTTAGAAACCCTCCGCTCAAGGTTTTGAATTTTCAGAAAAAAATAAAACAATTTTTTGTCTTTTTGATGTCAAATTTGAGTCGGGATCGAGATTTCAAATTTACGAACTCGCACCTCCGGTTTTAAGATGAAACGGCGGGTAAATAAAGCTAGATCTGAGAAGATAACTTGGTTTAGTGTAAAATTCATCGATATAAGTGCCATTCAAAACGTTTCACCCATTCAAAGGACAAATAAAATGCTGACGACTTTGTTGCACAATGACATGCTGGTGAGATAATTATGTATTCGTTTCAAAAGTATCTGTCTCAGACTGTCTGTTAATTATTTTCGTCCCCCAGGTTTTAAACTGCCTGTGGTAGCTATTGCATATTGCCAGCGACATTGTTTAGGTCTTTGTTATAGCTTACAGTCTAAGCATCATTCTTCAGAAAAGGGTTGCTTATGCATCAGATGTTATGAATAAAACTATGGGAGAAGTTAAGTCCATTTGAGGAAGAAATAAACAATAACCTGAAGAAATAAAACAAATTCAACTATTAAAAGGCAAGAATATACAAATATATACAGGCATGTAGTATCATTTGTATAAGCCAGAAAAATTATTTTACACTTAACTTAATTGAAAAAATGTTCACCCTACTCCCCAATACTCCATGTCTGTTTTATGATAGGAATTATAATTTTAGGCAACAGGTATATTTTAGAACAATGTCTATACATTTACCTAACACATATTTAAAAAATGAAGATATATTGAAAGATTTTTAAAGAATTGATTTTTAAAAATATATTTTGACCAACATCTCAAAATTTATATAACTGGCCCAAATTGGCAGATGATGAAATAAGCAATTTAATGTTCTACTTTCCTATCTGTAAGCATTATGTGTCCAGTGGTAAGGAGCCAATTAGAATAGCATAAAAAAGAATGTACAAATGTTAGTAATTGATTTATCAAAAAGAAATTATTTCCTTCTCCTTCAGGACAATTTTATTCTCATTTCATAACTAAACCTAAGCATAAAAAATGCTGGCCTTATAATGAAGAAAGGGGCCTCTTTCAAAATACATAATTTCAGGGCCGCTGGGTCAGGGGTACCAGGGGAGTACTTTGACTAAAATGAATTAATGCTTTGAAATCTGCCCTTTGATAAGCAATGGTGCCTCCTTCAAAATTTGTGAATTTCATGGCTATGGATTAAAACACGAACCAAATACAATCGCTGGAAAATTGTTACATGATACTCAGGTGACCTATAAGGCCTGTGGGCCTCTTGTTTAATTCACGAGACGTCTGAATTTACGTCTACATTTTTTTAACTTTTGTAAGTATGTGCACTGATGCTTGTCCCATATGGCTGCTGGGTCCCTACAGACGTTTGACCTCTCAGGTGGGTAAGGCTCGCCATACTTACTTTGGTGTCAAATAAATTTTTGATACTTTCATATAGTCCTCCTGAATTCATGGGTGCATTCCACTAATCATTTGTAAAACAGCAGGAGAAGAAAGTAGTGCAGAAAATATTACAATGTCCTTAATTTGAAGACTTGCATGTAAAAAACGTGCAGATGTACTAAACTGAGCCTCAAGCTTGTTGATAAGGAGTATCTTTCCTACCAAAAATAGCTCTGCAAATGGAATTTATCTACAAGATCAGCCGATTGTTTTGTGAATAAGAACGCCAGTGAGAAGTCTGTCATTCATCTACTTTCACTTTCATTTTCAGAGATACCCTCAGACAGACGCAATTTGTCGGAAAACGAATCTGACATGGCACCTAGAGATTTTAACCAAGGAAAGACAACTTAATGTGCTTTGATTCAAGGGGTCACTCACCACTGAAGGAAATTTAAGGAAATCGCTATGAAAATAAAGAAAAGAAAAGCTAACATTGTCGCGTATGGGAAAACAATTACATGTAGTGGTCTGTACTAACATTTTCGTTTTTTTTTTTTACATTGAGTTCTTTCATCCTTGCTGGAGTTGTTTCGCATCGCTACAGTACAGATGATACATAGAGGGCGGACGACAAACATATTTGCATATTCATATATGTGTATGTGATTTTTATGACCTTTCAGTGTTAAATGTTTTTTTGTTCTTTGTCTGATGAAAGATTGTTTATTATGATTCAAATGTATGTTTCATTAATTACATTGCTTTCATGGTAAAGTAAGAACGTTAGCCCCGTAAAGTGGTTGAACACGCACACATTGACAGTTGACAGTCGTAAGGCCGCACCTTAATTGTAATGTAATCGAGGATTCATGTGACTTCTTAAATGTAAATCTCTTATGTTAATTTTTTCGACTTCATATGCAGATTTATAATAAAATAAACGCTTTTCAACTGCTCCAGCATGTTGATCTTGGCCTTTCCTTTGACCTTGACCTAACTTTTCTGAAATAAGTGTAAAACTTCATATGCTGATACGTACTGATATCAACGACTCAAATATATAATGATTCAAGATATTCTGATGAAATTTCATACATTGATACAATTTTTTATGTTACATTATTGATATACCCTGTGTTCAAGGGCTAATGGACATTTCTAATTTTGTTTCTTGTGTTTTTATGTTAGTACATCTAATGGTATAAAGGTTTTGAAGCCCTGGGGGTGATGTCCAATTTCCTAATAAACTAGATATGTGACAGTATTTCTGCATCAAAGTAAATAAAAATACATCGATGATAAAATTGATTCACATTTCATTCATGAATTGGATGCAACCCACCCTCCTAGAGTTAGGAAAGGAATTCATTCAAGGAGATGCACCATTTAACTATTATACACTAACTGCATGATAGCAGTGGAAATATGAAGATTTCTTCAGCCAAGAAATATATAATTCGACGGTCTCGCCCAAAGAGAATGTGATATACCGTATAAGTGGAAATTTTAGCGAGACGCAAATTTAGCGATTTCTACCTAAAAACTTGTATTCTATTTTTGGCGAGAAGTAATTTTAGCGATTTTAAAATGCTAACTTAAGAAGCTATTACAAATAATACGCAATTAATTTTTAGCAATAGTCAATTTTAGCGATGTCAGCACCCTCGCTAATAATGCCAAAATTAAATCCTCGCTAAAAATTCTACTGATAAGGTATATGAATTGAAAATCGTAAGAACATAAGACTTGCTGGAACTTAAATTCAACGTCATTCAACATTGAGAAATGATGATGTTTCAACGCTGATAAATCAACATTAACATATTTCATTTTCTAACTAAATGTCTCGTTGCAAGATGACATTGTTTCAAAATTTAGACTAAACGCTGGGACATAAACGTTATTTCAACGTTCAAATTACCTCTAAATTTAATTTTCTTATTAAAATTCTACGTCAATAAAATTTTTCATTTTGATGTTGTTACAATGTTGAATCAACGTTAAAATGCATCATAGGAAACCGGTTTTGCCAGAAGCAAATTTTGTTGCCAACAGTATATGTTTTAGATGGTCAATGAAGTAACTAGACTGGTAATTTTACTTTTTATTTTATTTTTGTTTTGTTTAATGAAGAGTCCGGATGTTTTTGTTAATCATTGTGAGCCCACTCATTCCCTTCTTCATTCTCGATTGCATCTGCTTTTGGAGTTGGTCTAACTTCTTTATCTGTGAATAAAGCAAACATCCAGGACTTTTTGTCTTTTACGAAGATATTTGTATATCCTAATTTATAATATAGGGCGTACCTATCGCTGGGGCCTCTGACGACAAGATCAGACTCATCTGCCGTTACCACACCTACAGTATAGTCAGATTCGTCGTAAGCCGAACCTAATATACTTTTTGGTATCAGATTGTACAGTTCATCGACATCATAGGCATGATATGCGAAATTTTTGAAAATGACCCAAGTTGGATGTTTATCAATTCTTGCGGGAATCTTCGATAATATGTTTTTCACATCTTGTATATCTGTTTCTCGATCCTTAGTGGAGCTTGCGACAATGACGTGTCTCCCACGAAGTGTTATTTGGAACGCATTATCAGCCAATTTAATCTTTTTATCCGAAACGTCGTTGAACGCAACGACAACCCAATCACGCCAGTCATATTTCTGCGAGAGAAATTTGTATAATGTGTCAGCAAAATCTTTATTTGATCTTCCATGCATTTTTGGTAACAACTTTCGAATGTCATTTTCTACTTGCTCCATGTAATTATAACGCATATCATCATCAATCATCTTTATATGCATTATAAGCTCGGAAATTCTTTCTTCCCAACCGTGCTTTGTTGTATTGTATCGTTTTTTGTCATCTGTAAGGCTGTAGTAGGCCATCTCAATTGCAGCTCCCTGAATTATTAAATGAAGTATTCTCTTCATAGCCATCTCAGTATCTTTACGATTCTCGTTCGTAAAATTTCGTACTAGACCCGGAATCGAATCAATAACAAAATCTGAGTCTTCTCTCATCATAGCCATATACAGTTGCATTACGTTTGCGTCAAATGTTTTATTATCATAAGTCTCCAAGAATAGGTTTTCTGCTTTCCCCTCCGACTTCAAGAAATCGTCAAGTCTTTCGGAAAACAGCGTTATTTCTCTTGCATACGCTCCAAATTGTGTTTTCAGTGATATTTTCTGTTGCTCGTCTCCCAAGTCATCAATTCTATTAAATACTTGATCAAATTTTGCATCCATCTTTGCGAATTTTTCTTCAATCATATTGTATGAATCATCAGGAAGTAGCAGTTGAAAAAGTCCCAATACGGGTGAAAAGGCCTCTAAATATTTTGAGACCTTTCCAGCAATTTTTGCCAAAGATGCTCCAAAATCTTCAATTTTTTGATCTGCCAGCAGTTTTGCTATTTGATTTCCAGCTTCTATGCCCTTATTGATCATATCCATTGTTGAATCACCAACAGATAATCGTACAGTGCAAGATGCAACGACTAATAACACCAAGGTAATCTTCATGATCAAGCTACAAAGCAAAAAATACAAATTGATAGTATAATCAAGACTGAAAAGTATGTTTCAATGGATAAACAATAATAAAAGAAAGAGTAAAACTAAGCACGTTACACAAAAACACCCACACCATGACCGTGCCAAAACGAACTAAAAGTGGAAACGTACAAAAAAGACACCACAAAAGCTTTCAATTACACTACAATCACGGTGCCGACTTAGAACGTCCAACTGTCACGAACAAGCCATGCAGTTAATGTGATAAACCGGCCTAAGTTACTCTTTGGGTTAGGTCAAAAGAAGATAAAAAAAGAAGAACATCGACACCTGCTAACCACTGCCAGAGGCGATTATTCAAACTTAACACTTTCGGGGGATTGGGTTAAAAAGAAAATAAAGAATAACGACACCTCCTGACTGATTAACACGATTATTTGTAAGAGAGAGACAAAAAACTTTGAAGAAAAAACTCTCCACCACCGGTAGATCGGTGGCAGAGGCGCAAACATCGTTTAAAGAGACTAAGTCCATTAGGCAGCATTGCTTATTTAAGAAAATAGACAGTCCCTCAGTAGCCCAGTAACCATGTATTCTCAAACAAGAGACCCTATACTAATAGCGACTTCGTGTGTCTCTCTTCCCCGATCACGTGCTTCGCCCAGTCTTCCCACTTTAACGTGAAAGTAATGCAATCAAGTGAAAGAACATTTACGTTAAAAAGAAAGATACCTAAAACGCAATGCTGCGTTAGAAAGAATTATTGATAATAAAATAAGTAGCAATTGATAATCCTGTTTGCCTTGAATTACCAATAGAAAACAATAGGATCTAGAACCAACGTTAAATTAGATGACGATGAAAAAGACATTCTTTTACAAATTCCACTATAAACTATGAAAAAACTCCACCCCAATACATGTTGACAAAAATGGTAAAATAAAGTGTAGCAATTATTGTTCATTTGGTTAAGAAATAATAAAAGAACGAAATACTGTAAATGATTGTGCAAAAAGACAGTTTGGTATTTCGAAAATGAAAAAAAAAAATCCAATCACTAGAAGAAAAACTTTTTTTTAAATAACTGGTTTCATGAAAGATTGAAATCGGAATTTTTTTTTGGCAAGGGGTGGGGGGGGGGGAGGAATTTAACATATTTAAAGAAAATAATGCATAAGATTACACAGTAAAGGCATGAACAGATCTCCACTCTCCTTGTAAAAGAGAAACAAAAGAAAATATGTAATATGTTCATGTTTCAATTCGTTCAATAAGTTGCACATAGTCGTTTTTGAAAAGCTTATGACCGAATAAATGCAATGGGTTCGTGTGTCTTTCACGGTGTCACTTTTTAAGACGTTAATGTAAATATGACTAATTACAATCTATTTTTGTGTGTTGATTGGGGTATAACTGCTTTGCAGTTCATGGAATTTCACGTGCAACACCGCTTGTAGACTGTCATGATATCCTCAATTTATAAAAAAATAAAACAAGAGGGTCACGAGCCTTATACACTATATACCCGCATTTAAGGTGGAATGCAACACCAACTTTTTATTTTATATCTTTGAGTCATCCCTATTAAACATTGGTTTCAGAACTGAAGGGCTGATATTAGCTTTTAATCATTTTATACGATTTTTTTGTATTCTTTCAAAGCAAATGAAAAAGAATTATGTCCATTTATAATGTTTTCGAGTTAAAAGTTTGCTGTAAATGAATGCATCGTATGAATATCTAATAAGATATGTAAAGAAAGGCAGTCTAGACTTTTTAATTTTTTTTTAAAGATTAATAATGAAAATTAAACAATTATTTGTAAATATTTTTAAACCTATGGTTAAAACACCATAAAACTAGTCACAACTCAGGAGAACATGTTTGTCAATCATATTTTAAAGAGAAATGTAAATGAAATTGAGAAATTTTAGAGAAATTATTTTTTAAATATTATATTTATATGCAAGAGCATGCTTTACGTATGAATTATTTATAAAACGATGTAAATTATTGAGAAACAAGTTGATGAAACAAGAATATCAGTAGTCTCGTTTAAAGTCATCATTTTGTAAGTTCTAGGGTCGATACAATGACGTTGTCAGTATACATGTATATAATTTATCATTGAGCCAAATGCTAACTGACTCAGTGGCTGTGACCGGTCAGCAGGGTATGCTCACTCCTCCATGGCACCTGATCCCACCTCTGATGTTTCTGAGGTCCGCGTTTGCTCTGCTCTTATTTTGTATTGTTTTATGGACTTTGATATTGAATACTGTTCGTTATCTTTATATCCTTCCTTTAATATTTGGACCTAAACCGATCAAAATCAAACTGATCCCGATCAAAATTAACACAACATGAATAAATTACTAATTTATTGCCTCTTTCATGTATTTACAATTTTACAATAAATAGAAATCTGTTTGATTGTCACGTTCTATTATTTTTAACCCCTATTTCACCTAATCAGACTAGTTTTCTTGGGGAGGTGTTATTTATTTCCAATGATTGTAGTATTCCTGTTGGGATCAGTTTAATTATGATCGGGAGTGGCAAAAAAAAAAAAAAAAACTCTCTAAAATTTTGCAATTTCATTTCAATTTCTTATGCAATTATGATTAACGAACATGTTCTCCCCAGTTCTGACTTGTTTTAAGAAGCTTTCAACCACAGGTTTAAAAAATATTTACAAATAATGTGTTTTATTCTCATATTTTTTTTTTTATTGAAAAAAAAAATTAATATCTGTATGGCTTCGTTTTACATACTTCAATAGGTATTCATGTGATGCATTCATTTACAGCAATTTTTTTATAAGAAGCTTTTTAATTTGGATGTAAATTTTTTTTTTCATTCCCTTTGAAAAAATACAAACGGTCTTTCAATGCTGAAACCATTGTTTATAAATGTTGACTTAAAAATCTTAAGATTAATGAAAGATTGCATTTTTTAAGGTTATACGTCGGTGCAACTTTTGGCCAGAATCGGTTGACCATTTCAATCAAATGTCGTGATGTTTTAATCTGGTTTCAAATAATTTTTTTTAAATGACGCAAATATTTTATATTAAATCATTAAAGAAATAAGTAATGTACACTTATAAAAATAAAATTATAAAAATAAGAAGGAAGAAGAATACATAATACTTTATGTATAATCTTTGAATGCATAAATGATTAATTATATCCAGATTTTTTTCTTCAATAATCGTCGTAAAAATATATAATACAATTCTACATTTCATCATCCAGAAAAAAATACCAGTCTCTTAATGACTCTTTATAACATAGAGATAGAGGTTTAGACTACAGGTAAAATTTGACTACAAACCGCCTTATAGGCAAGCATATACAGAAGGTCAACTGAGTATTGCATCAACTTTCTAACAAATTAATTTGGTCTGTGCTTTAAACCAGAGGCCATGTAATTCACGATTTTTGAAGAGTGACCATTATTAATTACATGTATAACAATACACTTCGCATGCTTACCTAGAATACATAATACCGAGAAAAAGAGCACAGAAACAAAGTAAAATGCATTTCCACTACATAACCAGTAGTTTTCTACACCACAGGAACCCCTGACCCTGGGGCCATGGAAATCTTAATTTTGGAAGAGGCAACCTTAAGCAAAATTTTGGCAATTTATTTTCATGAGAGTGGATTACAAATTTAGGTGTAATTTAATCGGACATTTTTGGACATTTTTGTGAAGTCTGTTATATGAGATGTCTTATGCTATTTTTATTATTTTTTTGGTTCGTACAAGACGTGGTGGACCTTGTCACAAGACTAGGTGAGATCTCTTTTCCTTCTGTTTACTATCTAACAAAGATCAAACCATTTAATTTCTATGATATAATTGATTCTGATTGGATAAAAATCGTTTTGATAACCGAATCAATAAAAGCTGGAGTGCACTAGCACTTAGGAACTGGAACTACTGTTTTGTCTTTACATTTAAGTTCCCTACACCCAAATTACTTCCTTATTGAAAAATTTGATATTTTACTTTCTTGGATATTTTTCTGAAATTGGAGACTTATTCAGTTAAGATTCTAATTGATTTTCTACGTTCGTTCTTCTTCTTGAATGGTCCCCCTTTACGAAACAAATCAAATAGTCTGCATGACAAAAATACAGGTATGGGAAAGAAAAAGTTGTTATTTTTTTTAAACAAGATGTAATACGTGGACCACATGTGTGTGTGTGTGTATCTAACAGAAATTCAATTAGAGAAAATTTCTGGGTTTAGTGAATATTCATGTAGGTTCGTTCACATTTCTACAAAAAAACCTGCCTTCTGTGACTGATAGTAATTTCAGAGGAAAATTGTTTAATTTTATCTCCGATTGGAGAGTTTTGTCATTTTTAAGAATCGGGCTATTTTGGTACATGCAATCCATAAAAGCTGGGACATGACATCTTTTCTTGATTTATACAGAAGAAATATATGATTGGAAAATAGATCCCAGAAATGGAAAACCTTTGCTACAGACTACAGATCTTTATCAATCTGTATTTGGATTACTGTATATCAAATTATTTTGCGATCCTTGACTCTCAAAATTAGTGCCCATGAAGACTTATTCTGTCTTTGAAAAGCAATAATTAGTTGTTGACAGACGTTTTTAATTCAAATTGTTAAGTTATCTATATACTGCAAGTTCTGTCTTCTTTTTAAATCGATTTTGCCATAGAATCAATAGTTAGCTTGTATAAAAAAGTATGTGTGCAGGAGGAAGTTCGGATACGCCTATGAATATATAGGATATGCAGATTTAAAAGCAAGATTTTCCAATGAATGGTATGTTTTAATTGGAATAGGAATAATTTTTAATTGGAATTTATTTTACGGGTATGTTATCTTAGGGGCAAACTATCTAGCATTCTCGCGCACGCGTAGCTTGACAATCACCCTTTGCATCCGGATTGTTCTTGCTTATATATTTTCTGCGTGGACTTCGGGGTCAAGGCAATGAAAGAACTCATCGTACTTATGTTAAATCTTTGTCTTTTGAGATAACTGGTATCAACAATAGAATTGTGAAAAAATGATTTTATTCTACCAAAGCGGGAGAATGCCGTAAATCTGTTAATTTTTAGGAAAAAATGATCGAGAAAAACAACGCCGCGTAAGTAAAGGCGGATTTATTTCGATGTATCGGTAAAACAGTTGGCAACAAACTATTTCAGATTTGTGGTATATATTTAAATGTTCGATTTGAAATTCAGATATTTGAGTAACATCTCCTTAAATTAAACGGACCTAAACAGACGGAGAATCTCATTGGGACATAACAAATGATCAATAATACAGCAGGTTAGTTTTCTGTGTCAAAGAGTTGTTAGGTATTGTTAGAAAAGATTGGTAAAGACAAGACACTTAAGAAAGTTATTTCTTCGTTAGGCCTATATCCATTTTGAATTTCATCAACGTTGTGAAATATTCCTACGCACCTTTTTCGATGCGTAAATTTAATAGTAAATTGAAAGAAAGTTTCATTTTGTTATTCAAAACATTATCAAATGATAAGAAATGATGGTAAGGTTTTTTTTTGCTTGACAGACGTATATATTAATTAATATATGGACGGAAACATTTTCATCAATGAGCAACGTATTTCATAAAACCATTTATTAAAACCTAAATTACAATCTTTTAAAATCATAATGCATGTAAACTGATTTACTAACATAGATTAAATACTGTTGCAATAGAATTATTGTATCTAAGGGTTCCAAAGCTGTAATGTTATTATGTTGGTTCAGAAATATTTTTCATTCAAATCACCGGCAAAAACCAAAACAAATGAAATTAATGTACAGAATGCATAAACAATCACTTTAACATTTCTTAAACTTGAATATAAGTTTTTAGACGTAACAGAAAATTTATATAACTTTGAATTTGAAAAGAGATTCTCCCTTAGTGGACACGTTGAAAATTCTTAGAAGTATAATTTTCAGAGAAGTTTGCATGGTGAACCATATTTTTGTAGATAGTTACAATTAAAATGGTTCGATGAAGGATATGGAGATAACGAACAGTATTCAATCTCAAAGTCCATAAAACAATACAAAATAAGAGCAGAGCAAACACGGACACCCAAAACATCAGAGGTGGGATCACGTGCCATGAAGGAGTGAGCATCCCCTGCCGACCTGTCACACCCGCCGTGTGCTCCTTGTCATGATCAGGAAATAACGGAAAAATTCCGTCGTCAATTCAGTGTATAAATAATGGAATAACAATTGGTATGAAAAAAGTCAGTCAGCATTTAACTCAGTGAAAAATTGTATTTGCTGACAAGATCATTGTATCGACCATAGTACTTACGAAATGATGACTGCTGATATTCTTGTTTCATCAACTTGCTTGTCAATAATTTTCCTCGTTTTAGAAATTGTTCATACGTAGAGCATGCTCTTGCGTATCGAATCAACTGAGATATATATACTCCGTATGCAGGTGATGAAGGTATATAGTAAGGGAAGTTGACGAAAGAAAAGTTAGTCATCACGTTTATCATATAGCTTAGTTCTTAGATTACCATTAGTGTCTTTTTAAAGTAAAATATCCAAGTATGAAGCAGAAGTGTCGGACTCTGTGGTACCTTTTATCTCAAGCTCACCATGATATATCGTATCGACATAGGAATGGAAATTACCGTTATTAATTGACAATACGTCGTCGATATATCTGAATGTGGAGTTGAAGGTCACAGCAATTGTTTTCGTCTTTTCACGCATAGGATTTTGCATAAATTCTGCTTCATATGAATATAAAAATAAGTCTGCTCATAACGGAGCGAAATTTGTACTCATGGAAATTCCAATAGATTGTTGGAGTACCTGGTCTCCAAAAACCACATAGATATTATCAATCAGAAACTCAAGCGTCTTCTTGATATCAACTTCAGAGTACTTATGTGTGGAATCAGCATCTGTTTTAACAAAATAATTTTGCAAATGACCAAAGACGAGGTAAGTAAATTTACGAGTTCCATTTTTATTTAAGAAGCAGCTGTCAATGATATCAAAAAGCCTGGATTTTAATTCATCGTCGGGAATTGTTGTGCATAAAGTTGAAAAATCATAAGTTCTTTTTGAGCTGTTGATTTTTGTAAAGTCTTGTGATTTCCAGTTGTCCAAAAGTTCTTTAGAACTTTTAAGTATCCACATTTGATTCACACTACTTCTAGAAAATAAAGTTGCACAGTACTCTTGAAGTTAAGAGCGATTGTTTTCTTTTAATTCACTATCTATTTATAAAAAAAATGGATAACTTCCATAGGGTTAAATGCAGAAACCAAAAATCAATATATTGTTTAAAAATTACTTTATCTAATTTTT
Source organism: Saccostrea cuccullata (assembly GCF_032062105.1). Taxonomy (NCBI): domain Eukaryota; kingdom Metazoa; phylum Mollusca; class Bivalvia; order Ostreida; family Ostreidae; genus Saccostrea; species Saccostrea cuccullata. The sequence continues at coordinate 126,176 of NW_026929462.1, read as the reverse complement.
TCTTCGTCGGTTAATCATTTATGATTATCGAATACTTCATTTTAACACTACGATATATGAGTTCACCCATCTGATTATTAATTCCAAATCTTCCACTATAAATCTTACACCTTTAGCAGGACACATTGTTTTTTCTTTTTTTGAATGTAATCGAGTAATTATAAGCTTTTGAAAATGACGTTGGCATAATTATAATAATTGTAGGACTTGAAACATGTTACTTTTTATGGTCAGCCAAAAGTTTCTCGACTTGTAATTTAATTAATTGCTATTTTACGACAACGGCTATTTTAATATCAGATCAATATATTGAACATCTCGAAAAATCTCGCGCTTTTTCTGATCTCTATTTAACCTGTTTCTAGAGGACACTCTTTTTAAAATTATATATTGATTGAATACGTTTTAAATTTAGTCTGTATAAGAATTTGATTGTCTTACCTTTTTTTCATCCACTACAGCATTTAATGTTACAGTTGTTGGTATAAATGTGCAAAGATGCCTTACTTATATATTAGAAAAGGAGCAATACATCAGTCATTTTTTTATTTAATGACACTAATTAATCAGTAAATTAGTTAATTAGAAGTAAAATTAAAATTGCAAATGAATTTTTTTTTAAGAAATGAAAAGATTTTTCAAAAATTAATCAACCAATGCAAGTTGATGTTGAAACTTTAATTGTCACATAGACGGATTTAACGATGACAGAAGTTTAAATGTCTTAAAAGAAATTATTAAAATCATGCACACCTAAGTGGATGCACGTGGTGTGATGCACATAACGTCCTAAAGAGTAGCATAGATATATCTATAAGTTCAACTCTGTCTGTGAAAATGGAGATGTTGTTTTCATAGAAGTCTTGATATTTATAATAACAGTATCTGAATGAGAGATTATAGAATATTAAATTTGATTTTTCTTTAGATAATAATGATCAAGAAAGGGGATCTTGGAAACTTAATTCTTCACTTTTAGAGTGTAATGAATAATTCCAGGCTTATAATTGATTTGATATGAATCGATTTCAGTTTTAACCGTTTCTTAGTTAAAATCATAACATCTATATCAATAAAAAGAGCTTACAGGTTTAATGCAGACGACTTTCTCCAACAACAAAATCAACACTCCCCACTGATAAACTAAAAGCAGCCCATATGAAAATTGCCCTAACAAAAAAATACTATAGTTAACTATAGTTTACAATAGTTAACTATAGTAAATCAAAAGTCTCAAGGTTTTTCAAAGTGTCAAAGTTTTCGTCAAAGTTTTCAAAGTGTAAAAGTTTTCGCCAAAGTTTTTCAAAATGTCAAAGTTTTCGCCAAAGTATTTTAAAGTGTCAAAGTTTTCGTCAAAGTTTTTCAAAGTATCAAAGTTTTTGCCAAAGTTTTTCAAAGTGTCAAAGTTTTCACCAAAGTTTTTCAAAGTGTCAAAGTTTTCAATAAAGTTTTTCAAAGTATCAAAGTTTTCGATAAAGTTTTTCAAAGTGTCAAAGTTTTCTCCAAAGTTTTTCAAAGTGTCCAAGTTTTCGCCAAAGTTTTTCAAAGTGTCAAATTTTCGCCAAGTTTTTCAAAGTGTCAACGTTTTCGATAGTTTTTTTAAGTGTCAAATTTTTTAATAAAGTTTTTCAAAGTGTCAAAGTTTTCTCCAAAGTTTTTCAAATTGCAAAGTTTTCTCCAAAGTTTTTCAAAGTGTCAAAGTTTTCGTCAAAGTTTTTTCAAAGTGTCAAAGTTTTCTCCAAAGTTTTTCAAAGTGTCAAAGTTTTCGTCAAAGTTTTTCAAAGTGTAAAAGTTTTCTCCAAAGTTTTTCAAAGTGTCAAAGTCTTCGTCAAAGTTTTTCAAAGTGTCAAAGTTTTCTCCAAAGTTTTTCAAAGTGTCAAAGTTTTCGTCAAAGTTTTTTCAAAGTGTCAAAGTTTTCTCCAAAGTTTTTCAAAGTGTCAAAGTTTTCGTCAAAGTTTTTCAAAGTGTAAAAGTTTTCTCCAAAGTTTTTCAAAGTGTCAAAGTCTTCGTCAAAGTTTTTCAAAGTGTCAAAGTTTTCACCAAAGTTTTTCAAAGTGTCAAAATTTTCAATAAAGTTTTCCAAAGTGTCAAAGTTTTCTCCAAAGTTTTCAAAGTGTCCAAGTTTTCTCCAAATGTTTTCAAAGTGTCAAAGTTTTCTTCAAAGTTTTTCAAAGTGTCCAAGTTTTCGCCAAAGTTTTTCAAAGTGTCAACGTTTTCGATAAAGATTTTTTAAGTTTCAAAGTTTTTGATAAAGTTTTTCAAAGTGTCAAAGTTTTCTCCAAAGTTTTTCAAAGTTTTCGTCAAAGTTTTTCAAAGTGTCAAAGTTTTCTCCAAAGTTTTTCAAAGTTTCAAAGTTTTTAATAAAGTTTTTCAAAGTGTCAAAGTTTTCGATAAACTTTTTCAAGTGTTAGATTATCCAAGTTTTCGATAAAGTTTTTCAAAGTGTCAAAGTTTTCGTTAAGTTTTTTAAAGTGTCAAAATTTTCAATAAACTCTTTCAAAGTTTTATAGTTTTTGATAATTTTTTTCGAAGTGTTTAATTATCCAAGTTCTCGATAAAGTTTTTCAAAGTATCAAAGTTTTCGATAAAGTTTTTCATTCACAGTGTTAAAGGTTTTGATAAATTTTTTGATAGTATTAAAGTTTTCAAATAAGTTTTTCAAAGTGTCAAAATTTTCGTTAGAGTTTTTCGAAGTATCAAAGTTTTCGATAAAGTTTTTCAAAGTGTAAAAGTTTTCAATAAAGTTTTTCAAAGTATCCAAGTTTTCGATAAAGTTTTTCAAAGTGTCAAAGTTTTCAATAAACTTTTTCAAAGTGTTAAATTATCCAAGTTTTTGATAAAGTTTTTCAAAGTGTCAAAGTTTATGATAAAATTTTTTAAAGTGTCAAAGTTTTTGATAAACTTTTTCAAAGTGTCAAAGTTTTCGATAAACTTTTTCAAAGTCTTAAATTATCCAAGTATTCGATAAAGTTTTTCAAAGTTTCAAAGTCTTCGATAAAGTTTTTCATTCAAGGTGTTAAAGTTTTTGATACATTTTTTGAAAGTATCAAAGTTTTCGATTAATTTTTTTAAAGTGTCAAACTTTTCGTTAGAGTTTTTCAAAGTATCAAAGTTTTCATTAAAGTTTTTCAAAGTGTCAAAGTTTTCGTCAAAGTTTTTCAAAGTGTCAAAGTCTTCGCCAAAGTTTTTCAAAGTGTCAAATTTTCGCCTAGTTTTTTAAAGTTTCAAAGTTTTCGATAAAGTTTTTCAAAGTTTCAAAGTTTTTAATATCGTTTCTCAAAGTGTCAAAGTTTTCGATAAATTTTTTCAAAGTGTTACATTATCTAAGTTTTCGATAAAGTTTTTCAAAGTTTCAAAGTTTTTAATATCGTTTCTCTAAGTGTCAAAGTTTTCGATAAATTTTTTCAAAGTGTTACATTATCTAAGTTTTCGATAAAGTTTTTCAAAGTGTCAAACTTTTTGTTAAGTTTTTCAAAGTGTCAAATTTTTTGTTAAGTTTTTCAAAGTGTCAAATTTTTTGTCAAAGTTTTTCAAAGTGTCAAAGTTTTCGTCAAAGTTTTTCAAAGTGTCAAAGTTTTCATCAAAGTTTTCATCAAAGTTTTTCAAAGTGTCAAAGTTTTCGTCAAAGTTTTTCAAAGTGTCAAAGTTATCACTATAGAAAATCAAAGTTTTCAAAGTGTCAAAGTTATAACTATAGTCAACTATAGAAATCTACAGTTAACTATAGTTAACTATAGTATTTTTTTGTTAGGGTGTAGACAGTCGTATATAGAATTAAACACCGCTGGGATAGCCGGACTGGAACGTTTGTGACGTCATACTTTACATAAAATAGCGTAAATATAACAATAAGTATCAGACCTTCATATTATTACCAAAAGCAGTTATTGGTATATTTAATATACAAAGACATCCTGAATTAAATTAACTAGAGAAAAGCTCGTTGTAACGAGAAGGTTTCCGTCCTGTCAGAAGTAATGACGTCTCCAATGATTAAAATCCTCCAAATCTATGTCCATTGTTACATAACAGAAAACATATCAGGAAAAAGTTTCAGTCCCTCTAGCTCCCTAATTTAAGGGATTTTGTTCATATCCTTTAAATAATTGAGACATTCTGCATAACTTTTGTCCTATGTATTAAAAAGTTTTAAATTTCCAATAGGACTTTTAAAAAGCATAATAAAACTTGTTGTCTACAGGGCTTGAAAAGAGGCAAGCCCGCGAAGGGTAAAAAATGCCTCATCTAAAATATTAATGAAATCTTTAAAACAGATGATGTAGACTTCAAGCTTTATGGAACTGTTCTTCTTTTTCTGATGTCTTTTTTACTCTTTCTTAAAAAGATTTTGCAGTAAGGCATTGTTTACTAGATAATTGCGAACAAAACGTCATAATTTGTACAACGGGACGTTACGTCATACAGGGCAATAGGAATTTTTATGCGATTAATGTAAAAACAGAAATGACTGAAAAACGGATATTTGACTACCAAGTAGTTCATTATCAGTTTGATAACATATTACTAAGTACATGAACAGTCAAATTTTTGCGATCCTAAAAAAGCAAGGCCCGATCGCAGTGTTAAGGTAAGTTGGGGTGAGGGTAGAGGAGACTACCTCAACAAAACTAACATACAGCAACAATCATCGGATAAATTGTTTCCACTGGGGCCGCTAATACTATGTTTGCTTTTACTTATCAACAAATACGTGTTTGCTCTGCTCCTTTTTTGTTTTGTTTTATTGACTTTGATATTGAATACTGTTCGTTATCTCCATATCCTTCTTTTGATCACCGAAAACTTATACTGCTGGTCGACAGTCTGTCCAAGAGGATACCTGTCGGTACTTATTCATTCAGTGTACACCGAATAACAAAATTATACTGGCAGGAGTGTCACGCAGTATAAAAAGGCGTCGCTTCTTTGTGCCTGTAAGGGACACAGATTCAAGGAGTTTATTTGGTGTCCCTCGGATAAATCTCAGGGATATTAAACATATGTCATATGTACAGTCTTCAGATTCCCAGTTTTGGTATAAAACCAATATATCATACAAAAAAAAAATTAAAAGAATGTAAGGTTTCTATCACAATATTTGATAATTCCTTTGCCGATCTCATGTCTTCGGTTTCAATATGTTCTGTGTAAAACTGTAAAACCCGTGACATTTTGATAACTAACATTTATTTCACCAGTTATCTTACTGGACAGAGCTTTTATACCAAAAACCTGGGAAATTCTGAACTGCAAATGTTCTAATGTTGTCTATGGAATAGAATGTAACCTGTTATCTTTCAGTCCATAGTCTAATAATGTGAAGGGACCTTTTAGCCATACACAGAGACGTAAAGCATAATCATGGACATCGATCTGCAATACACGACGTCTTTTTTTATTCATTACTACCTTATGTAAATCAACAGCTAGGCTACATCATATTCCCATCAAACATTACTCTGTCCCTTTGAAACTTTAAAATTCTTGAAAAAGCCAAAAGAAGGGAAGTCCAATCTCTGATACCTCGACACCAGAATATAGGCTCGGATCTTTGATTATGGCTACTGCACATCATAGGCTTTTTAAATCCGCACGTTATTACGGAAGAAAATGCAGCTAAAACAATCCGTCTTTTCCTTAAACTTTCATATACCGATAAAGGAATTGACGCGGATAATATAAGTAATATTCTTAATCACAAAAGGGTACAGTCTTGTATTCTACCATATTTGAAGTTAAAGACTACATCTTGTATTTCCTACCAATATACATAGACCATTGCTTCCAAACTTTTCAATTACAAAAAATTAACTTTACAAAGCTTGGATACCGAGTATCTGAAAAATAATCCTCCATCAGGTTCATGTTTTTCTTCGCCCTATAACTATAGTCTTGATGAACACGTTATTACAGATGACGTTAATATAGTAAATAATGAGGACCTTAGATAACTTGTTTTAAAAAGTCTTAAATATAGGGAACCCAAATCCTTCAACTGGCGTCGGAATTTCAGAAATATTGTGGATTATGTTGAAAATTACATGAGTCGATGGGCCAAATATAAAAAAAAGACGTTGACACCTTCTCAGAATGGATTAAATGTATGAGATCCATGTTAAAATCGCGTATTAAAAGATTGAGTGGCAATATGAATACCATCAATCCTTCTGTGTTCAATGATCCAGAAATGAAAAAAAAAGAATTAGATAGATTAGATGATCAGTACTGTTCCCTGCCGACAAAGCAGGTAACATCATTGTCTGCGTTTGTAAGGCTCATTACATAAATTGTATTTTAGAAGAACTTGACTTTAATTCTACACGTGGTAATCCTACTTATAATCATACTTCCCTTTCTAAAGAAGAAATTCTTCAAAATCATATGTCCGTTTTAAATATTTTCAATATTTCACATTTCCAAAATGAATTTGAACTTCCATATATATACTGATTTCCGCAACTTCATAAAAATCCGTACAAACAAAGATATATTGTGGGTTCCAGTAAATGTTCAACCAAGCCTCTTTCGTTACTCCTCGCTAAGATATTGACAGAAGTAACGGAAAAAACTTTAAGAGTACTGTGCAACAATATATATTTAACAAGTTGTGTGAATCAGATGTTGATACTAAAAAATTCCAAAGAACTTTTGGACAATTTGAAATCAATGTGATTTTATCAAAATCAACAGCTTAAAAACGTACGATTTTTCAACTTTATATACACCCATTCCCCATGATAAATTAAAATTCAGGTTTTTTGATATCATTGACAGCTGCTTCTTTTAATAAAAATGGAACTCGTAAATTAACTTACCTGGTCTTTGTTCATTTGCTAAATTACTTTGTTAAAATAAATTCTGATTGCACACACAAGTACTCTGAATTTCGTATCAAAGACATGCTTGAGTTTCTGATTGACAATAACTATGTGGTTTTTGGGGACCAGGTATTGCAACAATCTATTGGAATTCCCATGTGTACCAATTGCGCTCCTTTATTAACAGACCTATTCTTATCTTCATATGAAGCAGAATTTGTGCAAAATTTTATGCGTGAAAAAAAGGAAACACTTGCTGTGGTCTTCAACTCGACATTTAGATAATCATACATCGACTACGTATTGTCAATTAACAATGGTAATTTCCATTCCTACGTCGATGCGATATATCCTGATGAGCTTGAGATTAATGATACCACATAGTCTGACACATCTGTTTCATATTTGAATATTTTACTTGAAAAAGACGTTAATGGTAGTCTCACAAACAAGATATATGATTAACTTGACGACTTTAACTTTTCTAACGTCAACTTCCCGTACTTATCCAGCTATTATCTATACAATGAATTGACGACGGATTTTCCGTTATTTTCAGATCATGATAAGAAGCACTTGCCGGTAGTGACCGGTCAGCAGAGGGTTCTCACTCCTCCATGGCACATGATCCCACCTCTGATATTTCGGAGGTCCGTGTTTGTTCTGCTCCTATTTTGTATTGTTTATGGTCTTTAATATTAAAAACTGTTTAAACATTTTGCATAATCAATTGAAATTTTATCCAGATCAGTCATGCATTTCTTAAAGACATAAGCAACGTAATTTTTACATTGAATTGATGAGTTCCAATTCTTAAAGGATCTATGTGCTGTATTTTAATGGGTATATATTGTGTTGTTCACCTCTTTTAAAAAATATTTTGCATAAGTATTTTACTTTGAATTATCCGAGAATTTTCATCAATTGATGTCTTTCTAAAAGCCTAATGATACATGCTGATTGTTTGTCTATCAACATCTGATGACACTATAATTCTAAATTAAGAATATCTTGAAAAAATCTTTGTAGGTTAAGAAGGTTGCGTATGTTCTTTAGTAAAAAAAAATGAAATATTTAATTCGATGTAGGTCTTTAACCCCTTCCATGCCAATGATTGAGCATTTCTAGACAAATTGATATTTATATTTCGATGCATTTTTTTTATTATTTCTTTTAATTTTTGTATATACCAATGTATATATATCTGAAAGCAGGTATTGTGTAGTTTCTGCAAATGAGTATAAAAAGATTATTTCAGTTGAAATGGCAACGAAATAACCATATTCATGCTGGAATTCAAAACTGAGTTGCTTTCTAGTTTGTTTTTTTTTTTTTTTGCTTAGTTAAATACATCTAAAAATATCTTATTGTTGTATTGAAAATTATGAGCATGTTGTACATTTTTTTTACAAACAAATTTTACGTATTTTGAGGGGATGCAGTGGGATTAGGAGGTTATCACCAGAATTTAGCATTTTTTACATATAACATGTTACCCCTGCATTGATTTCTATAATGGCAAAATCGCTCAAATAGTGTGCAAAGTTGAACTCAAGCTAGCAAAAAACTAGTACAACCAATAAAAAAAAATCTGTATAATATTTTATCGTAATTATTTTCTCTTTCCAACGGTGCAAGATTTAATCTAATATTTGCAGTATTAACGAAGTTATATTTTTTTTCACTCGATGCTCGTTTTTCAAGTTAGATGCGTAGAAATGCGTATATGCAATGTAGGGGGTTAAACGACCTTATAGAGAATGAATCTTTCACTAGACCAGATTGACTGTTATATTTAAACTTCTTTTTTATCCATTTAAAAAGTATACAACTTTAAAGATCTTTATTTATTTTCAACATATAAATTCAGATCTTAAATATGAGTTTTTCGTCGATTTATGAAAAAAAAACAAGCTGTTATTTCCGTCTTTTTAGCAGAGATCATTTATAAACAGTTTTTTGATCAGTGTAGTGACCATGATTACTTTAAAATTGATTTTTATTTTAAATTTGATCTTGTTTGCGAGAACAATAGGGTTTTCTGTGTTAATAAGCTCTTACATAGAACTTTTCGAAATTAATATTAAATGCCGCAACATTAATTCTGAAAAACTGTCTATCGCATTATTACTTATTGGATGCCCCTCGTAAAGTTAAAATTAATAATTAGGAATTGTTCAAACATTGAAAGAAGTTGTTGTTGGATGTTTGTTTCATTATACTGAATTTCACTGTTTTTTGACATCTCATTTACTTGTTATGAATCAAACAGAGACAATGATAATGTGGACAGGAAAATACTTTATTTGTTTCAAGATTTTTTTCATTCTGTAAGATACATAAATCGTTCTTTTTAGTGATACATGAGAAAGAATATTACATATGAAATTGCAGTAATTGAAATTCATATTTAATATTCTTGACAAGTGCTTCTCCGATAAACTAAATATTACGCGGTCATTGACGCTACTGACTCTCTAGAAAGCTGAAGTTGGACTTAATTTCTTGGAATTATGTAAATTCGCATTTTTGGTACATTCAAGAAGAATTTTAATAATAATTGGAATAAAAATGTGTCTTCTCATTAATATTCCAGGTCTTTTGATGAATTAATAATGCACATTTAATAGGTATAATTAATAATAATACTGTGGTTTTATCATACACTTGTTATTAATCAAATGTATTTCACAATGTAGCATTAAAATTATATTTTAGATCAGAAATAGCATACTGTAGACTGTCTGTTTGTCTGTATGTCATCTGTCAGTTCGAAGACTTTTCATAGTTGAGAAATCCAATTATAACCGAACCATTATAGGGACTTTAATGAAATTGTTCTTTTAAAAGAAGTCGGTAGAGAGCTCGTCCCGTGATCGGCATGTCGTGAGTTCGTATCTCGGCCGCGACTGACCTAGTCGATAGCGACTGTTTCTTCGCCATGCGCTCGGCACTTTGAAATGAAAGTTGCGGGTCCTTCGGATGAGACCTTAAAAACCGAGACCCCGTGTCAGCGGCAGGCGTTGGCACGAGAAAGATCCCTCACTGCTCAATGGCCCTGAGTGCCGAGTAAAGGTCAAAATTTGAAGCCCTTTACCGGCATATGGTGACGTCTCCATATGAGTGAAAAATTCTCAAGAGGGAAGTTAAACAATATACAATTAATCAATCAATCAATCAATCAATCTTTTAAAAGACCCATCCTGGATCAGATACACGGCAGGGAAATGTAGACATAAAAGACTACTCTAGCTACTTGGAGAAACTTCTTCAGATTTGTGGCAGAGAAAGAAATACTTGTTGTTCAGAGTAATCTCGAAGGATGCGTTGAAGTTTTTTTTTTTTTTTTTTTTCCACTCTGAAATCAAATATGAGATGCGTTTTGGCCATTAATTTTTTATACAGTTTCTTCCTATATACCTCCATTGGTGCATCCCTTTTGTGCAATTAGGTTGCAGCTAAAGAAGAAACATTAAGATGTATGTAAAGCAGGAATTTTCAATGATGATTTTTTTGATATTTTCCATAAACCTTCAACTACCAGTGGTTTTACTGCAAAATTGACAAATTTTCAAATAGAAATTTATACATTTTCTAGTCACATTTATATTAAACAGTACCTATATATTTTCTGAAAGATTAAATCTTAAAGTATTTAATCACGTAGAGTAAAATGACGTCGAGATTTCCATGACAACGGATAAGATCCATAATTACCAAAATATGTGTGTTTCTTATTTTTACTTATCATAAAAACAGATTTAAAAACAACCATTACGTAACAGAGATTTTAAATATACCATAAAAACAAACTATCAATTAGTTTTTTTTAGTTATACTAGTTTTTACAATTACATACATGTAATGTCCGACATCCGTAAGGTCTGGTGGCATTAAAGCTGTCTGATTGTTGAAAGCAAATTTCAAATCGCTTTCCCTCTTTCAGTGTTTGATTGATTTCAATAAAATTTTGTACACATGTATAAAACATTACATACACAATTTTATTTATGTTAGTACTTTCATTTCAATGAAAAGTGTTGCCATGGTAACAAAAATTGGAATTTTGAGAAGGGGACATCTTAAGAATTGGTACGATTTCTTACAACATGGATAAACTGTATCCAGTACTATGATGCACATTGAAATCACAAAATGTCAGCATAAAAAAAGGTTTGTTGATGGGAGATGAGGAGGAATACTTCGAAAGACTATCTCATTTTTGTTAGTAAAAAGTTGATTTGACGCCATCAGATTCCTGCGAGAAAATATCTTGCTTTATAAAAATCCGGGTTTTTCTCCCTAAAAACCCACATGTTATAGATTGGTTGGTTGTATTTTGTTTGCGTACTGTACTATTCCAATTTTTTTTCAATCATGTAGAGACGTCTCCATATACAGGCAAGGGACTTCAAATTTTGACCTTTATTTGGCACTCAGGGTCATTGAGTACATATGTAGTAAGGAATCTTTATCATGCTCTCTCTGCTCAGTATTAATAAAGCTTGTGTTTTTGTTAACTTTGGATACAATTCTTAATAGTTTTCAAGAAAAAAAATGGCATCTAACCAGTTTAAATTTTGAAAATTAAAAGATATTTTAAGATTTTTTTTCTGAATGACATGGACAAATTCAACATCAATTTGTGAATGTTATCTAATAACGTTTTCAAATATTCTCTTGAAAAATGAATATTTCTTATTATCTTAAGTTTTAACATAAACATTATGTGATTTGATACATAGCTAAATAAAATATGATATCACACATCTTTATGTTCAATTTTGTCTGTTGAATTTTTAGAGGTATGTACGTGATGCATGAAAATTAACCTGCAAAGATATGTCTTTTATTGACGTTTTAGTTAGTTTATGACTAATTCAAAGTATTCAATTACAAAAATATCGGTTTGACAAAAAGTTTTGAAAGTACGGCCCTACCCTTATTCATACATAAAATCCCCAAAATATTTGTTCTCATTGTTTTTATGGTCCTCCAATAAACTGTTCCGGTTTATTTTAATCTGAAGATGATAACTTCAGGGAATGCCCCCCCCCTTTTTCTTAGCATGGTACATGTACTTTTTAGCTGTTATTTTCAATGTAAAAACATTCTGAAATCTTTCTGTAATGGGAATATTTTTTTAAATAGTGCTGATTCAAACTGTGATTAAATAATTCTTTAGCATTTATTTAATTTAAAGTAATCTAAGGAATAAAAAAAATATCCCGACTTTTTTGTTTAACTACTGTATTTCTTCAAAATTTATCCTTGACTACATTTGTGTAAGTTAACAAGCCTAGTAGATAATAAGTTACTATTATGCTTTTTAAAAGTCCTATTGGAAATTAAAAACTAAGAGCTAGAGGGGCAGATTTTAGGTTACCACGGGGGAGTGTTGATTGTTTTGTATATTTGTTTAATGGACGTTGAGATTGAATACTGTTCGTTATTTCCATATCCTTATTCATAACAATTGATACCGGGACTATTGGCAACCGCCCCTTACAAATGTATAAGCTTGGGATTTATAGTCATTACACTCTACAAGTGAAGAATTAAGTTTCCAATATCCCCTTTCTTGCTCATTGTTATATAAAGAAAAATAAAATTCTAATATTCTACAATCTGTCATTCTGATACCGTTATTATGAGTACTTCTACAAAAATAAAGTTCCCCTACTTTCACAAACAGAGTTGAACTAAGAAATAAATCTATGCTACTCTTTAGTACGTTATGTGCATCACACCTCGCGCATCCATTAATGTGTACATAATTCTAAGAATTTCTTTTAAGACTTTAAACTCCTGTCATCGTTAATTCCGTCTTTGTGACAGTTAAAGTTTCCACATCAAGTGATATAAATTGCATTGGGTGATTCTTTTTTATGAATCTTTTCATTTTTTTGCAAAAACTTCATTTGCAAGTTTAATATTACTTCTAATTAACTAATAAATTAAATAATTAGTGCCATGATATTAGAATTGACTGATGTATTGCTCCTTTTCTAATATATAAGTAAGGTACCTTTGCACATTTAAAACCAGCAACTGTAACATTAAATGCTGTAGCGGATAAAAAAGGTAAGATAAACATTAACTTCTTATAGAGACTAAATTAAAAAGGTTTTTTTTTTCAGAATGAATTATGAAAAATATTGTCCTGAAGAATTAACGGGTAAATAAGGGATGAGAAAAAGCTCGAGATTTTTTGCGCTGTTCGAAATATTGATGTAATATTGAAAATGAATGTTGTCGTAAAATAGCATTAAATTTAATGACAAGTCGGAAAGTGCTTGGATGACCATTTAACTTTACATATGATTCATGTCCATCAGTAATTTAAATTCTATCGACGTCATTTTCGAAATATACATATGCATATAAACAAATTAACATTTTAATATTTTTTTTAAAATTCTCAATTAACAATTTCTCCTGCTGAAGGATGATATGTATTATGTACGATTTGGACTAAACGAGGCCGAGTCTAATTCGAGTGCGCATGACTTTGCACAGCTTTTTAATTCCATGCAGTAATTTGTGCTACACACTTTTGCCGATTTTTTTTATTTTAATACAAAATTAACATTATCTGTAACCCCTACTGGTCTATAAATGTGATTTTACGACAAAAATTAGGGGGAAAACGTTGAAATAGCTTTAACGACGTCATCATTATCGGATTTTGTAAGCAATGCATTGCGCTGAAGAAAGAATGAACATACGATTGTATGTTAAAGACCTCCATGGATATTATACTAAAAACTGATGACAGAACATCCAAAAAAAAAAAGAATACTAGCAATTAAAAAATATTGCTATTTTTTACTGAAAAAATCATATGCGCCTATAATTCATCTGCACTGTTATATATTTATACCGTAATATTGCAACTTTAGATGTACTGGTTTTGAAAAAATTAAAGTTAGTAATTAATTCTTTGACCAACCTACATGGTGATTTTTTTTTTTAATTTCACAATTTGGTGACTTTTTACAATGCCTTTCATCTACTTAAATGAAAAAGAAATCTCTAGGGAAGAAATACAAAAAAAACAGGGAAAAAATGCAATAATTTGGCTCTTTTCCAACATATTCCGATAGGTCCAAAAGTAAAATTTGACAACTTAATAGATGGCCCCCCTAAGAAATCGGGATAGTAAACATTCGATTTTCAAATCTTTTAACAAATAATATAACAGTAAAAATTGATTTACAATGTATATCAAAAAATATGAAAATCTCTTCAATTAGTAGAAATTAGTAGACTCGGCCTTGTTAGTAAACAGGTGGATAGATCTCCGAAATCATGATGAAGTATCATGATGCAAAATCGTAGTTTAAATTTTTACCAAACACGTGAATTATGATATCGCATCTATAAATTACATTTACCTTTTGTAAACTTGATATATTAAGATTTCATTTATAGTAGTTACACATTGAAATTTCGTTATCATATCTTTTATCATGCGCAGAATTATGGAGCGATTATGATTTTAAAAAATATGACAAAATTTTATGAATCACGTATTTAAGGACTCCGACCCTCAGCCAGAAAGGACAACTCTTTAATTTATAATTTAATTCAAAAAGTCTTTAAACGAAGCTTGAAAATTAAATATTTTCATGCAACAATTTTCATTATACGCCTCTCAATGTGCTCTCAAGGGTCCTTCTGACCCTGAGGGTGGGGTCCCTTAAAAGATTGAGGGGAAAAATGAAAACCATCTGTCCTTCCGTGTTCAATAATCCAGAGGTGAAAAAAGGATTTGATAGGTAATATAATCAGTACGTACTGGTCCTTGCTGACAAAGCAGGTTACAACATTCTCTTCGTTTGTAAGGCTCATTACAGAAATTGTATTTTAGAAGCACTTGGATTTAATTCTACAAGTGATAATCCTACGTATACTCATACTTCCCTTTCTAAGGAAGAAAATCTTCAAAATCATATATATATCATATATCATTTAAATATTTTCAATATTCCACAGAGCCAAAATGAATTTGAACTACCCTATATATATTGGATTCCAAAACTTCATAAGAATCCTTACAAACAAAGAAACATTGTGGGTTCCAGTAAATGTTCAATCAAGCCTCTTTCGTTACTTCTCACTAAGATATTGACAGTAGCGAAGGAAACAATTAAAGGATACTGTGCAACAATATATTCAAGAAGTGATGTGAATCAGATATGGATACTGAAAAATTCCAAACAACTTTTGTACAATTTGATGTCACAAGATTTCACCAAAATCAATAGCTTAAAAACTTAAAACTTTTCAATTTTATACACAGCCATTTCCCACGATAAATAAAATTCCAGGTTTTTTATATTATTGACAGCTGCTTTTTCAATAAAAATTGAACTCTTAAATTTACCTACGTGTGCATTGGTCATTTGCAAAATTATTTTGTTAAAGCACATTCTGATTGCACACAAGTACTCTGAAGTTGACATCAAAAAGATGCTTGAGTTTCTGATTGACAATATCTATGTGGTTTTTGGAGACCAGGTATTCCAACAATCTGTTGGAATTCCCATTGGAACCAATCGCGCTCTTCTAAAAAATATTTTGAATAAGTGTTTTTTTTTAATTATCCAAGAATTTTCATCAATGTATATCTTTCAAAAACCCCTAAAAATGCTGGTTTCTTGTCTATTAACATCTGATGACATTTTGATTTTATATTAAGAACATCTTGGAAAAAATATTTGAAGGTAAAGAAGGTTGCGTATGTTCTTAAGTAAAAAAAAATATTTTGAAATTTTTGAGTCATTGCAGGCCTTTAAACGGCCTTATAGAGAATGAATCTTTCAATAGATAAAATTGACTGTTATATTTAAGCTCCTTTTAACCATTAAAAAAGTATACACTTTAAAGATCTTTATTGTTTTCAGCATATAAAATCATATCTAAAATATGTTTTTCGTCGATTTATGTAAAAAGCAGTTTTCACACACGCTGTTATTTTTGTCTTATTAGCAGAGATCATATATAAACAGTTTTCTGATCAATGTAGTGACCATGATTACTTAAAAATTGATTTTCTTTGCGAGAGCAATAGGGTTTTGTGTGTAAATAAGCTTTTGCATTGCACTTTTCAAAAATAAAATGTCACAGGAAGCATCTAATACTTAATGAATTGCCCTCGTAAATTTAGACTTAATTACTGTAAACCACCTTTTATTCGCGACGACTTTATTTCGCGATTTACATGGAATAAACTAGTTCGCGACGATTGATTTTCGCGATCAAGCCTTTTTGCATCTGTTTTTAATAGAAAAATATATTATAAAGACCGGTTCGCGGCGAGAAATATTCGCGATGACGGGGCTCTCTTGAACTTCGTGAAAATTTCTCGCACGCGAATAAAAGTTGGTTTACAGTATTAGGAATTGTGGAAACATTGGAAAAAAGATAAAGTTGTTGATTGGATGTTTGTTTCGTTAAATGAATCTCCACTGTTTTTTTTTTACTTCTTATTTGGTTGTAATGAATGAAACATAGACAATGATATTGTGGACAGGAAGATATTTTATTAGTTTTAAAGTTTTTTTTTTCATTCTGTAGCATTTATTTAATTTAAGGAGTAATTTAAGGAATAAGAATAATCTCCTGACTGCTTTGTTTAACTACTTTATTTCTTTAAAATTCACCCTTGAATTTTGTTTAAATTTAAATGCCCTGTAGATATTAAGTTACTATAATGTTTTAAAGGAAGTCCTAATAGAAATTTAAAACCTTCTAATATATAGAACAAAGGTTATGCAGAATGTCTCGATCATTCAATGATTTTAACAAAATCCCATTAATTAAGAAGCTAGAGGGGCCGACACTTTTTCCTTATATATTTCCTGTAATAATCGACAAAGATGTGGAGGATTTTAATCACTGGAGACGCCATATCGCTTTTTTAAATAAATCATTAAAAAGTAAGTTCTTGTTTGACGGGACGGACAACCTACTTGTTGCATTGCAACGAGCTTTGCTCTAGTTAAGCCCGAGATAATAAGCACCGCCTTCAAATTTACCTGGTCTGTATTCCCCTGTTAATCAATGTTAAATGAACTAGGGTCCATCATTGGGTACTTAAATTTGATTGACATTTAGCTACTAGTCCCTGTGTATAACCTTTTCACCTTGTTTGACACTTGTGGCCACCATCGAATTATCTTTCGGTCTTCTGATGTTTACCGCTAAATTACCAACACAATTATGAAGCGACATTGATGGAAACAATTTTTGCTTGATTTTAATTGATTTTAATTATCTGAATTACAAACATGTCATTGACAAATGATGATTTTCTTATAGTGTTTCAATAAAATAAATCAGATTGTTTATCAAATCTTATTCATAAAAAGTGCATAGGTGATTGAAATCTTGTCGTTACTCGTAAAAAATTCTCGTTTTAAAAAAATACCGGGTACACTGAAAATAAAGGAGAAAATAATATTAGCTGGTAATGAATAGAAAAGATGAATGCAGAATATATATTATTACGAACAATTTAGCCAGAAATAGTTTCAAAAGATTGATTGATTGATTGTATACTGTTTATCGTCCCTCTCCAGAATATTTCACTGACATGGAGACGTCACAATTGCCGGTGAAGGGCTGCAAATTTAGGCCTATGCTCGGCACTTATGGCCTTTGTGCAGGGAGGGAAATTTATCGTGCCACACCTGCTGTGACACGGGGCCTCGGTTTATACTGTCTCATCCGAAGGACCGCCCCATTTAGTCGCTTTTACGACAAGCAAGGGGGTACTGAGGACCTATTCTAACCCGGATCCCCACGGGACAGTTTCAAAAGAAATACATATGATAGCAATAACTTAATATTTCGTTTATAATTATTCTATTATAATTCAAATTAACTTCAAATTCACATACTTGTATAAAATATTAACTTCTTGAAACCATCGTTATTGCGAATTTTTCACACTTTTCATACAAACGGGAAGTAACTGTAACAGTTTCTATTGACCGTGATCGAAGATCTATGCTACTATATTTACGATAATTATAAACATTTCTTAAAATATAGAAAGGGACAGGCAAGGATGAACATTTTACATTTAAAATTGTACCGGTATTTCAGTATTATTTTTTTTTTACAATGAACTCAACTAATTGCTGCTGTGACGTACAATGTAGGGTACATACCGTGGATTTTTTTTAACAAAAGTCGGCCGATGGAATTTCTGCTTGATATATTAGATTGATTGATTGATTGTATACTATTTAACGTCCCTCTCCAGAATATTTCACTGATATGGAGACTTCACCATTGCCGGTGAAGGGCTGCAAATTTAGGCCTATGCTCGGCACTCAGAGCCATTGAGCACGGAGAGATCTTTATCATGCCACACCTGCTGTGACACGGGGTCTCGGTTTATACTGTCTCATCCGAAGGACCGCCCCATTTAGTCGCCTTTTACGACAAGCAAGGGGTACTGAGGACCTATTCTAACCCGGATCCCCACGGGGAGATATATTAGATATAAGTCTGAAAATAATGGAATTTTGCAAATATCATTTACATGTATTACTAATGAGATCTTTATTTACGGTGTCGAGATCTGCTAATTTTTTAATGAAAAGTAGGCCAAACTAGCTGTACAGGTAATACTCATGGACTTCCTGTGTATACTGTTTGTGTATAGAGATTAGCGTTCTCCACGGTCTGCACAACCATCAATGCCTCAGGGTGCCAAGCATTTAGTCCCTCCCCTTACCCGAGAAAACCGTACAGTTACAAATTTCGGCCTTTAAATAAATTAAGTATTTCTTTGTATTTTAAAAATTTTGCAAACAGTATGTCTTTGTATATTAAATATACCAATTATTGATTTGGAAATAATATGTGGGTCTGATACTTATTGTTATATTTATTGTGCGCTTTACGTCATTTTATGTTAAGTATGACGTCACAGACGTCCCGGCTCGGGATATCCCGGCGGTGTTAAATTATAATTAAGACTGTCTTCATTTTTCATATGTGCAGATTCCAGGTAATCATGGGGAAGAGTTGATTTTGTTGTTGGAGAGAGTGGTCAACATTCAACCTGTAAAAAAGATGTTTTATTTTTGAAACTAATAAACGGTTAAAACTGAAATGATTCATATCAATAGATTTTCGGGACTTTTGGGCAACCGCCCTTTACAAATTTATAAGCTTGTGATTTATATTCATTGCACTCTAAAAAGTGAAGAATTAAGTTTCCAATATCCCCTTTCTTGCTCATTTTTATATAAAGAAAAATAAAATTCTAATACAGTGTATTCTATTATCTGTCATTCTGATGCCGTTATTATGAGTACCAGGACTTCCACGAAAAGAAAGTTCCCCTATTTTCACAAACAGATTTGAACTTATTAATAAATATATGTTACTCTTTAGGACGTTATGTGCATCACACCACGCGCATCCATTAATGTGTACATAATTTTAAGAATTTATTTTAAGACCTTTAAACTCCTATCATCATTAATTCCGTCTTTGTGACAATTAAAGTTTCCACATTAAGAGATAATACTTGCATTGGTTGATTTATCTTTTATTAATCTTTTCATTTCTTTGCAAAATATTATTATAATATTAATTCTAATTAACTAATGAATAAGATAATTAGTGCCATAATATAAAAAATTGCCTGATGTACTGCTCCTTTTCTCATATATAAGTAAGGTCACATTTATACCAGCAACTGATATATTAAATGTTGTAGCGGATGAAAAAAGGTAAGACAAACATTAACTTTTTATAGAGACTTAATTCAAAACGTTTTTAATCAAAAAATAATTATGGAAAGTATTGTTCTAAAGAACTAACAGATGAGAGATGAGAAAAAGCGCGAGATTTTTTGCGCGGTTCGATATATTGATTTAATATTGAAAATAAATGTTGTCGTAAAATAAATTCAATCAGAAGTGGGGAAGTGCTTGCATGGCCATTTAACGTTACATATAATTCATGTCCAATAGTAATTACGATTCCATCGACTCATTTTCGAAATATACATATACATAAAAACAAATTGATTACTTTTCAAATTATCAAATTATAATTTCTCCTACTGAAGGATGATATGTATAATGGACGATTTGGACTTACCGAAGGCTAGTTTAATTCGAGTGTGCATGACTTTGTGCAGCTTTTTAATTCTATGCAGTCATTTGTGCGACTACACACTTTTGCCAATTATTTTTATTCTAACACAAAATTAACATTATCTGTAACCCCTACTGGTCTGTAAATGTGATTTTACGACAAAAATTAGGGGAAAAAACGCTGAAATAGCCCTAACAACGTCACCATTATCGGATTTTGTAAGCAATGCCTTGCGCTGAAGAATGAAGCATGACTCGATTTTTTGATAAAGACCTCCATGGATATTATACAAAAAAACTGATGACAGAATATCCAAAGTAACATCCTAGCAATTTAAACAAAGTGCTATTTCTTATTGAAAAAAATTATATGCGCCGATAATTTTTCTGCACCGAGATGTATTAATACCGTAAATATTGCAATTTTAGAGGTTTTGGCTTTGAAAAAATAAAGTTGGTAATTAATTCTTAGACCAACCTAGAGGGTGATTTTTTTTTAATTTAACAGTTTGGTGACTTTTTACAATACCTTTCATCTACTTAAATGAAAAAGAAATCTCTAGAAAAGAAATACAAAAAAAAAAAACATGAAAAAATGTGATAATTTGGCGCTTTTCCAACAAATTCCCATAGGTCCAATAGTAAAATTTGACAACTTATGAGATGGCCCCCCTAAGAAATGGGGATGGTAAACATTCCATTTTTAATCTTTTAACAAATAATGTAACAGTCAAAATTAATTTACATGTACATCAAAAAAATATTAAAATCCCTAGGGCAGAAATTAGTAGACTCCGCCTTGTTAGTTAACAGGTGGATAGATCTCCGTAATCGTTGTATCATGATAAAGTATTGAATAATTGAAAATGAATGACCAAAGAAAAAAATGTAAATTTAGTGATTTTTGAAAGAAAAATATTGATTATAGATTCTTGACTATATGAATGTAATCACCATTTAAGAAATGGATGTGAATTTAAAGGAAACTTGCCAAAGGTTCTAAATAGAAACATTTAAATTGTGATTAAATACCAAAATCTACAAAGAAATATATGGGTCTAAAAATTTTCAACGTGAAACTTATGAAGGATAGCTCCTAAAAATCAAAGTTTTGTCAATGTTCCTTAACGTCTAAGAAATCATTATTTAAGTTTAAAGAATTCTAAAGTGATTGTTCATGCATTCTATACTCCAATTTCTTCAAGTCAGATTTTTTGCCGCTAAGTTTTACAAAAAAATATTTCTGAACCAAAATTGTCATATAAGAGGAAAGGAATCCTTAAGGAGGAATGCACACAAACTTTTTTTTTTATAGATCTCTGAGTCAACCTTTTTAAACAATGGTTTCAGCATTGAAAGGCCGACATTGGCTTTCAATTATTTTATATAATTTTTTTATGTTTTTTCAAAGAAAATTAAAAAATCATTTACTTCCAAATTGGATGTTTTGTTGTAAAAATTTTGCTGTAAATAAATGCATCACATGAATACCTATTAAAATATGAAAAGAAAAGCCGTAGAGATATTGAAAACTTTTAAATAAAAATATTTATGAAAATAAAACACATAATTTGTGAATATTTTTTAAACTCGTGTTTAAAATCTTCTTAAACCCAGTCACAACAGGGGAGAACATGTTCATTACTCATATTTATAAAAGAAATTGAAACGAAATGGCCAAATTTTAGAGAAATTATTTTTTTTAATTTTGGACAATCCCGATCAAAATTAAACCGATCCCAACCATAATTGTACAATTATTGGAAATAAATACTATTTTCTCAAGAACACTGGCCTGATTAGGTGTAATAAGGGTTAAAACATTATTGAACTTGACAATAAAATAGATTTCTTCATTGTAAATACATGAAGAGGCAATGAATTAGCATTTTATTCATTTTGTGTTGATTTTGATCGGGATTAGTTTAATTTTGATTGGGTTAGGTAAAAAAAATAATTTCTCTAAAATTTCTCAATTTCGTTTCAATTTCTTTTTAAAATATGATTGACAAACATGTTGTCCTCAGTTGTGACTAGTTTTATGGTGTTTTTAACCATAGGTTTAAAAAATATTCACAAATAATGTGCTTTATTTTCATAATTTTTTTTTATAATAAAAATTGAAAAGTCTTACCAGCCTTTCTTTACACAATTTATTAGATATTCATATGATGCATTCATATATAGCAAACTTTTATCTCAAAAACAACTTATTTGGATATAAATATTTTTTTTTTCATTTTCTTAAAAAAATGCAAAAGCTAATATCGGCCTTTCAATGCCGAAACCATTGTTTAAAAAGGATTACTCAAAGATCTATAAAATAAAAAGTTGGTGTGGCATTCCACCTTAAATGCAATTCTATTGCAACACTATTTAATCAATGTTTGTAAATCAGTGTACATATATAAATAGTTTTAAAAAATTGTAATTAAGGTTTAATAAATGGTTTTAAGAAACAATGCACATTGATGAAAGAAGGATATGGAGATAACGAACAGTATTCAATCTCAAAGTCCATAAAACAATACAAAATAAGAGCAGAGCAAACATGGACCTCTTAAACATCAGAGGTGGGATCAGGAGCAATGGAGGAGTGAGCATCGCCTACTGACCGGTCACACGCGCAGTGTGCTAATGAAAACATTTCCTTCAAAATATTTTCTTTGATATACGTCGGTCAAACGAAAATGTACTACTTTCATTTCTTATCATTTAATTATGATTTAAAAATAATAAAATTAAACTTTCTTTCACTTGAATGGAATTCCCCGGTAAGCTGTATATCTCCATTTAAGGTGTTTCCACCCTCACAATTTTATAGGTTTAAAGTACAAAAACTGCATTTATTCTCATTAAATATACTTTAAATTTTCCAATTATTTGCAAAAAATGTATAGGTCACCATATTATTTAAGATGCGAAACATAATTAAACAGAAGTGTATTTGACCATAAAAAAATCGCACTTTTTTGTAAATATTATTATGAAAAATATGTAAAATCTGGTTAAAATGCACAATTCTGATGCTGAATGTTCCTAAATACTTCCTTTTTAAAAGATACTTCTGAATTGTGAATATCAGGGAAAATATTTTACAATAAAGCAAATTCCTGAATGAAGAGACCTTAGACGGAGTTATTGCCCTTGTCAACATTTTTTAAAGATTGATTAATTTATTAGATATAGAAAATATGCATTTTTTAAATTCTTTAACTAAACAATATTTATCATTACACCTATTGTAAAGCATTCTTCCAAGAGATATTGTTCTATTAGGTATGATTTTAAACTAATTACAGTTTTTGCAAAAACCTATGACATCATAGGAGGGTGGAATTACCTTAATTTAAATGAATGCCAGAGAAATATACTCAAGGTCACAGAAATTTGAACTTCAATCTGATCATAAAAATACGTATCAAACCCTGTCCAGTCTTTTCATTGGATATTTTGTTTTTCATTTTGTTAATACCAAACTATATTTTCACACAATCAATTACAGTATTTTGTTCTTTAAAACCTACCTCTTTAACAAATGAACCATAATTGTTACACATTATTTAACTGTTTTAATCAAAATGCATTGATTTTTCATTGTTCATAGTGAAATTTATCAACGATTTTCTCTATAACAATCTATAATCGTCTACTCATTTAACGTTGGGTCAAGATCTTATTGCAGCCCAGAGGACCGGGCTGCTCTATACATACAAGTTTAAGTGTTGGTATATGGGGATTGAGGTGGGAGAAGCTATTCAGAATTAAAGGTTTTCTAAATATTAAAAAGATTGTTTATCAGAATGTTCTTTCCCTTTTTAAATTACGAGATACACAATATAATTACTCCATAAAGTGAATCTATAAAAATAAATAAGTTTCTCATATTTAATACATAAAGTTGCGTATCATTTACTATCGAAAAAACAACAGGTCCCTTTCTCGAGAACATCGAATTCTACTTATCGCACAAAAACGTACTTTACACAGTTTGTGTTTTATATTCTTAAAGTGAAAAACATTTTTGAAAATAGGTGATGCATGTATCTGGTTTCAGTTTATATTTTATGCAGCCAACATTTTCTTAAGGAATTAATAAAGTTGAAAATGGTATCGTTTTTGTTTGATTTTCATCCGACTATAAGTTTTCAACATATTCTTGACTGTCGTTTCCATCATTTAGACGCATGCCTTTTTCACACGCGGTTTGATGAACAAGACGCATTTCCATTTTTTACTTTATTTATTTCCCGGGCGACAATTGGTGGTTACATCAATGTTTTCTTGTTGTTTTCATATATAGCTTTATTTTATTGTTATGGATTATAAGCCGAAAGCTTACAGTATATCATCTTTGCTTGCCAAGAGTTATGATAGGCTACTCTCCTCATAAGTCCTTGGCATACGCTGTTCAGAAGTTTGGATTTTCTTCTTAATTTGTAATTGGAATTAATTAAGCATTGAATTATCATTTTTTGTAAGAAGCAGTTTCATTATTATAATGATGTGTTCAAACAAACCAAGTAACACGAGTTATCCCGTTATGAATTTTTTTTTGCATACATCATGCAGCAATTCAATGCTTTTACTTACATTTGTAAGCCCCTGTATTTTTCTCAATTTTGATTTTTTTTTAAATTTCCACTTTATCCTTCATGTAAGTTGCAATTGATAGAACAGCTTTAATTTGGAACAGCTTATTCCAAACTTCCTGCCAGAGTGCGGTTGCTCACAAACCAAAATCCGCAAACGAAAATAGTGCACAATAAAACAGATAGCAACAATAAAAAATTTATTTATTTTTGAATCCAAAATGATTAACTATATTTTTGAAACAATGAAATACAAATGAAAATTATTAAAGACATATTTCTTTCCCTTTGTTTAAACTGTAATGGGGTAGTTCCTGTATTCGTACGCCAGGCAGACTTTATCACTTGTAATTTTATAATGCATTCTATTAGGGTCAAACAAATTAAATGTTAATATTGGACCATGTTCGACCAATCATCAATTGTTTTTTGTATATGACGATATCTGCGTTAGGGATATATCTTGACTCTTTAATTTTGGGAACAAAAAATAGCCATAAGCAAAGATTCGTAAGATAACGTGCCATTAATATGAATAAATATGGTGTCATTCAATATCTTCAAAATATGTGATTAAGAACCTGTATTAGATTTAGATTTGTGTTTTTAGTCATAAATAAACATAACTCAATTATTTCTTCTTAATTTAAAAAAAAAAGATTTATTTTTTTTAAATGCTCTGCTTTATTTCTGTCGATGACGCAATATGTGCATATCTGGTAGATACACATCACTCGATAAAAACAATCCCGTCTTAAGTTTACACCGTATGCCAAGGATTCATGAGGAGAGTAGCACGGACATGGTCGACGTTGTTGTGTGGCATGCTTAAATCTCATCTTTCTTTGATAATTGATTATCCATTTTTTTTTTTTCATTTTTTTACTGAATGATTTTTTCTTTGTAGCTTGATCATGAAGATTGCCTTGATGTTATTAGTCGTTGCATCTTGTACTGTAAGATTATCTGTTGGTGATCCAACAAAGGATATGATGAACAAGGGTATAGAACCTGGACATAAAATAGCACAGTTATTGGAAGATCCAAAAATTAAAGAATTTTTGGCATCTTCGGGAAGAACTGCTGGAGAACACGATCGGGATGATATAATTTTCAAGCTGATACAGCATATCGGGGAATAGATGAAGATCTGCGTTACAATTACATGGGACGAGTAAAAAATGAAACTTCAAGGTTGTTAGCGAAGATATATGGAAGATCAAATAAAGACATTGCTGACGCATATTATACAAATTTCTCTCGCAGAAATATGAATGGCGTGAATGGGTAGTCGTTGTGTTTAACGACGTTGAGAACAAAAAGATTGAATTGGCTACAAATGCCTTCCAAATAACACTTCATGGGAAACACGTCATTGTCGCAAGCTCCTCTAAGGACAGAGAAACAGATATAGATTACGTAACAGGTATGCTATTAAAAATACGCTATCGGGAGATTGGAGACGTACAATGGCGTGATATCATTGACCTGTACTATAGGATACCAAAACGTATAAGAGATCCTGACTCGGACTATACTGTAGGCGTGGTGACGTCACATGGATCTGATCTTGTCGTCAGAGGCCCCAGCGATAGATACGCCCTAGTTTATAAGGCAAGAGAGGGATTTTTTCCATGGAACAGATACTCAAAACCTTGGATGTTCGCTTTATTCACAGACAAAGAATTTAGACTCACTCCGAAAAGAGATGATATACCTGATCCAAAAGCAGATGCAATCGAGGCTCATGAAGGATATGAGCAAGCTCACAATGATAATTGACAAAAACCACCCGGACTCCTCCGGAAATAAAGCAAACATAAAATTTTTAAAAAGTAAAATCACCATTCTAGTTATTTCATTGACCATCTAAGAACAAATATTGTTGGCAAGCAAATGTTTCTTGAAAAAACCCGATTCCCAGTAGGTATTTGAATGCTGATTCAACGTTGTTACAACGTCACCGTATAAAATTTTATTAACATGGAAGTTTGATAAGAAAAGAAATATTTATAGGTACATTGTGAACGTTGAAACAATGCTGATTTCTTAGCGTCAAAGTATAATTTTTGAAACACCGTTAGCTTGCAACATGATGAAGTTTATTTAGAAAAAAAATGTGTTTATGTTGATTTCTTAGAGTTTTAACGTCGTTGAATTCTCAACGTTGAATGAAGTTGTATTTAAGAAGTATTTAATGAAGGAATAATTTCCCAAGGATAGAAATAATCGGTTATTTGTTTATTATAAATTATAGGAACTTTTCGAACAACCCTCGTATTTTGAAATAAGTCTTTTCCGATTTCAATGCACATTTGCCACCGTTCTGCTCATGCGCAATTTACGTGACATAGACGGTCACGTGACCCCCTGTGTGGTTTCGTAGATAAAGAGGTAGTTCGCGAACTTTTTGATCATCCCTCATATCCAAGTATGAAACAAATGTGTCAGACTCTGTGGTATCTTTTATCTCAAGCTTTCTAGAATAGCATTCTGCAACAAAACCTTACTGTATACAGGGTTATTTTCGCCCTGTGTTATTTTCGCCCTTTTGCATTTGCGAACAGTTTTGCCCCGTTTTAAATTTTTCTCAATCATAGTTCTAAAAAAATATGCTGTGTAATTTCAATTCGCTCCGTCTTAAATTCGCCCGTTCAAGAAGAAAGCGAAAGGGGTGAAAATAAAACGGGGGCGAAAATTTCTCTGTATACAGTATTCATTTTCCACGTTAGTTACGTGAATTCCCTTTTTTGAACCTGTAAAATAATCCCCAACTATTGTGAAAGTTAAAATATTTAAAACTTTAAAACTTAATATATACCCTAGGTAGTAAAAGATGTAAAATTGAATCTGGAAGAAAATGCGTTTGTTTGCAAATGGGCTAATAAAAATTTAAAATAAGTATACAGAGAAAGTTTAAAGTTTATTTTCCTATATTTGATTTTCAAAAAACGTCCTTTGGATTCTTTGCAAATAGGAAGACTGCTCATTTTCGCATGAACTTCCATGATATGGATGTGTATCTCCATAGTTACATCTTCATACTTCATTGCTTTAAAAATGGCAGATGAACATTCTTTTTATGATCATCTACAACTTTAGCTTGGTCAAAAAAGGTGTTTTGAGGCAAAATTTGTTGGTAAACAGGATGAAAATCCATATTTCAAAATGTCAATTTCAATGAAAAAATCAGAATGCTAGTAATGAATATAGGAGTTTAATTTCAAATATTCAAACGCTTTATAACATCAAATTTAATTTAGGTTCCCGATTACTTTTTATATAATTTCAAATTAAATGCCATGAAAATAATCTATTTTCTAAATAATTCTAGAGTCGTAAAAATCGCGGGAAAAAGTTAAAATTGATTATGAGTTCATAATGAATCAAAAAGATAGTCTTCCGTCATCTCCTAGATATTGACCTAAAATTACGTATTAGTATATCACTATATATGAGATGGTATGAGCGATCGGAAAAAATAAAAGGTATCGAACTTCACGCATTTTTTACCATAAAATCGAATTCTTTGTTTTATCTTTAGCTTTCAACTTCGTTTCTAAACGATGTTTCAAACATTGTTTTGTTAAGTGATAAATATGGCTTACATCAAAAGGCAAGGAGACAAAAGGTAACTGTCAATAAAGTCTGTGTAATGCATCTTTAAAAAAAAATGATCCGTAGTGAAATTTCTAAAAAAAGAAAAAAACTGTAAAGGCATACAGATCCAATGCGTGTCCTTTAGGAATGAATTTAATAGCTACCCAATTGCAAGTTATACTCTATAAACTAAGTTTGAGTAGTTTACGCTATTTGCTCCAGCCCAGATTATACCACTATGAATTGGGTAGTTGTTAAATTCATTCCTCATTATTTAATTTTTCATTCTGATATATTAGAATTAATAAAAGTTATGTTTTGAAAATGACATATATTAAAAGTAATGTCAGGCGAATTGATACATTTTTTTTACATAATTGATTGCGACGTATGCAACACTGATTATTATGCAATAGATACTAATTCTTCATCCATGCAAATGACTCATACCAACCAAAATTAAATTATATTAAAATAGTGAAGATTTAAAGACAATGTGTAAAAACAAAAGTCCAGGTAGTGATGGTTTTACAAAAGAACTTTCTAAGTATTCTGGGGAAAATTGGGTCATTTTTGGAGACCACGTATTCCAGCAATCTATTGGAATTCCCATGGGTACAAATTGCGCTCTGTTATAAGCAGACTTATCCTTATATTCATTTGAAACAGGATATATGCAAAATCTTCTGCGTGAAAAGAAGAAAACACTTGCAGTGGCCTTCAACTCTACATTTAGATATATCGACGACGTATTGTCAATTCCCATTCCTACGTGGATACCATATATCCTGGTGAGCTTGAGATAAAAGATACAACAGAGTCCGACACTTCTGTTTCATACTTGGATATTTTACTTGAAAAAGACAATAATGGTAATCTTACAACCAAACTATATGATAAACGTGATGACTTTAACTTTTCTATCGTCAACTTCCCTTACTTATTCAGCAATATATCGTCATCACCTGCATACGGAGTATATATATCTCAGTTGATTCGATACGCAAGAGCATGAAGGAAATAACGAACATAAATCAATCTCAACGTCCAACGTACATTAAACAATATACAAAATAAGAGCAGAGCAAACACGGACCTCCAAAACATCAGACGTAGGATCAGGTGCCATGGAAGAGTGAGCATCCCCTGACGACCGGTCACACCCACTGTGTGCTCGTTGTCATGATCAGGAAATAACGAAAAATATCCGTTGTCAATTCAGTGTATAAATAAATAATGGACTAGCAATTGGTATGAAAAACGTTGGTCAGCATTTGACTCAATGATAAATTGTATTTGCTGACAAGGTCATTGTATCGACCATAGAATTTACGAAATGATGACTTTAAACGAGACTGTTGATATTCTTGTTTCATCAACTTGCTTGTCAATAATTTACCTCTTTTAAGAAATTGTTCATACGTAGAGCACGCTCTTGCGTATCGAATCAACTATGATATATATACTCCGTATGCAGGTGATGCAGGTATATTGCTGCATTAGTAAGGGAAGTTGACGATAGAAAAGTTAAAGTCATCACGTTTATCAAATAGCTTGGTTGTTAGATTACCATTAGTGTCTTTTTCAAGTAACATATCCAAGTATGAAGCAGAAGTGTCGGACTCTGTGGAATCTTTTATCTCAAGCTCACCAGGATATATTGTGTCGACATAGGAATGGAAATTTTCATTATTAATTGACAATACGTCGTCGATATATCTAAATGTCGACTTGAAGGCCACAGCAAGTGTTTTCTTCTTTTCACGCATAAGATTTTGCATAAATTCTGCTTCATATGAATAGAAAAATAAGTCTGCTAATAACGGAGCGCAATTTGTACCCATGGGATTTCCAATAGATTGTTGGAATACTTGGTCTCCAAATATCACATAAATATTGTCAATCAGAAACTCAAGCATCTTCTTGATGTCAACTTCAGAGTACTTATGTGTGCAATCAGAACCTGATTTAACAAAATAATTTTTCAAATGACCAATGACAAGGTAAGTAAATTTACGAGTTCCATTTTTGTTGAAGAAGCAGCTATCAATGACATCAAAGAGACTGGATTTTAATGTGTCGTGAGGAATTGTTGTGTATAAAGATGAAAAGTCTTAAGTTTTTAAGCTGTTGATTTAAAGTCTTGGGATTTCAAATTGTCCAAAAGTTCTTTAGAATTTTTAAGTATCCACATCTGATTTACACCACTTCTTGAATATATAGATGTACAGTACTCTTGAAGTTTTTCCTTCACTACTGTCAATATTTTAGTGAGAAGTAACGAAAGAGTATTGGTTGAACATTTACTGGAACCTGCAATGTACATGTATCTTTGTTTGTAAGGATTCTTATGAAGTTTCGGAATCCAATATATATAAGGAGTTCAAATTCATTTTGGCTCTGTGGAATATTAAAAGTATTCAAAACCGACAGGTGATTTTGAAGAATTTCTTCCTTAGAAAGAGAAGTATGAGTATAAGTAGGGTTACCACTTGTAGAATTAAATCCAAGTTCTTCTAGAATGGAATTTATATAATGAGCCTTACAAACGAAGACAATGCTGTTACCTGCTTTGTCAGCAGAACCAGTACGTACTGATCGTGTAATCTATCTAATTCTTTTTTCACTTCTGGTTTCTTGAACACAGAAGGATAGATTGTTTTCATTTTTCCCCTCAGTCTTTTAATACGTGAATTTAACATGGATCTGATACATTTAAATCATTCAGACAAGGTGTCAATGTCTTCTTTTTCATATCTGGCCCATCGTCTGGCGTAATTTTCAACAGAATCCATAATATTTATGAAATACCGACGCCAGTTGAAGGATCAGGGTTCCTTATATTTAGGACCTTTTAAAATTATTGATCTAAGGTCCTCACTAGTTACTAAATTTACGTCACCTGTAATAACGTGTCCAGCAGGGCTATAGTTATAGGGCGAAGAAGAACATGAACACGAAGGGGGATTATTTTTCTGATAGTCGATATCCAGGCCATGTAAAGTGTATTTGTAATTGAAAAGTTTTGAAGCAATGGTCGATGTATATTTGTAGGAAATACAAGGTGTAGTCTTTAACTTGAAATATGGTGGAATACAAGACTAGACCCTTTTGTGAGTAAGAATATTATTTATATTAACCGCGTCAATTCCTTTATTGGCATATTGAAGTTTAAGGAAAAGACGGATTGTTTTAGCTGCATTTTCTTCCGTGAAACGTGCGGATTTAAAAAGCCCATGATATGCAATATCCATAATCACCGATCCGAGCCTATATTCAGGTGACGAGGAATCTAAAATTGGATGTTCCTTGGCCTTTTCGAGAAGAATATTTAAAAGTTTCATAGGGACAGAGTAAAGTTTTGTTCGAATATGATGTAAACAGTTGATTTACATAAGGCAGTAATGAATCAAAAGAGACGTCGTGTATTGCAGGTTTATTCTACAAGCGATGTCCATGAATACGCTTACGTCTCTGAGAATTGTTAAAAAGTCCCATCACATTTACATTATTACACTGCGGGCACGAAAGATTTCCAACACTATCGACATTGTCATTAAATCCATAGAGAAAGGCTGTCCCTAGTTTCCTAATCCAAAAGCATGCTTTACGTACAAAAAAAATTCTAAAACGAGGTAAATTATTGACAAGCAAGTTGATGAAACAAGAATATCAGCAGTCTTTTTTAAAGTCATCATTTTGTAAGTACTATGGTCGATACAATGGCATTGTCAACAAATACAATTTATCATTGAGTCAAGTGCTGAACGACGTTTTTATACCAATTGTTAGTCCATTATTTATATACTGAATTGACGACAGGATTTTTTTCGTTATTTCCTGATCATGACAAGGAGCACACGGTGTGTGTGACCTTTCGGCAGGGGATGCTCACTCTTCCATGGCACCTGATCCTACGTCTGATGTTTCGGGGGTCCGTGTTTGCTGTGCTCTTATTTTGTATTGTTTAATGGACT
Organism: Saccostrea cuccullata; assembly: GCF_032062105.1. Classification (NCBI taxonomy): domain Eukaryota; kingdom Metazoa; phylum Mollusca; class Bivalvia; order Ostreida; family Ostreidae; genus Saccostrea; species Saccostrea cuccullata. Next base: position 94,062 of record NW_026929462.1, on the reverse strand, counting down.
TTTAGACTGAATACTGTTCGTTTTCTCCATATCCTTCTTTAGTATCCTCGTTGTAGAATGGCTATGAGAGAAGAGGATTTTCTTCCCCCCAAAAACGAGGAATAATTACCTTCTGGCAAAAAAAGAAGAAAAAAGTATAAAGAACAGGGCTCATTATTGGTCATGTATAACCTGAAATTATATCATGCTGCTTAGTGGTACAATATCATTAAGCGTTGCAATGCAATGCTGTAAAACATAAATCATCGTTATCATAAATAGTTGATATGCTCATCCACTTAACATTATTCTTTCATTCTTTGAGTTCAGAAGTTGTTGTATCGTAATGGAAAATGTATCAGACTCTCAGACTATCAGACTCTCGAGCAGAAGGCAATGGCTCGATCTGCTCTTCTCCATTTTATTTTTCTTACATTAACATTTTCTTACATTTTGTTTGATCGGAAAATAGATTAGGTTAATGCTTTTATATAAGGAACACGTGAAATAAATACAGGGTTGGGGTGACCGGTCGGCACACGATCCTACTGCTGATGTTTTAAAGGCCCGACTTTGCTCTGCTCCAAAAAGTGTATCGTTTAATGGATATTTGAGCTTGGATACTGTTCGTTTTCTCAATAGATTTCATTAGGTATACCATATCATTATCAGTAAATACTATGTGCTTTGTACGGTAAGCTTTATTACTTCTTACAACAAATATTTTGCGAACATTGAACCGCCATTAATACGAATAGATTCAATCCATCCAAAGGATAAAGGCCTTATGTAGATTCGGAGTCTCTCAAATCATGCCTTTAACTACCTTTATCTTTCTGATTTCAAACTTACCCACTTTCTAATACAGCACGCTAAACAATGCTATTTGTTATTCTAATGAACAGAATGCTGAGTTAATTCTCACTGGGTCAATCTTGTTCAGGGCATTGTGGGATAATGAGGCCCTCGTGGTAATATTTACATACTAATATACCCGTCAGAAAAAAGTAAGCTTTTCAATACCCAAATTACGTAGTATCCAAACATAAATGAGTTCATTTCTTAAATTTTCAATAATCTTCATTTCTTAACATTCACAGTAATATCTATTTGAATGGATTTAAGCTACGAAAATAACGGATTTTTGGACATTTACTGATTATACATGTATGCTTTAGATGTATATAAAAACGTATAAAAGGTCTAAATAAGAGATTCCTTATGGAAAAAAGAAAAGAAAATCACTAAAAACGTAACAAAAAAAGACCGGTGATTTGTGGTTGTCATATTTTTTTTTATCAAGAACGAATGTTAAATCTGTTATATATTTTGGTTGCGAAAAATGTATTTAAGTATTTGTAATAAAATGCATCTGTATACAAGCAGAATAATTGGGGAAATAAAAACGCATGAAAAATGAATGCATAAGAAGAATTTTATCGAGCCAGGACATGGTAGTTTTATCACCCCAGGTATGAGCAATCATGACACAACAACTTTATATTTATTGCCCAAGAACAGGAAATAATATTTCATAGTATACAACTCTAGGAATCTGTGACTTTCCTGTTTGATATTTATAACATATCACGAAGAACGTCTGTTAGCCACTTTTAATAGTTAAATATAACTCTTAAAGGTTGAAAGTTCACTTTCTATGTTTGTGTTATCGAGGGGCATGAATCTGAATGAAGCACCAGTGAAACAACGTAAAATCCCATTCAGAATATTAATCAAAACCAGGATCGAAATTCTGCATCATAGATTTAATTTTGGCTAAAGTGAGTAGATTTATTTAGTTAGCACGGCACATATATATTTTGTATTCTACCAAAAAAGTATACAGTAAACAAATTAAGTTTATATTTGGCTTTTGTAAATCATTAGATTAGTAACGGTGATCATAGACCTACAATAAAATCTATTCAGATCATGCATTAACGAAAGAGAAAATGATGTCAATAAAGCAAAATTTGTATTACTAATGTAGAATATCCGTATTCAGTTGTATCTACAGGATGAGAAGATCCTCAACAAATGCACGAAAGTGTTTGTCTTAGTACGGCAAATCTACAGTTTGATACAAGTCGTCAGAGACATAGCATACAAGTTTGAAAGATGCATTTCACACTGTGGGTGTTGGTTTTCAGTGGTTTTCTATTTGAATCTATGATAGAGGCCTGTACTCCGTGTTCATGTCCAATGTCCGCTTTGTGTTCTGGAAAATTTGCCAATTGCATCAGAAAATCATTAACCGAAGTGCCTTCTACTCTTCCCAACGACACATGTGATTTGTAAGTAATTGGGTATATAAAGCATCTCTTGTTTGGTGTAATTAATAAAAGAGGAATATGTTGTCTCATACCTTTAATTAAGATTTTAGACAACATAAGCCGTGTTAATGAAACATGGTCTTGCATGAAAAAAGAAAGATATAAAATAAACCACTGAAGTTTTCAAAAATTAATTTATCGATTTCAACATTTTATTTTCGTTCTTTGCAATCCTGACATTAATGATTTTGAATTAACAATAAAAGATATATTATACCGTTTACTTGTAGATCTATTGCATATCTTTCACACAATCCACCTTTATTTCAAATATTCACTATTATTTTAATAATTTAATTTTAGTTGTAACACGTCATTCAATTGGTTAAACGGTTTTATCCATTTTGTATAGCATAACTTGCCAACGTCACGATGAGTTACGTCAAAAACGTATTACTCCGCTTGACGTTAAGTTTGAAAATATGCGATATTTGAAGCCCTTTTGCGAAGGCAAAAATGGAAAAATTGTCTTATTGTCTACACTGAAATTAAATTATAAGAAATGAAGCTTATTTCAACTTATGTTATACGATATAACATAACTTGGGACAGTTTACCCTTTTCTATAAACCGCTTCGCGGTTTAAAAAGCGTAAACTGCTCAAGTTATGTTATATCGTATAACATAAGTTGAAATAAACTTCATTCCTTAAGGTGGAATATCCCTCTGATAAGAGAGATAACTCTTCTGATAAGAGAGATAACTTTCTGCAGACATTTTGTCATGAGATTCAGTGAATTGTCATGACAGAGCTTACAAATTTCATTCATAGAAACATTTTCAAGTCATCTCCATCAAGCCTGTTTTATCGTACAGATGTTTACCTCTAATTTCTATTGCTAGCCTTTTGCAATTATTTATTAATTATTTTTAAAAGTTTACCTTAAACATTTATACTCAGTTCCTTTAAACGGTGTAAATTAAGAAAATTCTATCACCTAACGTATAAGTCTTTTAATTGTACAGAAATTTCAGATGCAGAATTGTTTATAAACATTCAATTAATATTTTGTTTTATTAAAAATTATTTTCAAGGGCGATAATGGAACGATAACTCTTGTTTATGAATGTGTGTTATTTTACATGCAGAGAAAACAATTTGATATTCTGGTTTAAAAAGCAACGCTTCAGTATGTTTTCTAACGGGAATTAGATAGGTATAAGAGTAAATATTATTTTTATATATACCTCATACTTCTAATTTAATTGTGAGATGAAAAATAATTGATCTTCCTATTTTCCATATCAAATTTTCTTCAAATCATGATTTGACATATTATTGATTTCTGAAAGAATAAACAACGCTTCATACTTCAAACTATTTCCCATTTGAATTTAATGATATAGTTGTTGCTGAAAATCAATGTTTGGAATTTTAAAAAAAATCGTGAAATTTGGAACAGAGGGATATTGCCCCTTAAATAATTTCTTATAGCCACTCAGAATTTTCTTTTGACACTTTGAAAAATGAATTTTGAAAGAATGATTGTAGGATTCTTATTAGAAAGTGAAAATAACTTAAGTCCAATTCCGTTCTGACTAAACAAGGCTCAGAAAGGCATGACTATCCAGATCGCATTTAAAAAACTTTTAACCTATGAATATTTGTAAGGATACGTATAGATGTAGAACTCTAAAAGAATTAATTAAAAGAAACTTTCTACAATAACAAGTCAAGGTGTATAGAAAGATAAAATGCAACTATCAAACATTTTTTTTTGGCTTATATATCTATTGCTTTGTAGAAATTAAGTTTCTTTTCCAAATCCAGTTCAGAATTCTTTTAGATTTTATAATTACAAAACTAGACTGACTGATCCCTTCCCCCTTTTCTAAGAAAGTTTTGGAGAATGGTTCACATGTTCCTATTCCCGTTAAATAGTTCCCGTTCAGTTAAGGTGTTTATATGTTTTTTTTTTTTGTGTATTTTTCATCACCTTTTTAGAAATATGAGAAGATTATGTAAGGCAATTCCACCCTCCTTTGATGTCATTGGTTTTTGCAAAAAAAAATTTGAATTAAATGCATATCCAGAAGAACAATATATTTTTGAAGAATGATTTTCCATAGGTGAAATGATAAATACTGTTAAGTAGAAGGATTAAAAAATTCTTATTTTATTCAGTTGTTCGATTTTAAAAACATGTTGAAAATTGCGATAACTCCTACTCAAGTAGCATCATTCAGGCATTTTCTTTTTTGTACTTCTAATGTAAAAAAGTTTTTCTGATTTTCACAAATAAAAGGTCTTATAAGTTGCAAGTATTTTGGAATTTTCAGCATCAGAATTATGCATTCAAGGATAACGTTTGCTCAGTTTTCAGAAATCAGAAAGAAAATGTTATAAAAAATTGTTCTAAATGGATAAAATAACTAACTTTTATCTCAATATCAATTTAAAAATTTGATATTTATTATTTGAAGAAAATATACAGGAACAAACGTCAATGTATGGTACTGCAGAGGAAATTCGGACTAAATTTTTAATTTTTCATTTTTCGTCAAAATTTTTATTTCTTGCAATATTAATCACAAAGTAAAGGTCACATATATTTCAAAAGATCCTTTTGCAATTATTATATGCGTTAAAGCTCATAAATTATTTCAATTAATTGAATGCAATGAAATAAAGAAATTCAAAAATATGTACAAAAACCATTTCAGACAACATATATTAATTATTTGATTATTGACCCAATATAATATCAATACCAAGAGAATAGGGGTAACGAAAGTAACCTGGGGCTATAAATGAAATAGAATTCTTATCAGTCAGATTTTTGTAATATTCGATTAAAAATGGGGAAAAATATAAATATGACAGAGGAAATTCGGACTGTCATAATTACCACGTTTATGGCCCAAACTCTAATAATTTCTTTATATGAAGCAACGCTGTTCCATTGCTTTCATATTTCATTATTTAAAGAGTTTTGTTGCTTGTAATATTTTGTGAGTGAAGAAAAAAAGGCCATATAGTGCGAAAAATTGAGGTGTTTCCCGAGAAATACACATTGGCCACTTGCATGAAAACGAGGTTAATGACCTAGTTATTTGAAACTGAAATTTAACATAATGTGCAAAAGGTGGTCTTTCGTTCTTATCAGTGGAATTTTTAGTCATCTGAGTAAAAGTATACTTTAAAAAAGTTTTTCCATAGTAGTTATATATGATACTGTTCACAAAAAAGTGCATTTTTTTATGTTGACATATGCTTCTGTTTATTTACGTCTCCAATCAGAAAACATGTGGCGACCACTCCTTTTTTGGTAATATTTGGTAAATTTAAACTTAATTCAATGAAAATGTATTAAATTTTTGTACTTTATACAATTCAAATTGTGACGGAAGGACCTTAGGCAGTTTTCGGCACTTCAAAAAACAAAAACAATTGCTCTTGACATTACCTCTTTATTGTTTTTTTAGATCTCTATACAACAACCAGATTACTATAATAAGGAACAACGCATTTAATGGTCTGGCGAACATAAAGACTATGTAAGTTTTATTTCTCTGAATGGCTAGCCCAGTGTATTCCTTGTTAATTTTATGTATTAATGTATGGCATTGTGACGTTAGTAGAAGTTATCAATCTGATAATTTTCTCTTATCTGTTTTTTTTCTGAAAGAATGAAGGAACAATTATTTAACATGAGTTCTTGTGAGTTTTTCTTAGTGTTATTAAATATTTGCCTGAACAGAAATAAGGAACATTATGACGTAAATAATAAAGACATGGAGATAACGAACAGTATTCAATCTCAAAGTACAAAAACAATATAAAACAATACAAAAAAGGGCAGAGAAAACACGGATTTCGAAACATCAGAGGTGGGATCAGGTGCCATGGAGGAGTGAGCATCCCCGCCGACAGGTCACATCCGCTGCGTGCTCCTTGTCATAATCAGGAAACAAGGGAAGAAATCCGTCGTCAATTCAGTGTATAAATAATGGAGTAACAATTGGTATGAAAAACGCCAGTCAGCATGTGACTAAGTGATAAATTGTATTTGCTGACAAGGTCATTGTATTGACCATAGAACTTACGATATGATGACTTTAAACGAGAGTGCTGATATTCTTGTTTCATCAACATGTAACTCACTTCAATCATATGAAAATGTGTATATGAGTATTATCATTGAACAATTAAGGATTTAGAAATTAATTAGGTTAATGGAATATGTAGTACAGATGACCGAATAAATTAGTGAAGGTTAAACGTGTTAATATTAGCATTATTGAATACGGAGCGTTTTTCAGCATATTTCAGCATTTTAAATAATTCCAAATGTACCGTTGGTTACCAATTACTTAGAGATATATTCTAAACAATTTCTTTATAGTATAAGTGACATCAATGTGTCATGTTTTTGTGAGAATGGTTTTTTTGCTTCTTCTAGTTTTTATTAAGCCACAGTCAAGATTTAAAGTGACTAAAAATTTCGATTTTTCAAACTTTTCCGGCTGTTGTCATAGCAACCAAGAAAAATAGCAACGAAATTTTGTTTGATATTTGTTTCTGGTGTAAAGTTCTAATCATTGGTGAAGTTTCATCAAAATCGGTGTCCATGGCAACGAAGTTAAAGTGGTTACAGATAATGGCTATTAATATTTGATAAACCTGCGTTGACATTGTGAGGCAAGTAAGTATTATTAACAAATACTAACGCCTTACATTTGAGATCCACTCTTTATATTTTTCAGAGATCTAGAGAGTAACAATATAAGTACAATAGAGGCCAACGCGTTCAACGGTTTGACAAAGTTAGAGAGGTTGTAAGTTTGTTATTTAAAAATAATTTAACTTCATTTGTAACACATCATTAGATTGGTTTGTATACCATAACTTGCCTACGTCACATTGAGTTACGTCAAACATGTATTGCTCCGCTTGACGTTAACGTTTAAAATATGCTATATTTAAAGACTTTTCCCGAAGAAAAGAATGGAAAGATTGAATCATTGTCTACATTGAAATTAAATCATAAGAAAAGAAGCTTATTTCAACTTATGTTACACGATAGAACATAACTTGGGGCAGTTTACGCTTTATAAACCGCGATGCTGAAATAACATTCGTTCCTTAAATATTTTTAAAGATTTCAATCCCTCGAAATATAACATTTTGTGCATTGATTCATTCAATGATTTGACAAAATTAAAGAGAGACTGTAAAATCGTTGTTTAACATATTTTTGAGATATTTATATTCCAAACTATAATATTCTGTGCACTGATTTTTAAATGACTCTTAGTAGTTTATAAAGCGTTGACTGCCTCAATCCAATACATAATAATAAGTAATTTGAATGAATTAGCTCTTTGGAGTTGGTAGAAATTAGCTACGTGATAATTTACTAATATCTTTTTTTTCTGAAAGAATGAATGAACAGTTATTTTGCATTAAAAATGCTCTTGTGATTTACACATACTTTTCACTGTTTGTAGAGTTCTGGCAGACAACACATTGATTTCAATAAAGGATAACACGTTCAATGGTTTGACGAACTTGCAGAGTTTGTAAGTTTTATTACTAACAGTTCTTTACCAGATTTATTTTTGAGTATCAGTCCAACAATGTACAATATACTGTAAAAAAAAAATTACATTGAACAATTAAGGTTTCAAAAGAATAATTAGGTTAATGTTGGATACGTATGGCGGATTACCGACTAAATTAGTTGGGATTGTTCTTGTTAATATTTAATTAACCTGTGTTGGCAATGCGAGGATATTGAGGATTTTGCACGTAATTATTTATTTTGATTATTATAATTTTGTTTATAAAGTAATTTTTTTTATGAAATCCTAAGATGATAAATACTTGTACTAAACATCCACTCCTTACAATTTCTCTTAGGATTCTATACGACAGCAATGTAACCATAATTAAAGATACTAGTAATGCACTTAGTAATTGACAAAATTAGAAATGTTGTATTTTCGTCATATAAATTTTTTTCTGGAATATAATTCTTCAAAACTATATTATCCCGTGTATTAATTCATTCAATGATTTGCCAAAATGTGAAAACAACATGTGTGTTCATTGTTTATAACATTTTTGAAATAACAAACGTCCAAACAATGACATTCTATGCATTTATTTTTCAATGACTTTCGGCAATCTATAAAAAGTCCACCAACCCAGTGTATACCTTGTAAATGTCATGTATATGCATCGTGAAACTAAGAAATAATCCACGTGATAATTCACTCTTGTCTGGGTTTTTTTTCTAATAAAATGAAGGAACATTTAGTTTGCATAAAAAAGCTTGCTCTTGACATACAGTGTTTTTTTTTTTAGAGATATGCGCGAGAACAAGATAACAACCATCAAGGAAAACACATTCACTGGGTTATCGAACGTAGAGAAATTGTAAGTTTCAGCAGAGTGGATTACGGGCGGACCAATCCCCTAAAGTATAATACACTGTATACATGTATATACCGTATAAGTACAATTTCTAGCGAGGATTTTATATTGGCATTATTAGCGAGGATGCACTGATAGCTAAAAATAAATATCGCTAAAAATTAATTGCCTTTTATTTGTAATAGCTTATTAAGTGTGCAGTTTAAAATCGCTAAAATAACCTCTCTAAAAATAAATTACCAGTTTTTAAGGGCAAATCGCTAAATTTGCGTCTCGCAAAAAATTCCGCTTATACGGTATATATATATATATATATATATATATATATATATATATATATATATATATATATATATATATATATATATATATATATATATATATATATATATATATATATATATATATATATATATATATATATATATATATATAAATTAGAGCAGATCAAACACGAACCCCGAAACATCAGAGGTGGGATCAGGTGCCATGGAGGAGTGAGTATCCCCTGTCGACCGGTCACACCTGCCTTTTTCTCCCTGTCATGATCAGGAAATAACGGGAAAAAATCCGTTGTCAATTCAGTGTATGAATAATGGACTAACAATTGGTATGAAAAATTCAAGAAATGAGTGTAATATTTTTTACTTAGATATTATTTCTTTGAATATGTATAGTCTAACACACAGTCAAGAAAATATATGCATAACAGCTTTATTTGTGTAAATATGCTAGTATGTCTATGGGAAAATTCTGAAAATATTCTCTAACATAAACATACTTCATTTAAAGATTAAATTTTCACCACATAAAAAGTAATTATATAAGTTTTGTTTTTTGTAGCCAATATACATAAGCTTATAGTCAAAAAATGGAAAGACGATAGGCTGGAATCAGCAAAAAAAAAAATCAGAAAAAAGGGATCATGCTCCAACTGGGCGTATTCACTATTTCTGGGATTTATGAGTGGATCTATAAAATAATTAGGTATCAAAAATATACTCATACTACCTCTTCAAAAATGATGATGAGGACAGTAGCCTCCCCCTCTTGCAACTAGGTGTAGGAACTAACCGCTGATGTTTCTCCACTTCATTTTACAAAATATGTCGAAACCTCGTTCAGCCTTTAATTGTACAGAATTAAAAGATAAAATTGTGGTAAAAGAGCATTCACTTATTCCTGAGTAAAGAGATGATTTATCAGAATTCCCCCCATGCTATGTTAATACAATAATATTGTTTCCCTCTTCTTTCTGTGGTTGCTCAAATAAATTGTAACGTTCTTACAAAGTACAAATAATAAGTGATTGAGTTCGCTTAGGTTTCCTTCCTAAGAATCACATTTATAATACAAAATCTAAGCAAACTTCAATAGCAATGATACTTGAAGAAGAAACCGACTGAAATTCACTTTATATATTTTTCCTCAGTCCTACCTGGATAATGATTTGTAAACTAACTAATAACTAATAACTAACTAATAACTAATAACTAATAACTAATAACTAACTATAACAACAGAATCCTTAACAATCTACCAAATAATCAAATATTAAATTAACCTATCTCCGTAGCTGCAGACTGAATGGTATTACCAACAATTCTGTTATTTCCCGACACAGTCTGCTATATCTAAAACACTCCCTATAAAAATCACAATGTCAGATATACATTTAAAGACACACAAACACAAACTAAAGTCACCAAGACACCATTGCTATGAACAGGACACTGTACGTTTGGTTAGACATAAGCTTAAGTCACACAGACACCATAGCTAGTCACAGAGACACTAGGGGACTGGGTCCCTGGGCTGAGTGGTATAACTAACAATTCTGTTGTTTCCCTACACAGTCCAGGTACCCTTCCCAAGTCACCTAACTCCGACAAAGACTTACATCAAAAGTAATCGAAGCAAGATTGATCCCCGTATTAATACTATTTTGCATCTGTTAATTAATGCTTATTGGCGAATAATTCTAATCATTTGGTTGCCTGAATATCAACTCTGATTGGCTACATATAAAATGATTTGATTGGATGATTCAAAACCTATTTCACTCCACTTATTATTATCACAAAATTATTAATACAGCTACACACTAATCTCACCAGCGACACATGTTGAATGTAAGTAATTAGATATTATTATATCTCAAAATTGATGTCTCATTAGCTGCCTACGGAGTGTATATATTTCAGTTAATTCGATGCGCAAGAACATGCTCTATGCATGAACAATTTCTAAAACGAGGTAAATTATTGACAAACAAGTTGATGAAGCAAGAATATCATCGGTCTAGTTTAAAGTCATAATTTTGTAAATTCTATATATGGTAGATGCAATGAAATTTTCAGCAAATACAATTTATCATTGAGTCAATTCTGACTGAGGCTTTTCATACAAATTGTTAGTCCATTATTTATATACAGAATTGACGACGGATTTTCTCCGTTATGACAAGGAGCACACGGCGGGTTTGCTATGCTCCTAATTTGTATTGTTTTATGGACATTGATATTTAATACTGTTCGTTATCTCCATATCCTTCATCTCATACCTGTAAATAAAATTTTGATTAAGGCAACTTGATGAAACATGGTATTGTACGTAAAAGGAAAGAAAAGTAATGAACATCTTACATTTTTTTTATATACAATATATGTTGAAAGACAAAATGGATTTCAAAAAGAACTGTTATCTCATTTTTTAAATGACCTTGACCTGTAACCTTGATAAAATTCAATTTATTCTACAGTTACATTAAATACGTTTGGACGAATTTCCGCGGATAGTTTGTGTCCGCGTACATAGCTTGAATTTAGACCTCGCTGAAAAAAGTACTTCTACAGTAATTTAAAAATTCATTTATCAACATTTTGTTTTAGTTCTTTGCAAACCTGACTTCAAGAATTTTGAAATTTCAATAAATAATTAATCAAACGTTTGCCTGTAGATCCATTTCTTTTCTTTACCTTTCACATTTATCTATCACATCGTTAGATTAGATTTATTTTCATTGTTAATTAATTTCTCATTGCAAATATTAATTGCTCAACCAAAATGAATAGCAGAGAGAGAGAGAGAGAGATAGAGAGATTGTCCAGACGTTTGTTCATTATAGGCTAAGCATACATTAATTTAAACAATAAAATGGTTCTAAGTACGGGAATGAATGTCGCAGCTTTGTCAGGCAAAAATGCGGGTTATGTATTTTTTTCTGCAATAGCTGCAACATTCATCCCGTGCTATATGTAACAACCTAAGAAAGACTTTTTATTGTTTATATTTATATCTGTTTAATAATCATTTAAAATAGGATTAAAAAGATTAATTATTGTATTTAATGATGCGAACGTCTTTGTACTTTTCATTGATAGAACAGCCACTGATCATTAAATCTGAACAGGTAACATGCCTCGTGTAGTTCATGCACTGATGAACGCAATTGGTTTTTTTAAGAAATAAAGAAGGAAATATTTAGTGGATGTAATTATCTGCTGTATGAGATACAGTGAAAGTGTGTTTACTGTTTCATTTTTATGGAGTTTATTATTTACTTTTCCTTATTACCGGCCGCCAGGAGGCGGTCGGTTATATGATATGAAAGTTTTAAGTCGCCGTGCGTTTCTGCGGAGTTGGAACAATTTGAATAAAAAATATTTAACATTCATGTAATAGAATATTAAGAAAGATTTTTTAAATGTTAAACAAAAACGCACAATAATCATAAAATTAAAATTTTATAAATAATGGGTTAAATGTTTCATCCAATCCTGATTGACAAACTCCGACGTAACTGAAGTGCGGAGAAATAAGCACACATGTTGGGCATAGTCTAAAGCAAGGGCCGCGTTATATACATGTATAAACAAATTGACTTTCTCTACTTCAACAGGATTTGTTGTATAAATAATTTAAAATGACGTGTAAATATAAATATACAATGTACTTTTAATACGGAAAGTTTTCAAAAATATGACTTGATCTTAGTTTATTATCAAACAGAATATTAGGAGATTTTTCTCCAACAGACAAGAACAAATCGCGTTTTACAATATGCCAAGCCTTTTTCCCGCCACATCTCACACCAAAACAAGAGAGAGAAAAAATGTAGTGGCGGATCTAGAGGGAAGTTGGGGGTTTCAACATCCTCTGAGCGAGCGAGGAGCCCCACGTAGTTGTTACGTTTTATTTAAAGTTAAACTATCTCTTGTTAGATAAGTTTAAACCTTAGTTTTGATGGTTAAGTGTTAAAACTTTTTAAACATCAAACTTCCGCCAGAGTTCGTTTGTACAAATGAAACTGAGTGCGGGGACGCAGAGGACTAGAGAAGTCAGAGAGAGAGAGAGAGACCAGGGGGGGCCTGGCCCCCCCACTTTTTTCCCCAACATAACCTTTACTATAGTAAATGTTCATTGATGGGATGGTTGGCCCCCCCACTTTATAACCATAGTATAGTGATAGCAAGGATTGTAAGGAAAAAATTTGAAGTGCTAGTTGCCCCCCCCCCCCACTTTATAACCATAGTATAGTGATAGCAAGGATTGTAAGGAAAAAATTTGAAGTGCTAGTAAGTTGGCTTTGAAAAAGTTGGCCACTACCCCCCCCCCCCCCCCCCCCCCAATAGGATTTTCGAGTTTGGGCTTCTTTTTTTTTTTTTTTGCTTGTCAACTTTTTCAGGTAAGTAAAAAAAAATTTTTCTCAGGTTGGCCCCCCCACTTTCAAAAACGATGCTACGTGCCTGTAAGTTGCTTAAATACATTGTACATGTAGCAATGTACAGGTATTATGTACTGAAGAAAACCCTGGAATGTTGCATTCAAATGTTTAATGTCATAGGGATATATATTAACAGATAAATATAAGAATTTAGTTTCTAACTGTATTATGAAAGAATTAATTAATTGGTTTGCGGCCGATTTTTGACGCTTGCGTCAATATGTTTCTTGTACATATTTTAATAAAAAGATTTTATGCTGTAAATCTCTTGATGTATGCATAAATTCGAACTGGTGCTGTAATTATATTGCCAGGTTTGCATAAGTTTACAGCATTTCACATGTTTTCTCGACATTCATCAAGGCATGGGGACATACTCCGCAAAGTCTCTGACCTGGGTATTCATTCCATTCCAATTATCTCTCATATTTTAAATTATCTTGACCTGTGATCTTGACCCCCCAAAAATCAAAAGTGGTTGGTTCAATGTCTCCGGGACTTACTCTTTTATTCTTTTTAAATTCTTTGTTAACATCAAACAGTTTACGGGGAAATCACTCATTAAAATATTTGATATGACATATCAATCCTCTGAACTGTGATATTCAATGTTTGGATTTATTCTATGATTGAAACGATAAGAGAGACTGCTGTAATTTCGTTATTTAAAATATTTTATGTGATATCTATTCTCCTAACTATCATATTCAATGCACTCATTCTTTATTGGCGCTCCGCAGTTTATAAAGCGTTGATTGTCCCAACCCCAATAATACCGTGTTAATTCAATATATTTACATTGTGAAGGTAATCATAACTTTTACTCGTTAATCTGTATTTTTTTCTTAAAGAATAAATAAACATTTATTTTGCATCAAGAAAAACTTGCTATTGACATTAACTCTTCAATTTTATTTTTAGATATCTTTACAGCAACGAGATTAGTACCATACAGAACAACTCATTTACTGGCTTGACAAACCTAAAGTCCTTGTAAGTATTGTTTTTTAGTGTCACAAACAAATTTATACTTCTTTGAGTACCAATCCACGTAAGTATAATATCATGTGTTTTTTTCAACAACGTTAGAACAGTGGCAGAATCAGGGTTCCTACCACACGTAAATGTTGGCCCGAACCTGAATTACGATTCAAGTATTTGTTGATTTATTTAACATATGTGGCGAGTATATACATTTAACACTCCAAGGATTCAGAGGAAAAATTTGGTTAATGTGGTTGCGTAATTCAGATTAACGGATTTAAGCTGAGGTTGTAAATCATCAAAATTAATATAATTTTTATAGGTGGGGATCCAAGATAACTTCGCTATATTCGTAATTCGTTATATCCGTATAAATAATCATAAAATTATATAGCCGGGGATCGAGGGTAACTTCTCTATATCCGTTAATTCGCAATATCCGTGTTCGTACTAAACAGGTTTTACTATACCTGCGTCGGCATCATGAGGCTAATAAGAATCATTTGAGTGATCGATGCTTTTCATAATTATAATTTTACTTTTTTTCCCAAAAGTTACAAGAAAAACGGCTGTAAGTTCGTTGTATAATTTTTGGAACATCAATCCTTTAACTAAAGCTTTCCCGGGTATTAATTCATTCAATGATTTGACATTTGAGAGACTGTATGTTATTCATTGGTTATCAAAACTCCGAACTATAATATCCCGTGCACTGATTTTTTTTTGTGACTCTTTGCAGTTTATAAAACGTTAACTGCCCAAAATCAGTGTATACCGTATAAATTCATGTATGGGCAATGTGAAGCAGGAAGGTATTTTCCACATTATAAATAACTCTTATCTTGTTTGTTTTATTCATAAGTAAAAAGGACAAATCGCTTTTGAAATCCACTCTTCACACTTTTAGATATTTTGAACAGAATAAGTTATCTTTGATAAAGGCCTAGGACAGCACATTTACTGATCCGACGAACTTAAAAGAATTGTGAATTTAAGAGTATCAATCCACCAAAGCATATTATCAATATAGTTCCGCATTGTCTTTCTCAGCCATTTTTATACCCGCACTTTCTAAAGAAAGTTCGGGTATATTGTTGTTACTCATGTCCGTCCGTCCGTCCGTCCGTCTGTCACACTTTTCTTCCCTGAACTCCTCTTACATTTTACACAGTAGCTTAATCATCTTTTGGGAGATGGTTGGTGGTGTCATGTAGATGTGCAGTAAGGTTTCGGAATTTTGATTTTGCCCCGGGGGGTCAAATGGGGGTCGAAAAATGACGTTTTTTATGCAAAAAGTCCCGTCTTCCCTGAACTCCTTTTACATTTTACTCAGCAGCCTAATCACCTTTTGGGGGATGATTGGTGGTGTCATGTAGATGTGCAGTAAGGTTTCGGAATTTTGAATTTACCCCGGGGGGTCAAATGGGGGTCGAAAAATGACGTTTTTTATGCAAAAAGTCCCGTCTTCCCTTAACTCCTTCTACATTTTACTCAGCAGCCTAATCACCTTTTGGGGGATGATTGGTGGTGTCATGTAGATGTGCAGTAAGGTTTCGGAATTCTGATTTTGCCCCAGGGGGTCAAATGGGGGTCGAAAATTGATGTTTTTTATGCAAAAAGCCCCGTCTTCCTTGATCTCCTTCTACATTTTACACAATAGCCTAATCATCTTTTGGGAGATCTTTGGTGGTGTCAGGTAGATGTGCAGTAAGGTTTCGGAATTTAGATTTTGCCCCGGGGGGTCAAATGGGGCTCGAAAAATGACGTTTTTTTATGCAAAAAGCCCCGTTTTCCCTGAACTCCTCTTACATTTTACTCAGCAGCCTAATCACCTTTTGGGAGATGGTTGGTGGGGTCATGTAGATTTGCAGTTAGTTTTTGGAATTCGGATTTTGCCCCTGGGGGTCAAATGGGGGTCAAAAAATGATGTTTTTAATGCAAAAAGCCCCGTCTTCCCTGATCTCCTCTTACATTTTACTCAGCATCCTAATCATCTTTTGGGAGATGGTTAGTCGGGTCATGAGGATGTGCAGTAAGGTTTCGGAATTTTGATTTTGCCCCGGGGGGGTCAAATGGGGGTCGAAAAACGACGTTTTTTATGCAAAAAGCCCCGTCTTCCCTGAACTCCTCTTACATTTTACTCAACAGCCTAATCATCTTTTGGGAGATTGTTGGTGGGGTCATGTAGATGTGCAGTAAGGTTTCGATATTTTAATTTTGCCCCGGGGGGTCAAATGTGGGTCGAAAAATGATGTTTTTTTATGCAAAAAGCCCCGTTTTCTCTGAACTCCTCTTACATTTTACTCAGCAGCCTAATCACCTTTTGGGAGATGGTTGGTG
Organism: Saccostrea cuccullata; assembly: GCF_032062105.1. NCBI lineage: Eukaryota > Metazoa > Mollusca > Bivalvia > Ostreida > Ostreidae > Saccostrea > Saccostrea cuccullata. The sequence goes on along the minus strand of NW_026929462.1, from coordinate 77,321 downwards.
GTGTCATGTAGATGTGCAGTAAGGTTTCGGAATTTTGATTTTGCTGCAGGGGGTCAAATAGGGGTCAAAAAATGACGTTTTTATGCAAAAAGCCCCGTCTTCCCTGAATTTCTCCTACATTTTACAAAGTAGCCTAATCATCTTTTGGGAGATGGTTGGTGGTGTCATGTAGATGTGCAGTTAGTTTTCGTAATTTTGATTTTTTCCGGGGGGTCAAATGGGGGTGGGAAAATGACGTTTTTTGTGCAAAAAGTCCTGTCTTTTCTTAATGTTACTCAGAAGCCTAATCATCTTTTAGGAGAGTTAAATATTTTGAAAATTATGTAAAACATCAACGTTAAAGAGTAAAAAAACATCGCATGCTGGGAAACACCTTGAATTTTAATGAGTAATTAATGTACATGTCAAATGTGAGAGTCATATCTCATCTCAATCAGAAGTTATAAGCAAATGCAACATTTTTGAAAAGTAGGTTAGGCTTCAAGGTCAAGGTCACAGAGTAAAAGTCATGATTCATTTGGAAAGATCTTATCACAGGTAATAATATACATGCATTATAATATGAATGCCCTAACTTTTCTCTTTCAAAATGATGAATTTATAACAATTTAATTTTTTTGCAAGTAGGTCAAACTTCTAAGTCATATGTAAGAAAAAAAAAACATGCCATTCTCACAGGTATATACTAGTACATAAGTTTAATATGAATTCCTTGTCTCTTCTCATTCAGTAGATATGACCGTGATGACCAAGGTTAATTTTATTCAGACAGAAGGACAGTCTGACATACAAATGTACATATTTCTATATGAATTGCATGGGTAAAATTGGACCAGTGGTTCTAGAGAAGTTAAAATGTAAAAAGTTTTCAGACAAACAGATGGACGGCATGTCAAGACAGACGTTATATGATAAGGAAACCAGAAAAGCTCAAATGAGTGTTTTGAAAGGGTTACAATATGGTTGCAGTATTTGAAAAGCTGTTTTTTTCATGCAGAGATATGCATGACCAACATATTCATGTTTTATATTTTCTTTAGTAATTTGTTTGTTTGTTGTGAATATATCTCTCTCGGGAATTTTTCCCTCATATGGAGACACCACCAAATAATAATGAAGAAAAGATGTGTTTGTGAAACACTGATGTCCCTGTATGGAAGCCTATGGCGAAGGTTGAAGTTTCTCAAATATATGTCAAACTCAAAGGTCAAGGTCAAAGGGTTCAAATTGTTGGTATCAGAAAAAAGTCTTGTCACAAGGAATGCACATGTGAAATAAGTAATCCCTAGTACTTCCTGTTCAAAAGTTAATTGCCAAGGTTAATTTTTTAAGTGGTTCAAACTCTACGGTCAAGGTCAAACATATTTATACCTGTTGACAGTTCACAATGAATACACATGTTAAGCATGAAAGCCCTAGCACCTACTGATCAAAATTTAGGCCAAGTTTAAAGTTGGGTATTTTTCTTGTAAAAATGTGTATTCTAGGTCAAGTGATCAGAGGTAAAAATTAATGTTACCAAAATAAAAGGTGTTAATTGTCACAAGAAATAAACCTATAAAATGTAGAAGCCATTTGTATAGCCCATCCCACTTAAAACTTATGGGCAAGGTTATAATTTCTGCAGACAAATAGACAGACATAATATAAACACAAGAAACAAAATATGTACATAATTAGTCAAATGGAAAAAAATATACTATTTAATTGGAATCACAAAATAGATTGTTATTTCAGGGATAGGGAGTGGGTAGGGAAATTGGACCCTCCCCCCCTGGAATTTCCTTTGTTATTTAAACAAGACTATATACTGAAGCAAATAAAAAATGACTTTGGACATCCTCCCCCTAACTTAGAAAACATTGACCCCACTATCATTGTTTTTATTTTGTTTATTTGTTTTCAGTTTATGAGTTTTTTTTCTCCTGCTTGTCATGATATTCTAGGCATGAATTTTTTGACTGAGATGTGAACCCCCTCCCTACTCCCGAAAAAAATTCTGGATCCGCACCAGTATTGGCAGTAACTGAATCGACATCGACAAGGGGAGATAACTTCACAATATGAAATTCGTCTAGTGTGGCATGCGATGATCTTTGACCCTTTTTGAACTTTAACCTAATCGTTTGGGTTTATTTTACCCCCCACTATACTTAAACTTGTACTTACCAACCTCCATACGTCTTGTAAACTTCATGAAATTAATCCAATTATAGCACAAAATGAATTAATCCAATGCACACCATTCTGCAGCATGTTATAATGCTATTCCATTCGGAAAACCTTCGTGCCGTCGATTCCGTCACCTTATCAGATGAATGGGAATCGGCCGAGGTGTACCGAATGGAGTTTAATCTAAAAATATGATAATGGGTGACGCAACGTGATGTGACGTAGAATTTACATGTCAAGAACAAATTTTAAATTAATTCATAACAAACAATGTTTTAACAAAACTGTTCCATCTAGCCTATTCCAAAAAGTATGTACTGTGTGATTGTGGTGTCGAGGGGGGGGGGGGGGGGGGATTAGTAAATTTAAAAAGGTCCTATTATGAGCAAAACATTTATCAAAATCTAATTTACATCATTAATAGAATTCAAACTGGTATATAATGAATTAAGCATGTAAAATAAATATAAGAGGTTCTGAGTTATAGGTCACAGGGATAATTTCATACTCAATTTGATGAATACATGTAAATTACAGGCACGTAGCAACCGGGGCTGCCCCCCTTTTTTCCAACATCACCTGTACTATAAGAAAATGTCCATTGAAAAGATGGTTGCCCCCCCTTTTTACCACAGTATATACATAGCAAGGAAATATGGGGAAAAAAATTGGAAGTGAAAGTAATTTTGCCTTGAAAAAAAGGTGGCCACTACCCCCCCCCCCCCCCCCATTTCATTTTTTTTCCTTGTTAATTTTTTTAGGTAAGTAAAAAACATTTTCTCAGGTTGCCCCCCCCCCCCCACTTTCAAAAACGATGCTACGTGCCTGAATTATATAGAATTATTTTGACTTTTTCCTTGGTAAGCCGCCCGTAGGATTGTGTATTTAGAGGCAAACACCTTAGTGCGGGTATTACTGTCTCATGACAGCATCTAGTTTTAGATGTTGATACATCAAGTTCCCATTCAAAGTTTTGATGAAGGGTTTTAAAACCAATTTCTTTAATTTCAATATTTTCTCTTACCCCCAAAATCTGCCATTGTGCAGACGACAACAAACCACAACTCATATAGTTCCATCTTATTTGTGCCTTGAACATTTATTTTCATAATTACCCAATTTATTGTGTAATTTTCTATACTATGCGCACACATCTTTTTAAAAAGAATTTCATAAAAAAGTTTTTTTATTATTAACATTTTACTATAAACTCCTATGTAACCAGGAAAATATAGTAAAAAGTAGATCCGGATCACTTTTGCCTAGGGGGTATGGTACTATACCCACATTGTTTATACAATATAAAATAAAGTCATGTGACTGTTTATTCCAATCAAATTACTTATATCATATAAACAGAGAATTATTCTTTTTAATCTGTTTTAACAGGGACCCAATGAGATACTTCTAATGTCAGGGCCAGGGTTAGGGGAAGGGTTACCCTAACCCTATATCCTTTAGACGATGTAATTGTATATCACTTATTCATTGCAAAAATAATAGAATCATCTTTTTTTTTAATCGTAAAATGTGTTTTATTCATTTGAAAGAACTGGGTACGGTATGTATCACGAGGCGGCCCTGTAAAATCGGCAAAAATTAAACGCACGATAGCATATTTTGAACTGTGTCAATTTATTGCTAAGGTTCCCCTTTGTGAAAAATTGGTATCAATTTTCTTCAACTCACGTGTCCTTTGGTGTATATAACGTTCAAACACTTTGCAGAAAGAACAAGTATACTTTGATAACTAGTATGCAATAGAAAAAATAACTGTACAAAAGTGCGGCCACATCCGTTTTTAAGAAAACTGTAGTTGAAAATACTTCGTTTTTGGATAGATGTGACTTTTCCTCCTCATTAAAATATATGTAGCGCCGTCGAGCGGTAAACGGCACACAATATTTTAATCCAGTGGAATTAAGTTAATAATTAATCCATGCTTCCTCAATGAAGTGTTGCTTCAGTGAAAACACCTAGTTATAGTTTTACAATTTATTTACATGATCTCAGATTTTAATAGTCCAACAGAATGCACAAAATAAAATATCCTCGAACAGCACTGACCAAATTCAATAAACTCTATCTCTACATCTGTATCTATTATACTTCTCCTATGCATCTACTTTTCTATTCTACACAGAAACTTTCTGTCCCCTGTATATATATAAAGTAGGTTGCTCACGAAGAGCAACGCTCTTAACTGGGTCAGTTACATAAGTTACACAGCCGCTGCTCACAAGGAGCAACGGGTATCTGTACTATAATAAACATAATATAACATAGGGCTCTAAATGAAACAATTAAGACTAATTACAGATAATTAAAATAATACAATATTAAATCACGACTTTACAACTTCCCCCTTCTTAGCTTTTGGTTCCGTACAAAAGAAATGTATCACGTATTTAAAAATAATTATCAGTGCTGCCCAATCAATAGCATATAAAACACAAATATATATATACAAGTTGATATTTACAAAGTCACATTTACATAGAAAAGTCTCCTCTCATAACACGCGTTTTCCCTTCTCGGCAATGTTCTTTCACTTCCTCGAATAGAAAAGTCTCCTCTCATAACACGCGTTTTCCCTTCTCGGCAATGTTCTTTCACTTCCTCGAATACTTCACTGGCCACAGAATTAAAGTCCACATTTTCCGGATTAATGTCTTCCGAATATAAGATTTGAGAATCTCTATTTACTTCAATTTTTCCATCGGGAAAGGTTGTCGTGACTTTGTTAAGAATCAAGCAAATTGTTGATTTAACTTGCGTCCTCCTCAGGTCGAGTCAGGTTCTCGGCGTCCAACAAGTCCCTCACAAAGTCGTCTGATGGTATATCACCCGAATCCAACGAAATATCTTCTAAGAAATCTAGCTCACTTTGCTGTTTTTGTTGATCATCTCTGTCACTCTCTGTGGAAAATTCTTCATCGGAGGAAATGTTCTCGTACTGTTCGCTTAAAACGTACACAGGTTTCTGAGCCTCTTCGTAACTTTGTCTTTTCACCGAATATCGTTTCCGATCCATGGCTTCACTCAATGTGGTTCCATCTAGTTTGTGTACAAGTCTGTAGTGTCTCCGTAAGTTATAGATTCTGGTAAATGTCCTCTGGCAAAAGTTACACTTTAAACACTCAAGATCAGATGCATGTTGTTCTTTCACGTGTAAGTTAAGGTTGCTGGCTCTTGAAAATATTTTTCCACAGATATCGCAACGCATATTAATTATAATTACAAGTGATTGTCTCTGAAGCGAAGCGGTCTTTTTATAATCCTCCCGTGCCTGGTTGTCTGGGTCGGGGGAATATGGGGCGTGTCATTCTCCAACTCGGAATCTGATTGGCTGGCGGCTGGTGACTGAAGTCTGGCGTCTGCGACGGGTGGACGAACTGGCGGCGTCTTCAAAGCGTTTGCTCTGCTGAATCGAGCGCGGCGATGCGTAGCGGGTGCTCTCTCCGGCTGGTCACGCTTGTATTCGGGGCTTTGTTTTGACGGGTATTGTTTATTCCCTCGATACAGTTTGATATTGTCTGAATGGACGACTACTGGTTTTGATTTCTCTGAATGTTTTATTTGGAATAAAACATCACTGAGTCTTTTGACAACAATCCAAGGTCCTGTCCATTTTCGGGCTAGTTTAGTTTTACATCCGACAGCAACTTTAGGCTGGCTCCGGCGAACTAAATCTCCAACTTCATAATTTACAGAACGAACATTCCGATCATAAACTTGTTTTTGTCTCTCAGAACTTTGATTAGTTGTAGTTCTCACAATGTCATACATTTCACACAGATTTTTCTCTAGATTACGCACATATTCCGCTGTATTTCCGAACATTCTCTCTTCATCACTATCCAAATTTTCTGTCATTAGATTTACTGGAAGAGTCATTTCCTCGCCGAATACCATTCTGTACGGTGTTAGTCCAGTTGATTCATGTACAGTGCTATAATACGCAAACACAATACCATCTATGAATTTATCCCAGTCTGTTTGATTCGCTGAAATATACTTAGATAGCATATCTTTGATGGTCCTGTTTAGTCTTTCAATCATTCCATCCGATTGCGGATGATAAGACGTGGTGCGTGTTTTGTTGATTTGCAGGAATTTGCACATTTCCCGAAATAACTGACTCTCAAATTGGGCACCTTGGTCTGAGTGTATTTCTTGGGGGCATCCGTAGCGTTTAATCCATCCTCTAAACATAGTTTCGGCTACTGTTTCGGCTTCAATATTCCTGAGGGGAAATATCTCCATGAATTTCGTAAAGTAATCCGAAAGCACTAAAATATATACGAATCCATTTGCTGATTTCGGAAACGGTCCAGCTATATCCACACCAACTCTTTCGAATTTAACACCACTCACATAAGTTTTCATATAGCTCCTTTCCTTCCTGTATGGATTTTTCCGTTCCTCACAAATATCACACGAAGAAATGTAATCCTGAACATATCTCCGTAAATGAGGCCAGTAATAATTGCTTCTGTTAAGTTTTTCATATGTGCGTCTTACTCCTAAGTGTCCAGCTGTCATAGCATCATGGAAATTCCACATTACAGCATCCCGTAATTTCCGAGGCACTACGATTCTTAAGCGTTCTTTGCTGTCCTCAATCCATTTGATACACAAAACACCTTGGTTTACAGTCAGTAATTCCCATCGTGAATAGAAAAATTTGCTCTCAAAACCAAGACTTGACACTGATTCTATTGCTGGTTTTGGAAAATCCGGGTCTTCTTTCCACTTAAGAAATGGTGATATATCGTCATCAGTCAACTGAAGTTCTCTAATATTGTCTAAACACAACGATGTTTCAGGTTGTTTCCTAGGTTTAGCTTGTACAGGTCGATTTGGAATACGTTTCGAGGTCCTGTGAGGTTGCGAATTATCACTTAAATAACACAGATTCGTTTCCTGATCCGTATCTGGAAATAGGGTTTTAATGTCACACACGTAATCACAAGAATCGTGATCTTCACTGTTAGCTAATTTTCGCAAGTCCTCTATGTGATAATATTTTGTATCACTTGGCTCCTCTTTCACATTCATTTTGCACTGTTTACATTGTCCATTCTGGGTATTAATCCTAGTTAATCCGTCCGCGTTTCCATGGCGTTTTCCAGGTCTATGCTGAATTTGAAACGTATATGAAGCTAGTTGTTGAAGCCAACGAGCGATCTGTCCATCAGGTTCTTTAAACTTATGTAGCCACACAAGTGATCCATGATCTGTCCTCAGAATGAATTCTCGTCCAATCAAGTAATGTTTGAAATGTTTTATGAAGTAAACAAGTGCTAACATTTCTTTTTGCGTAATACAATAATTTCTCTCAGCTTTTGTAAGAGTACGACTTCCGTAAGCTATCACTTTTTCCTGTCCGTCCTGAATCTGTGATAACACTGCTCCTATTGCGTCATTGCTGGCATCCGTATCCAAAATAAAAACTCCTCCGTTTATATCTGGGTAACTTAGGATAGGTGCACTCACTAACTTTGATTTCAGGTGATTAAATGCTTCATCACATTCGGAAGTCCAATTCCATGCTTGATTTTTACTTGTAAGTTCGTGAAGGCATTTAGCAATTTTTGCAAAGTCTTTGATAAAACGCCTGTAATACGAAACTAATCCCAGAAAACTACGCAATTCTGTAACGTTCCGTGGAATGTGCCAGTCCACTACAGATTCTGTCTTGCTTGGGTCTGTTTTGATTCCTTCCGCAGATACTATATGTCCTAGAAAACTCACTTCATGATTAAAGAAACTGCATTTCTTGGCCTTCAATTTTAAATTAGCATTCTCTAGTCTGTCAAATACTAAACTCAAGTTCCTTAAATGCTCCTCGAATTCTCGGCTATACACAATAATGTCGTCTAAATACAATACTGCTATGTGCCACTGTAATCCTCTCAAAGTTTGCCCTATTACTCTTTGAAAAGTAGCGGGGGCATTGCACAGTCCAAAAGGCATGACTGTATATTGATACAGTCCTCCCCGTGGAGTTCCAAAGGCTGTTTTCTCCTTGTCACACTCTCGCATTGGGATTTGATGATAAGCAATATTATGGTCAAGTGAAGTAAACCATGTAGATCCGGATAACGCATCTAAATCTTCCGCAATTCTCGGGATAGGATAGGCATCTTTAATGGTTTGAGCATTCAGACGCCGATAATCCACACATAATCTCCAGGTCTTGTCTTTCTTTTGCACTAGTACAAGGGGAGATGATCAAGGACTTACTGATTCTTCAATCAACCCTTGTGTTCTCAGTTTATTAATCTCCGCATCCAATATATCTCGCTTAAATATTGGTACTCTCCTTACGGGTTCTTTAAATGGCGTTTCATCATTCAAGTTAATCCGATGTTCTCCAACATTTGAGCGCTGCAGGGGCATTTCGGGGTCGGCAAATGCAGATTTCCGACAAAGTAAAAACTGTTTGAATTTAACTGCTTGTTGTGGGGTTAGGTTTTTGCATCCTTCATGATACATTTCCCTCAAAAATTCAGGAATATCCTCAGAATTGTGTCCAGTTTCTATGTTACACACATCTGAATTCCGCACCTCGTCACTGACGTAATTAACAGGTTTCACTAACGCAATTTCCGTGTTTTCCTTAACACAAACTGCTTTGTCTCCTGGGTTAAAAACACGCACAAATATAACGCTGTTTTCAGTATTCACTAATACATGTCCAACCACAAGTCCATGTGTGTTGACAAATTTCATCATCGGTACTAATATACCTTCGATATTAGTACTAGGAATCACTCTGGATTTTATCACAGCTTCATGTCTCGCCGGAATAACAATATTCTCCACTGAACGAACACGACAGCTCATCTCTGCATTCTCGCTTGTGTGCACACATCTCATCATCAAGTTGTGATTCCGATAATCCCAGTGACATTCGTATTTCATCATAAAGTCTTTTCCAAGCAGGTTACACTTCACGCCGCCCACAAATACTCGAAAATAAATATCTGTCTGCCCAAAAGTTAAAATCATGTTAGCAGTCCCTATAACATTCATTGGTCTTCCGTCTGCAGTCTCAAATTTCTTTCTCACTTGCTCCAGTACAGGTCTGTTCTGAGGAAGAATACTATAATAAACGTCTTCAGAGATGAAAGTATTTGCCGCACCAGTGTCGATTTTCCACTCAACTTCTGTTCCCTCTAATAAGCCTTTTACTGTCATATCAGGCTTTCCATCCACCACTACACAAGATTGAGTTGCGCAGTTAGGCTGTTCCCCCATTTGTTTCAAATCAGTGTGCGTTTCATCAGTTTGCGTTTCTGCAAATGCCATGTGATGTTTCACATATACATCATCTGTATTAGGCCTCTCCTGTTCTATGACCGACGCATGGCCTACTGCCTCGGTCGATCCTGGTTTAACTGTTGGCTTCTGTTGGAGACATGGCTCTTCCGGATTCCAGTTCCGGAATTAGGTCTTACACTCTTAGGACAATCTCGCATCAAATGCTGAGTCGAATTACACTTGAAACACCTTTTTGTTGACTTAATCGAACTTGTAGATTTATTTTCCGGGATTAAACGCCTGTTTTCCTTGACTTCATATACTTGCGGTGCGTACAGTTTGTGCTTCCTGTTTTCTGTGAATCTAATGCACTCCTCCTGCATGGCTGCAGTTATAGCCTCAGAGAGCGTCTTAGGACGTGTTCGCTTCACAGCGAGCCTAAAATCCTCGTTTGAGCTGCAATTGTCCAGAAAAGTCTTCAGAGAACTCTCCGTTACAAAGTCCCGGTTATCAGGGAAAGCACGCCTGTATAAATCCTCAATTGCTTGACCAAAATCCCTAAAAGTCTCGTTTTCCTTTTTACGGCGTAATTTAGCTTCCGCAATGTAACTTTCTTTTAAGGCAGTATGCCCAAATCTCTGGTTCAAGGCAGTTTTAAGAGAATTGTAATCTTGTAATGTATTCTCGGGTAGTCCGTATGCATATGCCTCTGCCTGATCTCGGAGGGTAGTAAGCAGTATCCGTCTCATACGCTGTTGAGCCCACTGATTTAAATTTGCAACATTCTCAAAGTATCTTATGAATTCACTCCAGATTGAAGATCCGTCCCCCTTAAATACTCGTTTAAGAGGAATGTTCATCTCAACATGACCAGTTTGCTCCCTGGGTGATAAATATGTAGAATCCAAACTTGGTGTCATGATAGGCCGTGTTCTACGCCTTGTCGTGCTGGTTACAGGCTGTCTGGTGTGTTCCGTTGTATGTCCTCTGCTATAGCACATTTTCCATAGAATACTAATCACTAGTGCGGTCAGGAAAATGAAAATCACTATGAATTGAAATTCCCGCGTAAACTCTATCACTAGATTTTTAGGAATTAATTGATAAATTCCCATTATCACTGATATGCACAACACGATCACTAAAATCCAGTATTTTAGAAAGCCTCCCCATCCTACATTTTGTTCATTTTGATCTGCGATTTCCAGCCCTACTTCAGACTGAATAGGTGTCTCCAAATCGAATTCAACTTCCGGACTTCTTTGCATTGTAGCATCAGCATCATCAAATTCTGTAAGTAAATTTCGGCGCACTGCGGGAGTTCTCGGCGCTCTTGGTGTCTCGGGAGTTCTCACAGTTTCCATTTTTAATTCCTTATGTCCAGGTTGATTCCAGATTAATGTTATAGCAATCAACACATGAGTCACATACACAAAAGTAACAAATAAATCCAGTTTGGCGAAATATCCACATTATTCACATCACATTTCATTACGCATGAATTTTAATGCGGCACCCACATGCCGGACATCGGTAAAAATGTCGCACAATTCCTTCACTTCCAATTTGCAAACTGTGACGATTTTCTGTTTTTATAAACATGTTGTAGCAATTCGGACACTCCTTTCTTAAATCAAACGGCTCAATCCTAACAAGAACTTTATTCCCAAAATCATCATAGTCGTAGATGTACGCCTGTCTCTGGTTCGGATGATTTCTTGGAAATTCCATAATTCACAATTATTTCACAGATATATGAATATTCCTCCACAAATATTAAAATCACACATGTATAACTAGAATTTCACCGGAATAATAAAATCCAACCGGAATGATAACATTTCACCGGAGTTATTAAATCCCACCAGAATAAAAATATCCAATCGGAATTGAAATATCCCACCGCATGCCACCACTTGTAGCGCCGTCGAGCGGTAAACGGCACACAATATTTTAATCCAGTGGAATTAAGTTAATAATTAATCCATGCTTCCTCAATGAAGTGTTGCTTCAGTGAAAACACCTAGTTATAGTTTTACAATTTATTTACATGATCTCAGATTTTAATAGTCCAACAGAATGCACAAAATAAAATATCCTCGAACAACACTGACCAAATTCAATAAACTGTATCTCTACTTCTGTATCTGTTATACTTCTCCTATGCATCTACTTTTCTATTCTACACAGAAACTTTCTGTCCCCTGTATATATATAAAGTAGGTTGCTCACGAAGATCAACGCTCTTAACTGGGTCAGTTACATAAGTTACACAGCCGCTGCTCACAAGGAGCAACGGGTATCTGTACTATAATAAACATAATATAACATAGGGCTCTAAATGAAACAATTAAGACTAATTACAGATAATTAAAATAATACAATATTAAATCACGACTTTACATAAATACTTTAAAAGAAATTAAATGTTGAAGTCTGAATCTGAATGTGTTATCATCCAATCTATACTTTTGCAGAAATTAATTGTTTAAATCTGTATCTGAATGTTATGAAAACCACCTAAACTTTTCTTCGTAAAATTTATCAAGGGACATTGCATGGAAATCAATGAAGCAATGCATTAAAAACATGACGTCACAATGAGCCGGCATATGTTGAATAACCACATTCTTCAGTCTTCCCTAATAAAATAATATGATAAATTTTCAATCAATATATACAGTAAAAAACAGACAAACGACATAAGTTTACATTTATACATGTACCTCTTATTAAAACGAGCGTCTCCTTCATATTGGACGTGGTATTGACTTAATGTTCAAGAAGAGATTTTTTTAACGTTTTATTAAAAATTATTATGCAACTTTTTTTAAAATATGATTTAGATTATATATTTATTATGGTAAATATTGACATCAGTGTTTTCAAGACAGGTTTGAATTAAACATGCAATTCAAAGGCGGATCCAGGGCCGTCGCGTCTCGCCCCCCCCCCACCAATCCCAATTAAAAATTTACTTGTATTTTGATAAACAAGCATGTAGTTAATTTTTTTTTTGTTACCAGCATTAAACACAATTAAACTTATCAGAAGATCTACACGTATGGTATGAGATATTCCGAAATATTATTTTACCGCCAGGGCAATGTATTCTAAAATTCCTGCATGGTGACGTTTGGTTTACTGAATCAAAGGGGGGGTACATATTATAGCAGATGTTCGTTCCCCGGGCCCTACCAGGATTGTGCTCCCAACCCCCATGAGGCTTCAACGCTGCTTCAGACACCCTGCCTTCAATACAACCCCATCCCTCGTTATTGAATTCCTGGACCCGCAACTGTAATCTATAAGGATCGAGTTTAGATAATGAAATAATATTATTTTGACAAATTTTGTATTGCTACAGTTGTGAGTGTTTTCGGCAATTTCTATGTAATTTTAAAAAGAAACATGATGCAATCATCTATTTATTTGTGTCTGAATAGAGATAAGATAAGACAGATAAGATAAGATATGTTTTATTACTAATTCAGTGCCCAAATGAGCATAAAGAGTACAAACTTACAATAGAAAGGCCTAATATATAGTTGACAGAAAAAGGAAAAACAAAACCAAACATTTAGACATTTAGACATGAACCTATACAAACATGTACATAAAATAGACATATGACTCTTCAATGTATATATACATAAGTATCATATTGTGGTATGGGGCATCAGTATTTAGGCCTAATGGCAATTAATTAATGTACATGCATTTTTGAACTTATAATGTTTATAAGATAGATAGAGAAAAATAAAAAAAAAAATGCAAAGTACATTAGTAGTAGAGAATATAGATTAACAGTTCCCAATAGCAATTAACATTTTTCTTTACAAAGACAAGTGAAGGCAATTTTAACATATGTGAATCCGCTGTATATATTTAAGAAATAAAAACAACCATAATCATGCATAATTTTGTGACAAGAGATGCTTTTCCCCTTTCCCTGCATACATTCGATATATTTAGCTCGATTAGGACTTTTTTTCAGAAATTAATTAAGTCATTTATAAGATATAAATTGCTTTTTTTAAAATTATCTGTGTTAAAACGAATGTATCAGACAAAATATTGTTAAGATTTAAAAGAATTCCAACCAAATTATCCATGAAATAATACATTAAATATGTCATAGGATATCAATATTGATACAAATGACATTTATAAGGGCTGGGAAGGTGGGGAGTGGTGTCCAGTCCATATCAGCGTAGTGAAAATGGTACATATCAGATCAGAATTTTAAAGATGTCAACTTCTCTCTGTGATGATTATTCGTTCCGAAAAAAATATGAAAAGTGTTTTATCGTTACTACAAGTACAAATGACGTAAAACATTGCGAAGACCCCAGAAAGTGAATGTTTCCAAAGGAAGTGCGACAGGATTGGAATTGAAATTATAATTGTCACTGAAATCTATCAAATATCTATAAACATTTACATTTAGGAGGTATTGTAAAGCATAATCAATATAAAAAATGTCTATGTTTAAGCAGTTTTTGTCTCAGTAGATGTATAGTCACGTAAATGACGTAATACATGTCAGCTGTTTGTGGGGTATATTTTAAAATAATTCTTCATTAAAACAACTTTCAAGAAAAAAAAAAACAACTTATTTAGTTAGAAACTTAATCTCCCTTTCTAATGGTAATTCGGGAACGACAAACCTAACTCTGTAAAAAAAAAATGTACGCCGTAGTGACGGTGCACACACGACACAAAATAACATTAGTTTCCGTATATCAATAACATATACCTGTAACTGCAAAAGTGTCTCAATATGTAGCTTATAAAAAGGTTAAATAAGAAAAGGGATTTAAACTAAGTTTTGATATTTTTAGATTAAGTGTTTTGTTATTCTGCATTTCGATTATTTGTATTTTGCTTCATCTAAATAAGAAAAATATATAGAAGGGGGGGGGGGGGGGTTACACATTATCAAGATGTACAGTTATGACTTCCAATGAACAAGTTTATATGAAGTATTTAATTTCAAACTAGAGACAGTCCTTTCCCATTTTCTGTTGATCTCCTCTCGACTTTGACCGTTGGTCGATCGTTTACAGCCGACATCAATGCAAGTGACTGCGCATTGCTTAGAAAACAAAACGCACCGACTTCTATAGCTGAGGTGGATAAACTATGTAAATCATACACATAACATTTCAATATAGTATAATAATTATTTCTACAAGTCTAGAAAATCATGCCTGTTATACAGTACTACTACATTGTACTACTAAATTCTGGGATCCCTTCCCGGAAATTCGTGTTTTTTACCTCCCGCATGAAAATCAGGAAGGTTATAGTAATCGATATGTCCACCCGTCTGTCTGTCTGTTACGCTTTAAGGGTACCCGTCTGTTATCCGCATATCTTATTATACCACTGAATGAAATTTAATGAAACTTTCACAGAATCTTAATAACATATTACCATTGTGCACCTTTTATTTTACTTTTTGATCCGAGACATGTTTTGGGTTTCTAAAGGCAAAACATAAAAGAGAGGTACCCCCAAAGCGTAACAGACGGACGGACACCCCGATCACTATATACTTTCCCACTTTTCAACCGAGGGTAAAAATCTAAAATCAAAGAAAATTGAAAGAGGCATATCATATAACCCTGAAATAGGGAGTAATTAATATGTTCATAAAAAAGACCCAACACTTATAGCGCCGTTACTTGTTGGAATGAAAGGGTGGAGTTCTGTTGATAGCTTTTTCATTGCCAAAAAAAATTGCCAACTTCATAAACTATACGTTCAATTTTTGAAGTACTCACCTCATTTCATCTGGATGAATAAAGTTTCGTTGACTAGCGTGTTTCGTACAATTGTTTGTCAAAAAATTATATATTCCTGAAAATTATTAAACTATTTCAAACTATCAACGATGCATGATGAATTGAAAGATAGTTCAAAATGGTTTACTGGAATATTTGCAGGATTAAGTAAATAGTTCTCGATTTCACGTAACGTTAAAATCAGTAACGTCGTGATGACGTCGTTACGTCAAAAGTTGTAATTATTGAAGAAAATGCACCATTTTCCCAAACCTCTGGCGGAAAAAACGGCAAGAGATAATTCCAAAAAATAAAATGATTTTGAAAGGAAACATCGTGGGCATGTTTGTAAAAAACTTCAATCAAAATTTAGAGACAGGGCCGCCTCGTTATACATACCGTACCCAGTTCTTTGAAATCATACTTAGTCTTTCCAACAACATCTCTGTAATAAGTCAAATTGAAATACATGTATGCGTTTCAATCATTTTCCGACTGTAGGTTCTTAATCATATTTATTTACAAAAGTTTGGTCAATAAACAGTTTGGAGAAAAGAAAACATTGCTTTAGCTTAGAAACTGAATTTTAGAGCCTAGAAATATTTCTTTGTTTTCGAAAAAAAATAATATAAGAGGATTGTACAGGACGTGCATGGACTCTGCATTTTGGTTCAAAGTTTAGAAAATATTTTCTTTTACTCTTACTTTTTTTACTTGTTTTGTGCATCTCTTGGCCTATTTGAATTTGAATCTATTATATATTCTCTGCATGGGAGGAATATATAAATGCCTTTACAACACAAAATATAAACTGATTTTGAAGAGCCTCATTCTTTAATAAATACAAGTATCCACAAAAATCAAACATGAGATGTTCATTCCTCAAACAAAGACCTTCTGTTTTTTTGCTTCTGAAAACGCAGTATTGGTCGACGCGCTGATTGGTTAATCGCTAATCCTTATCGACAGCTCTGTTACGCAATACTTAACGCGTTCCCATTCTCGGATCCGCTTTGAGTTAGCTACGGGTGAGCTTTGGATGCGCTGCGGGTTCGCTTGGGGTCAGCCCTAGCAGACCCCGAGCGAACCCGAAACACACCGAGAGAAGGAACTCGGTCGGTACTGTAATGCGGTCAGTACTGTATTCATGAATTCAGATACATGTTTTCACTATTTTTTCCAGGTTAATACAGGATAATCCTTATCACTGCGATTGTGAGTTGATAGGCCTGGTCGATTTCCTCAAATCTGGACGTGTCCCCGTATCTGGAACGCCACGCTGCTTCACTCCTGAGAACTTAAAAGGAACTTCATTGGTCAGTCTATCAGCTGCAAATCTGATCTGTCCCGATATGACCACTATACCCACAACGATCTCCGAGACAGAGAGCGACACAACGCTCCCTGAAACAAAGAGCGACACAACGCCCCACGAAACAGAGAGCGACACAACGCCCCACGAAACAGAGAGCGACACAACGCCCCACGAAACAGAGAGCGACACAACGCTCCACGAAACAGAGAGCGACACAACGCTCCTTGAAACAAAGAGCGACACGACTATCTCCGGGACAGAGAGCGACGCAATTATGACAACAGGGGTGTTTTTAGGAGCAACTCTGGAAACAAATTCTTCACCTTTGAAAGGAGGGAATGTTTTGTTTGTGGCAATCTGGTCTTTATGTTTGCTAGTTAAAACCATGCTTGAGTTTTGAAATACAGAAGAAAAACGAATACAGATATATTGTGCTAAAACAATTCAAAAGAACGCTAAAACGACTGCTAAGTTAAAAAGAATAGTGGGAAAAACCATTATATCCTGGAAATACTGATTTCTCGAGAAATAGTTGGAAATAAGAGAGACCTAGAATAAACTATAACTTCAATAATATGAATGTTTAGGTATAGATCTGTAAAACATTATAGGATACGATAACAAAATGGTATAATTTTTTTCATTTAAAAATTTGATAATTTTTTTGGAATTATAAAAATATAAACATAGCGCAGTTTACTTAGGTTCCACTATCACTTGTTTCTGCTTATGATTAGTCTATAAAGGTCAATGAAATAAACTTGAAAATCCCATCTGTAATTTGATGAAGATCTATGGAGTACGTATACATATCAAACTTTAGAAAAAGCTTTTCAGACCTATTAAGGAAATTATCTCGATAAATAAAAACACAAAACTGCCCATTTCTTGAAAGAAAAAAAATCATGACTTAGTATTTTATAACAATATGGCCTATCTTTCATCTGATCCAGTTTTACGGCTTTATTACATCACAAAGTACAGAATCATGAAGTCATAATACGGCATCATAATATCCACTGGCTTTTACGTGTCAAAAGTACTAAGATTCGTCCTATGGCTCTTTTTAGCTCATTGAAATAGAAAAGCGTTTACCTTGCATAAACTCTCATGTGTATTGGATAATTTCCCCCCACAAAGCTTGTGTTATATGTAAGAATGTGAGGAGAAGAAAACGAAGAGAATTAAAAGAAGAATGTAGGATATATTGAAAGGTTAAAGAGTACTGGTTTTTTCTGTTTCACAATGCATTCTGAAGACTGTTTCTTTTATCATGTGTTCATGTATGTGTTTATTTGTTATGATTCTGATTTCATAAAAAAGATATCGTATGAAATGAAATACAGTTTTATTTGTGATTCGTGATGGATAATATGCAATAAGTAGCTTCTTTGGCAAATTGTAAAATTTATCGACCAAACAATGTGTCACAATCAATATTTAATTTTAATTGCATTTACATTATGTTTATGGTTTTTATTTTATTTACCCTTTACTGGACCTCTATACTTTTGTTACCTTATTGAACCTCAGTTAAGTTTTGCAGGTATTGGTCAGTTACGACCTATTGTATTTTGGGGTATTTAAATCGCTGCATAGCTGACCAGGTAACCAGGGTCCACGTTTTCATAGCTTTTAAATGGTTGACATACAGTCCAAGATGAGTGGCTAAATTTTTTCTTTCAACGGTAACCATTTCTCCAAAGGGGTAAGTTTGTTTTTTATTTCATATGTAAGTTTTTGAGTAATACATTTAAAACGTAGAACTATTTAAGAACTTGAGTTAATTAATGTTTTTGTTACTATTTACGTATACAGGTTTTGCTGGGTAGAGTTACTCATGCGTTTATTGTTCTATTTTTGTGCAATGTACTGAGTTATATACGCACGTAGGCTATTTTGTTTTGCCGCTTATAAAGTCGGTGTTGTGGGTTTAATAGTTAAAACCACTGTTGTTAAGATGTTGTGTATTCTTAACGTTTTTCTTATTATAATAGTGTTCGGTTAAAATTACCGGGACTGATTGTATGGTGTGCCATTAGTGCAATTGTAGTCAATGGTGACTTGAGTTTTTCTTTTGTATACGTAGCTTGTGACTTAAAAATGTTATTTAATTCAAAGGTTCCTGATGTAATCCAATAATCTAGCCGTGTGTGTGTGTTGGTGACCACATTAATCAGACCGGGATACCCACTGGGAGCCAGTTGGCGGGAGTCCGTCGTGAAACGGGGCGTGTCTGTGTAGACGTGGTTCGGAGCCAACGATATTGAGGATTATAAGAGACTTTAAGTTCTATTTATTGTAAATAAGAGCTGTGTAAATATATTGTGAATATTAGTTTTTATTGATTTTATTTATAGATAAAAAATTGTAAATAGAAAAAAAAAAATCTTGTTATATCTGACTGGACAGAGCACGACGGCTGTCGTGACAAATTGGTGTCAGAAGTGGGATCAGTCTGTTCAGTCAGGAGTATTTTTGTATATTACACTTATGTTTTTTTTTTCTCTAATCATTTTTTGTTGTATTTTGCAGTCAAAGAGTTTGTAGATTTTTGACAGTCTCAGGGTGTGAGTACTTGGTTTATTGATGGAGCCCCAAATGGAGAAAGCTAGGTTACCGTTGCTTTGTTTCGTATGAATTGAGTTTGTATACTTAATTTATCTGTTGAGATACAAGTATACACATTTTTGAGAAAGATTTTCCACATTTCATTTTTGTTTTGAAAATCAATGTTGTTCTACTGGATTGTAGTAATATTTTTCATATTTAGTCAGTTAGTGTTAAGTTCTATTACAATGTCGACATTGAAAGAACTTGCAGAATATGGACAGAGTCTGAACTTGACTGGTGCGGACTTGCAGCAGTTTATACAGCAACAACAGGCACATCAGCGTGAGCTACGAGCGGCGGAAAGGGAGAAAGAGAAGCAGGACAGGGAGTATCATCTCAGTAGAGAAGCACTTGAAATTGAGAAACTCAAACTACAGGAAAAGAAAGGTATGGAAGAGATTGAGAGTAAATTCATGCAAACTATTCAAACCTTAGAGCAAAAGTTAGCTGTAAAGGAGTCAGAAACGAAATCAGAAAATCCTAGTAATGCAAAGTTTCCAAAAATGCCTGTATTCGATGAAGTTAAGGATGATATTGATTCTTATTTGAGACGTTTTGAAAGGTACGCTGCAGCACAGAAATGGAAGTTTGACAGTTGGGCTGTTAACTTGAGCGCACTACTCAGAGGTCGTGCACTGGATGTATATGCACTGTTGCCGCAGGAGAAAGCGTTGGACTATGATGCTTTGAAGACGGCGTTACTAAAAAGGTTTGAAAAGACGGAGGATGGATTTCGTCAAAAGTTCCGTAAGAGCAGACCTGAGGTAGGGGAAACTTTTTCACAGTTTGTTGTTCGTCTAGGTAGTTATCTCGATAGGTGGATCGAACTTGGTCGAGTTAACAAGACTTTTGATGGCCTCTACGATATGATACTCAGGGATCAGTTTCTGTTCATGTGTAACAAAGAATTGACATTGTTTTTGAAAGAACGCATACCGAAAAACATCAGAGAAATGTGTGATTTAGCAGATCAGTTTAGAGAGGCAAGGCATGTTAACATTCAGACATTAGTTCATTTTAGCAAGAAAGAGAACTCTCCAGGAAAAAGTCAGGCATCGAGAGAACAGGAACAGCGAGATCAGAAGCCAGGATTGAAGTTTCAACCCATGAAAACTCCAATGAAGAAAGAAGTTCGTTGCTTCAAGTGTGACAGACTGGGCCACATAGCATCTCAGTGCCACCAGACTCAGAAGAATCGGAACTCAGTGAATGTTGTCGTCGATCGTACTGAAAAGGAATCTACGGCAAAGAACTCAGAATTACAAGGCAAGTGTGGAACTTTTACTTCCTTTACAAACACATCAACATTTTCGATGGCGTCAAATTCAATGGACCTTGTAAACACTTCATCGTGTAACGTTAGTGCATCTCTTGAAGATATGCCTACCTGTAAGGGCAAGTTAAATGAACATTTTGTGACAGTGCTTAGAGACACTGGTTGTAACGGTGTTGTAGTTCGTAGGGATTTGATAGATGATGTTCAGCTTACGGGAAATCATCGAATTTGTGTTCTGGCGGATGGATCTAGGATTCAGGCACCTGTTGCGCGAGTGAAAATAGACACTCCTTACTTTGTGGGTGAAATAGACGCTTGGTGTTTAGAAAATCCATTGTATTCCTTGATCATAGGGAACATCCCCAACGCAAGAGATCCAAAGGATCCGGATAGAAACTGGACACCTTATCAAGCGCATGCAGTAGTGACAAGGCAACAAGCTCAAAAGGAAGGTAAGAAGACTAAATCTCTTCATGTTCCAGATATTATTGACGCTGAGATATGTCCTGACGACATCAAGGCAGCACAGGAGAAAGACGAGACGTTAGCCAAGATACGCTCTTTGGTAGGACAAGACGACGACTCCAAGGTATCTTACATTAGTAAAAAAGGTATCATTTATCGTGTCTTCCAGTCAGATAAACATCAGAATGGTAAACGTTTTACACAGCTAGTTGTTCCAAAGAAATATAGGACTAAAGTTCTTTCGCTTGCTCATGAATCTATTATGACAGGTCACCTAGGTACTTCCAGGACAGCCAGCAAAGTCCTTGCAGAATTTTATTGGCCGGGAGTTCAAGCGGACGTACGTCGATTCTGCAGATCATGCGACATCTGTCAGCGGACCACTCCGAAAGGCAGGACTACAAAGGTACCACTCGGAGATATGCCTATTATTGAGGTACCGTTCAGACGTGTAGCTGTCGATTTGGTAGGACCTATCCAGCCAGCAACCAGTAAGGGTAATCGTTACATTTTGACTATTGTTGACTTTGCTACCCGTTACCCAGAGGCAATTGCTTTAAAAGGAATTGACACTGAACGAGTCGCTGAGGCTCTGGTAGATGTATTTTGTAGAGTAGGAGTACCGAAGGAAATGCTCACGGATATGGGGTCACAATTTACATCCGAGCTGATGACAGAGGTTAGTCGTTTACTTTCTATACGACAGTTAACAACGACACCGTACCACCCCATGTGCAATGGACTGGTCGAGCGGTTCAACGGTACATTGAAGCAGATACTCCGACGGTTATGTGCGGAACGTCCTACTGATTGGGATAAGTATCTATCAGCCTCATTGTTTGCTTACCGTGATGCACCACAGGAGAGTCTAGGATTCTCACCGTTTGAACTGGTTTACGGACACGAAGTTAGAGGACCTATGAAGATTTTGAGGGAGTTGTGGACTAAAGAAGTAGCAGATTCAGAGGTTAGAACTACATACCAGTATGTTGTTGATTTGAAGGAACGACTAGAAGCTACGTGCAGATTAGCGAGAGAGAATCTACAAAAGTCGTCAGAGAAATACCGGAAGTATTATAACAAGGGAGCACGGAACAGACAAATGTCAAAAGGTGAGAAAGTTCTTATTCTTTTACCAACTGCCAGTAACAAATTACAAATGCAATGGAAAGGTCCATATGAAATTATAGAGAGACTAGGAAAAGTTGATTACAGAATTAACGTGAATGGAAAAATCAAAACATTTCATGCAAATATGTTGAAGTTGTACATTGATAGAGCAAACGAGAGTAATGATGAGACAGGTGTTCTAGGTGTTGTAGGCGCCGCAGTACTCGATCTAGATGATGATGGAGAGAGCGACGATGAGCTGTTGTGTGATTCTCTAGGAGAAACGAAAAATGAGGGACCGGCAGATGTGAAAGTAAGTGATGAACTAACTGAGAATGAAAAAGCAGAAGTCAAGACATTACTAGAGAATTTTTCAGATGTTTTATCAGATGTACCTGGTTTGACGAATCTCGGAGTTCATCATATCAAGTTGACTAGTGACCAGCCTATTCGCACCAAACCTTATCCTCTGCCGTTTACTTCAAAAGACGTTGTTTGTGACGAGGTAAGAAAGATGGTGGAAGCCGAAGTGATCGAGCCTTCGACGAGTCCATACAGTTCCCCGATAGTCATCGTGAAAAAGAAGGACGGTTCGAACAGGTTTTGTATCGATTTTCGTGCAATTAATAAAGTATCTGTTTTCGATGCAGAAACCATTCCAAGTGCTGATGATATTTATGTACAATTATCTGGCTGTAAATATGTGTCCAAATTTGATCTATCTAAGGGATACTGGCAGTTACCTTTGGATGATGCAGCGAAGGAGATCACCGCTTTCCAAACGCCACTTGGTTTGTTTCAATTCAGGGTGATGCCCTTTGGCTTGATAAACGCTTCTGCAAGTTTCAGTCGCCTGATGCGTAAGCTCTTAGACGGAATGCAGTGTGTAGACAACTTTATAGACGATGTGATTGTGTACACTCGAACATTTCAGGAACATGTTAATGTAATTCGGGATCTTTTGCAAAGACTTCGTGCTGCGAATTTGACTGTGAAACCAAGTAAGTGTTTTATTGGTTACCGGAGTCTTGAGTGTCTCGGACATATTGCAGGAAATGAAGAACTTAGACCTCTTCCTGACAAAGTTTCCGCCATTCACAACTTTACCCAACCTTCAACGAAGGAGCAAGTGCGATCATTTTTAGGTCTGGTAGGATTCTATCGTAAATTCATTCCGAATTTTTCAGCTATTGCTTCGCCTTTATCAGATCTTACCAAGAAAGGCCAGCCGAACAAAGTGATTTGGAAAGAGCCGCAGGAAAATGCGTTCATCACTCTCAAGACAGCTTTAACGGTAACACCAGTTCTCAAACTACCTGATTTAAATGAAAGCTTTGTTTTACAGACTGATGCGTCAGATCGTGGTGTTGGGGCAGTTTTGATGCAGTACGAAGATGGTGTGAAGAAACCTGTCGCATACGCTAGCAAGAAACTTTCCAAATGTCAGGTAAATTACTCTACAATCGAGAAAGAGTGCTATGCGATAATCTGGGCAGTTCAAAAGTTCCGCAGGTATTTGTATGGTAAGGAATTCCTACTAGAGACAGATCATCAACCACTTGTATATCTTACCAAAGCCAAGGTGTCTAATGCACGTCTGATGCGCTGGGCATTACTTCTGCAACCCTACAGGTTTCGCATTATTTCCATCAAGGGTTCTGAAAATGTAGGAGCTGATTGCCTAAGCAGAATTTAGATATGTATATAATTATGTATAGTTGATTTTATGCTTTTATTGATTGTGTTTTTTCAAAAGTTCGTTGAACTTTCTTATGTTGGGGAGATATTGTCACAATCAATATTTAATTTTAATTGCATTTACATTATGTTTATGGTTTTTATTTTATTTACCCTTTACTGGACCTCTATACTTTTGTTACCTTATTGAACCTCAGTTAAGTTTTGCAGGTATTGGTCAGTTACGACCTATTGTATTTTGGGGTATTTAAATCGCTGCATAGCTGACCAGGTAACCAGGGTCCACGTTTTCATAGCTTTTAAATGGTTGACATACAGTCCAAGATGAGTGGCTAAATTTTTTCTTTCAACGGTAACCATTTCTCCAAAGGGGTAAGTTTGTTTTTTATTTCATATGTAAGTTTTTGAGTAATACATTTAAAACGTAGAACTATTTAAGAACTTGAGTTAATTAATGTTTTTGTTACTATTTACGTATACAGGTTTTGCTGGGTAGAGTTACTCATGCGTTTATTGTTCTATTTTTGTGCAATGTACTGAGTTATATACGCACGTAGGCTATTTTGTTTTGCCGCTTATAAAGTCGGTGTTGTGGGTTTAATAGTTAAAACCACTGTTGTTAAGATGTTGTGTATTCTTAACGTTTTTCTTATTATAATAGTGTTCGGTTAAAATTACCGGGACTGATTGTATGGTGTGCCATTAGTGCAATTGTAGTCAATGGTGACTTGAGTTTTTCTTTTGTATACGTAGCTTGTGACTTAAAAATGTTATTTAATTCAAAGGTTCCTGATGTAATCCAATAATCTAGCCGTGTGTGTGTGTTGGTGACCACATTAATCAGACCGGGATACCCACTGGGAGCCAGTTGGCGGGAGTCCGTCGTGAAACGGGGCGTGTCTGTGTAGACGTGGTTCGGAGCCAACGATATTGAGGATTATAAGAGACTTTAAGTTCTATTTATTGTAAATAAGAGCTGTGTAAATATATTGTGAATATTAGTTTTTATTGATTTTATTTATAGATAAAAAATTGTAAATAGAAAAAAAAAATCTTGTTATATCTGACTGGACAGAGCACGACGGCTGTCGTGACACAATGTATATTTGACATTTAGAGATGCAATAAAATTGTCATTCAAATATATAGAATGCCTTTATAAAAATTATCATATATGTGTAAAGTATTTGTTATTGTCACACCTCTGATGTTTCAGGGGCCGTGTTTGCTCTGCTCCTATTTTATAATGTTTTATGGACTTTGAAATTGATTACTGCTCGTTATCTCCATATCCTTCTTGTAATGTATGAAAAATGGAAATGTCAAAGTAGTGGTAATACCAGTTTCCTTTTAATTATATTTTAATAGTATACTTTCGTGTAAATTAGTTGAATGAAGGATATGGAGATAATTAACAGTATTCAATATCAAAGTCCAAAAAGAATAAACAATAAGAACAGAGCAAACACGAACAATCGAAACATCAGAGGTGGGATCAGGTGCCATGAAGGAGTGAGCATCCCCCGCCGACTGGTCACACCCGCCGTGTGTTCCTTATCATGATCAGGAAATAACGGGAAAAAATCTATCGTCAATTCAGTGTATAAAAAATGGACTAACGATTGGTATGAAAAACACCAGTCAGCATTTGACTTAATGATAAATTGTATTTGCTGACAAGGTCATAGTATCGACCATAGAACTTACGAAATGATGACTTTTAACGAGACTGCTGATATTCTTGATTCATCAACTTGCTTGTCAATAATTTACCTCGTTTTAGAAATTGTTCATAAGTAAAGCATGCCCTTGCGTATTGAATCAACTGAGATATATATACTCCGTATGCAGGTGATGAAGATATATTGCTGCATAAGTAAGGAAAGTTGACGATAAAAAAGTTAAAGTCATCACGTTTATCATATAGCTTGATTGTTAGATTATCATTGGTGTCTTTTTCAAGTAAAATATCCAAGTATGAAACAGATGTAACACAGTCTGTGGTATCTTTTATCTCAAGCTCACCAGGATATATCGTATCGACGTTGGAATGGAAATTACCATTATTAATTGACAATACGTCGTCGATATATCTAAATGTCGAGTTGAAGAACCCTGCAAGATTTTTCTTTTTTCCACGCATAAGATTTTGCGTAATCTCTGCTTCATATGAATATAAAAATCAGTCTGTTAATAACGGAGCGCAATTTGTACCCATGGGATTTCCAATAGATTGTTGGAATACCTTGTCTCCAAAAACCAGATAGATATTGTCAATCAGAAACTCAAGCATCTTCTTGATGTCAACGTCAGAGTTCTTATGTTTGCAATCAGGATGTGTTTCAATAAAATAATTTTCCAAATTACCAATGAGAAGATAAGTAAATTTATGAGTTCCAATTTATCGAAAAAGCAGCATTCAATGATATCAAAAAGCCTGGATTTAAATTTGTCTTGGGAAATTGTTGTGTATAAAGAACATATATGTTAGTTTTAGTTTATGGACCCATTATTCTGTTGTCCATAATGGGAAATTTTAAGCAACGTTTAAAAATGGAAATGGACATGTATACAGTCTCTAAAATATTCTACTTTCCCACTTGAACGGTGAACGAACGGTGAACGCACGCAGATCAATTGGTGAGTAAGTGATGTGTGAACGCTGAATGCAACTTGGTTAACGATGTGTGAACGGAGAACGGTGTACTAAGGTATAACGCAAACGCGAGCGCAAAGTAAACGGTGAACGAACGGTGAACGCAAGACGAAAAATTTATTCGGAATACCTCCGATCTTTTCCTTGCATTGAAAATATTCTAATGTTTTCTAATGTTTGGTGCTAAAATATAAATAAACAATATATAGATAAATGAATAAATAATTAAAACAATTTTTTTCTGCACATATGTATGATGATTTAAATCAATATTTTGATAACAGGATTAGTTTTGCCGTAAAACATGTGTAATTGTTACTGAAGACGTGTAGTATAAAAGATATAATTAATCTACTTATACAGTAAATATGCCTGCGGACTTCAGAAGAGAAGACTTCTACTTATAGCGTGAATTAATGTGATACATCGGCAGTGAAGGCCTAGAGTGCACTATAATAGTTTATGGGAGGACACAAATATTCTACCTGCATATATTGTCAATTAATAATGGTTTTCTGATGGAGAATTAAAAGGACACTATTTTATATCACCAGCATATAATAATGTTTCACCCAATTTAGAGCTTATTATGGGTGTGAAAAAGAGTCTGAGTCAGTTTTTGTTTTAATCTGAAAGAGGATTTTGTTTCTTAAAACTGAAAGATATATGAATGACTCTAGATCATATGTTGATTTTACAATAAGACTGTGACAAGGGATTGATTGATTGATTGTATGTTGTTTAACGTCCCTCTCGAGAATTTTTCACTCATATGGAGACGCCATCACTTGCCGATGGAGGGCTACAAATTTTGTCTATGCTCGGTACTCAGGGCCTTTGAGCAGTGAGGGATCTTTTTCGTGCCAGCACCTACTGCGACACGGGGCGTCGGTTTATACGGTCTCATCCGAAGGATCGGTCTCCACGTCCCACAGTGGGATTCGAACCCGCGACGTAAGGATTGACTCCTTACTTCGCGACTCTAGAGCAGACGCTCTAACCACTGCGCCACGCGGGCGACCTGTGACAAGGGATGTGTCTGCTGTAGAGTGCAGGGACAGGTTTCAGATTCGTATCCACTAATGATAAAGGAGGTGTAAGTGTTTGAAGTGTATGTTGGTTAATACATTGTTTATTTCAAGTAGAGTATATCTTATGAATGAAATTCATAATCTTCATAATCATCTTCTAATAAGTAGCGTTGTCTTTTACTTGAAGTGTTTGTTGGCTAACGTTGTATTTCCTACACTCCGAGTACTTGTTGGATAATCTTGTTAATCTTGTCTGTTCTAGATTTAATATATAGGCATATTATTTCCTATTAAACTCGGTTCCTAAAGAAGCTGACTCCCAAGTATTCAAAGAGTCGCCTCCATCTGTTTATTCTTATATTTTGGCATGTTTTTATGAATTCATTTAAATAATTATTCCCATGAAAAAAAACATTATGCTAAAACAGCAATCCAAGGGATGACTGATGCTTATTTAGAATATAAAATGAAACCCATACGTGTTCATACATTTTCACTAATCACTAATCAATACATCCCAAGAGGGAGAAATTTAACATCAATTCTCAGTAAGGACCAAAATCTTATTGTAGGGCTGTGGCACACACCATGGGCGATTTCAATGAAACTTTTGCAGGTGATTAATGCCCTACAGTATGACACAATCATTTACGAATTAGCTATAAAATGAGACCCATGTTACGTTCTCAACTTTTCTGCGTTTAGGAAGCATGGAATTATTTAGCATTGTGATGATAATCGTGTCATTTTCGCCATGGCAAAATTTTTCGAGGCCGTTGCTATGGAAACCAAGGAAGCACTGTCCAAAATTTACCCACCTTTAGTCTTTATATAAGACCATTTTTAATATTATATTGATAAAATAAAATTCTATGATAGTGCGTGGCCAAGCATTTTTGGTTTTTGATGTTTAGAGTTGGAATCAGGGGTCATACAGGAGTAGCTTCCCAAACTCACCATATTCTCCTTAATTGCCACTTTTCATGCACTGGAAAAAAACAGACCAACAGAGAACATGTTCTACAATGTACAGTGTGTGAAAAGTCGTCTATTTCATAATAAATTGGAAACAAGTCAGTCAGAATTTGACTTAATGACAAATTGTATTTGTATATATTTTGTCATCTCTGTATTTCTTTTTGAAACAAAAACTAAAGAAAGAATGAATTGTTAGTGTAATACCCATGATGTGCTACCCCTCCCCCTTTCTTCAGCTTCAATAAAAAACAGAGAACATATAAAATCTGACCTATTACATTCATACAGAATGTCTGTGATAAACATTCTTATGTCATATACCTAGTAGTGTATCAGCCCTAAAACAGGCGTTTTGGACCAGGTGAGACGGCGCCTGGGAGGTAGGGCTGTTTCGCCCTCAGGGGTCAGATATCTCTGTCTCGACCCTCGCCCTTGGGGCTCATATATATCTGTCTCGGTCTTCGCCCTCGGGGATCAGATATCTCTGTCTCGGCCCTCGCCCTCGGGGCTCAGATATCTCTGTCTCGACCCGTCGTTAAGGGACTGTCTCGCCATCAAATTTCAAAGCATTATTTCTGTTTAATTTGTGTGGATTAAGGGTCAAATTCATTTTTAAGTAATGAAGAGAAACATTATATATCGAAAAATTTAACAAGGATCTTTAAAAATAATTTTTACTAGAATTTTAAGAAAATTGTTTTTTAAAAGTGCGCCAAATAATAGCACTTGACGTTTAAAGGGGTAACTTTTGTTTACTTCTAGGACAGCAACAAAATCATGTTTTGAAAAAATGGAGGTTTATTTGCTTTGACAGTAAGACAATACCGGGTTTTCATTTCTAAAGTGCCATTTTAAATTTAATATATAACGTAATCAAGAGAAACAGGTACTATAAATTCAGATTTACAAACTGTAACAATTCATTAAAGAAGTGGTCACCCCGGTTCGATCCAGAGTGAAGGTAGAATATTTTTAACTTTGAGACCTTTTATATATCTTTATTATTTGATGTGCTTCGAAATGAAATGTTTCAAAACACCAGTACTATTCTTTTTTATGACCAGACTAGGCAAATTTTTCTCTTTATGATTATTCATCGTCAAGCAACATCTTCAGGAACATCAATATATAATAATATAACTCTAACTTTTTTTTATTAAAGATATCTTAATATTTGTTCTTTTCTTTGGTTTTGAATATATTTTAGATAAACAGCACAACACTGTTTTGATCTCGGCCCTAGTATTAGTCCTCGGATGGCCGATACAAACCGCTCGGGCTGATACCAGGGCCGAGATCAAAACAGCAGTGTGATATTTTATATTTCTGTTTCTTTTTCTTATACATAAAGGGAAACGTCTTGTGAATTGTTAGGTACAATCTGGTGATTTCTTTCACCAAAATTGGGGAAAATAATACATATAAATGTCTCAATGTACAAGTTATCCTACAAGGGGTAATCAAAAAGTTCGCAGATTAATTCTCTGTCTAGCTAACCACAATTCTGACAAGAATGAATTTTGGGACAAATATAGTCCGAATCATGTGCTTTATGCAGTATGCGATTTGCTGCAATTTACGTCATTATTATGTTGTATCATGTTGTAAAAATGACGTCAATAAAGAGACAACTGTGGCGAAAATGGAAATATACGATGATTTGCATAAAGTTGATGGGAATAGTGGACATGCAAAAAGTACAGTAAGTACACTGTAAGTGGATGAAACGTTTTATTGAGGGAAGGGAGACGGTGAGAGGTGATGATAGGTCTGGGTGCCCGCTGAGCGTCAGTACCGAGATAAACGTGTCTGAAGTTGAACAATATGTGATGAAAGATCGAAGAGTTACGATTAGGGAAATAGCTGATGAACTAAGCATGTCTTATGTATACAGTTCAAGGGATTTTAACGAGTAAGCTTAAAATGCGGCGAGTTTGTGCTAGGTGGGTCCCTCACCTCCTTCTGTCTGAGCAAATGAGGGTGAGAGTGAATGCGTTCCGGTCTTACATTAGTAGATATGAAAAAGAAGTAAATTATTTCATAAATAGAATCGTTACACGTGATGAAACTTGGGTACGTTTCTATAAATCAGAAAGTAAACAACAAAGTTCAATTTGGACGCATGCTTCCTCGCCATCACCATTAAAAGCACGCGTAACCAAGTCAGCAGTGAAGGTTATGCTCATTGTTTTCTGTGACATCAACGGTATAATTCTAAATCACATGGTACCACCCAAAACTTCACTTACTGGGGACTACTATGCACGGGTTATCAAATCAGATTTGATTAGAGCAATAAAGAGAAAGCGCCCAGATCTGATAAGATCTGGATTGATTCTGCTCCAGGATAAAGCACCTAGCCATAAAAGTCGGGTTGTGATGGACACCTTGGAAACACTGGGTAAAGAAAATCTTACCCTACCCCCTTACAGCCCAGATTTGGCAATTTGTGATTTCTGGCTATTAACAGTTTTGAAAGATAAACTACGGGGAGAAAAATATGAGTCCCGCGAAGATCTTGGTACTGCTGTGAACAAGGTGGTTAGAGTCATCTCACGTGATGGCATGGATCACGTGTATTGTGCATTAGCAGACCGATGGGAAAAGTACATAAAAGCTAGAGGGGCCTGCTTTGAAAAAAAATAAACTCAAAATCCCACTTTGAAAAATATTTAAACAGTTATTCAATTTGTTCGCGAACTTTTTGATCACCCTTGTATATCTGATTTTAAAGATAAAAGTAAATTCCACGAAATAGATTGATTTATTGATTGTATATTGTTTAACGTCTCTCTCGAGAATTGTTCACTCATATGGAGACGTCACCGTATGCCGGTGAAGGGCTTCAAATTTTGTCCTTTACTCAGGGCTATTGAACAGTGAGGGATCTTTATCGTGCCAACGCCTGTCGCTGAGTCGGAGCCTAATTCAGACTGCGCTAAGCACATATGGAGGCTGAACCTAATTCAGACGGCGCTACAAATAAATGGAGGCGGAACCTAATTCAGACGGCGCTACACATAAATGGAGGCGGAACCTAATTCAGACGGCGCTACACATAAATGGAATTAAGGCCTAATTCAGACGGCGCTACACATAAATGGAGGCGGAGACTAATTCAGACGGCGCTACACATAAATGGAATTACGAGGGGTGATCAAAAAGTTCGCAAACTAATTCTCTATCTACCTAACTACAGTTCTGACAAGAATGAAATTTGTCACAAATATAGCCGTAAACATGTGCTTTATGCAGTATGAGTCATGTTGAAATGTGCATCATATTTATGACGTCATGATGTTAAAATGACGTCAATATACAGGTGACTGTGACGAAAATGGATGAGTCAATCGTACTTGAACGAAGAACTATAATAAAATTTTATGTAAAACTAGGTAAATCCTTCATGGAAATATACAATGATTTACATAAAGTTTATGAGGAATGTGGGCTTTCAAAAGGTACAATAAGTAAGTGGATGAAACATTTTCTTGAGGGAAGGGAGACGGTGAAAGACGATAGATAGATGATAAATCTGGGTGCCCGATGAACGTAAGTACCGAGATAAACGTGTCTGAGGTTGAACAATATGTAATGAAAGATCGAATAGTTACGATTAGGGAAATAGCTAAAGATCTTAACATGTCTTATGGAACAGTTCAAGAGATTTTAACGAGTAAGCTTAACATGCGGCGAGTTTGTGCGAGATGGGTCCCTCGCCTCCTTCTGCCAGAGCAAATGAGGGTGAGAGTGAATGCGTGTCGGTCCTACGTTAGTAGATATGAAAAAGAACAAAATTATTTCATGAATAGAATCATCACATGCGATGAAACTTGGGTACATTTCTGTGAGCCAGAAAGTAAACAACAACGTTTAATTTGGAAGCATCCTTCCTCGCCATCACCAATAAAGCACGCGTAACCAAGTCAGCAGGGAAGGTTATGCTCATAGTTTTCTGTGACATCGACGGTATAATTCTAAATCACATGGTACCACCCAAAACTTCACTTACTGGGGACTACTATGCACGGGTTATCAAATCAGATTTGATGAGAGCAGTAAAGAGAAAGCGCCCAGATCTGATAAGATCTGGATTCATTCTGCACCATGATAACGCACCTAGCCATAAAGGTTGGGTTGTGATGGACACCATGGAAACACTGGGTAAAGAAAACCTAACCCCCCTTACAGCCCAGATTTGGCAATTTGTGATTTTTGGCTATTTTCAGTTTCGAAAGATAAACTACGGGGAGAAAAATATGAGTCCCGAGAAGATCTTGGTACTGCTGTGAACAAGGTGCTAAGGGTCATGTCACGTGACGGCTTGGATCACGTGTTTCGTGCATGGGCAGAATGGGAAAAGTGCATAAAAGCTAAAAGGGCCTATTTTGAAAAAGAATGAACTCAAAATCTCACTTTGAAAAATATTTTAAAAGTTATTCATTTAGTTTGCAAACTTTTTGATCACCACTCGTAAGGCCTAATTGAGACGGCGCTACACACAAATGGAGTCGGAGCCTAATGCAGATGGGCTATGTTCAGTATTATATAATCGCAGTTAAATGAAAACTAAATACCGATTTTCCCTTTCATAGCATAACTGCAATGAGCTTTTTTTTATTTTTATAATTAATAATATTGAACTTTTTTTTTATAGAAATTTACTAAAGAACAATTTCCACAGAATAGAAATATTTCGGTGATCTGTTTTTTAACAATTTTAGGTAATATCAAATAGTTTGCTAATAATATATAGTACCACCAATAATTTGTTTTCTATACAAATTCACGATAAAATCTTTCATCACGCACTTTTTCTTCATTCTTTCTCCGATTGCAATAAAATCAGTGGAATATTACAAGATTGTGTACAGTGTTAACGGATATATTTGGGTACTTGGTTGTTGGTAAAACATTAATTTATATATTTTTGGCGTCTTCTCTAAAATGATATATAGTTTAACCCCCTTCCCCGCAGTCACGCATTTTAACGCATATACCATTTCCTATTTCTAACGCAAAATCACGCATGTACCGTTTCCCCGCAATCACGCATTTTCACGCACTTTAAAAAGTTTATTTATTCTTAAATTTAATGCCAATTTTCTTCTATTTTATGCTTGCAAAAATTTCATTAAATAAGAAAAGTTATATTTGTATTAAAATATTACGTCATGATATCATTTACGCTAAACTTTAAAGAAACGTGTACCACACTATAAGGTGCCTGCGGGGAAATGGTAAATTTCTATTTGTATGACGTGAACATTAAGCGTATGTTGCATAACAGTTCAGTAAGTTGTAAAGAGTTAATATATGTTTTGAAATTACTTTTCATCTAATTTCAAATTGAATTCCATGAAAGTATTTCATTTTCTACATAATTCTATTAGAGTCGTAAAGTCCGGAAAAAATAAAGTTCAAATTAAATAATTATGACATTATAATAGATCCAGTACTAACAGTTTAGTTTATAGTCAAAAACTAGATTTTAATCTTAAGCATAAGAATCATTAATATGTTAAAGAAACGTTTCTTCTATTATGAAAGACAAGTGTAACAATATTCTGTACAAACGTACAGTAAATACATGGCATATACATATCACGATTATGATATGAAAACTTTTTAAGTCTATGCAATATCATGGTTCCGTTAAGTTTTAATTCAATTATATATTATACTGTTTGATCTGCTCCTATTTTGTATTTTTTAATGGACTTTGATATTGAATACTATTTCTTATCTCCATGTCCTTACTTACTTTAAAATGAACCGAATTAATTCAATAATAATAAATAATCAAATATCCCTGGCAAGTTATTATGATTGCAACATATCGCTCGTGCTTGATAATTTACATTCAAAAGTTCCGGAAATTTCAAATGTCTCTTTGGTATATAAAGTTGATTAAAAATAGATTTCTAAAATTCGTTTAGTAGATAAAGTAACATTTCAAGCAGTTTGATTATAATTCCGCTGAAATTTGGGTAAACATTCAGCGTGCTGTTAAGTCGTGTGGTTCGTCTTGAGTGCAGAACGAAGCCAGAAATAAGCGAACTTTTGCACTTGTACGATAGTTGGGAAAGGACGTTACGTGTAGGTTGCACTACCGCATACATCACATGTACATAGGGTCAAAATCAGTTCACATGTACTCACGTTACATTAGGAATTAGGGATATACTCTGATTGTACAAAATGACGTCAGAAGAAGCCATGATTCTTATTTTGGAAAAACAATCGACTTATTTTACCTGTTACAGTTTAAATGATTCGAACATTGCCAAGTCGTCTTATTTTCTCTAATATTCCATATAATTGGATTAATTGAATGCTCAATAAAGATTGAATAGAAAAACATCCACAACTTAAAAAAAATATTTATTGTCGAAAAGAATGTAAGATTTCAAGTAATATTTTATTTGATTTCATAATAATTACGCACGTAAAAAATGTGTACTTAAAATGTTCAAAACTGAAGTCAGGTGTAACTACCCAAGACAAAAGTCCCGCTGATAAAAAAGGATCAATGTGCTGCCAGAATATTTTAAATGGTCAGTAAGTTTAAAATAAGTCATATTGAATGATATCAAAAATCATGAATGTATTTTCTCTTTTTTAAATTTAATGCCCTTCTATCACTCTGTACAGCATAAAAACAGGAAAAAGCTATGTAACTGACCTTTGTGAACTCTGCTGTACTACAACAAAGAGTTTCGTACATTAGTTGAGGATGTTTTTCATCCTGTACATGTATTGGTTAGAGATATACTACACAGACACAGAATTGGGATTTTGCTTTATTTACATCAATTGTTCTGTCGTCAACGGTTGATCTTAATTCATGTATCTTTTGTTACTAAAATGTTTAATGATTAAAAAAACAAATTTAATCTTCATCTGTTAACCTAATAAATAACATTTCTCTTTCTTTTTTTTAAATGTTATAACACTTCCACCTGTTCATGTACGATATTTTTCATTTTTTTTGGGTACACAATTAAATCCAATCTAAACTCAATATTTACTTTTATAGAATGTAAAAGTTGTTTTGAAAAAAAAAACAACAGAAAAAGGGGGGAGTTCAGCAAGAGAAAATAAATTTTCTATTATTAATGATACAAAAAGATCAAAGACATGTATATATAGCTCTATTGCTTACAATGTATCGCAAATATTTTGCCTTTCATATTCTTCATATCTACAACTCTTCAACAACAAATATTTTTCAATAAAAATCTATCTGTGATCCTCTTTGAACAGATTCAGCGTTTATTTTGGGAACATTCTTATATTAACTAGCAAAATTAAATTGTATTACAATAAGTATGAATAAGTATTAAAAGGTTTTTAAATCTATAAACATTCATATTTTCATATGTACCAATATATAAATGGTGCCTGTTTTGGAGGGTAACATTTGAAATTGACACCCCAAGGAAAACCATTGTCAACCGACGCATCAGCGGAGGTTGACAATGGTTTTCCGAGGGGTGTCAATTTCAAATGTTACCCTCCAAAACAGGCACCATTTATTTTATTATACTGAATGTCTTATTGATTTAGGACGTCAGCAAAAAAAAAAAAAAACCGTCGATCGTCTTTACGTTCATGTATGGAAAGCTTTCACACTCACCGGTTCACTAATCTCCTTATTGTTTGTTTTATACTCGAATTAGAGTCATTTATCATATAAAGTTTCGTTATTGCTGGCTCGCAAGCATGTTTCCTACACTCGCAAGCATGTATCGTCTGTCGTTTGTTGTTTTCAAGTAAGCTATATCGGACGCAAGCTTGTATTGACGTCAAGTTAATTCCGGTTCTTTCAAACGCGCAACTGACGTTTTGAGAATTCTACGGTGAACCGTACGCGCATAATTTCCACGCATGTGGCGTTACCGTTGTGTTACCCGCTGTCACGTGTGTTGCTAAGGCTCAGGGTAATCGAACGGATTGTTAACTGCGTCTAAACCAATCAGATTTTAGTATTTAACATGAAAGTATAATAAATAGTATTACTTGTCGATCAAAACTACAATGAATATTAAAGTTGCTTAAAATCCGTTCTTTAATGGTACACCAAAGTTCTTTTATATGAAAACAGTCAAACAATTAATGGTCAATTGTTACTATGTCACTTCTACAGAAATTAAATGCTAGAGGATCAATAAATTTTAGTCTAAAAAGATAATAGTAAGTTAGAATGATTCTGTGTAATATTTGAAACTGTAGCCATTGAAGTTTAGATTCTTGTATTATTTTAAACGGAAGTTCACATCTGTTCTCCCAGTCTGCTTCACAAAGGAAAACACTGTTTTTTCCCCATTTTTAATTGAGTTACCTGGCTCTTTTCTTTTTACTTAGAAATATATTATACATATTCTGACAATCTTTATCATGTTTATAGATAAACATAGATACACCAAGACGGAATTTCGAATATGTATATGTGGTCCAATAAACTTTAATTTTAGCACAATTTAAATTTTTCAGTTTATCTGACACTGCTTTTCTAAGCCAAATATATTCAACAAAATTCGTTTTCACTTTCAAGTTAATTAAAGAGTCGAGACTTACGAAACTACCCTCATTGTTAGAGAGGTCAGTAAGAAAAACAATACCTTTATTAAAATAGTTTTTCCAAATGAAGATTTATCATTAATTCTTTGGATTTTTTCATAAATGTCCACAGAGCACAAGCCTATCATTCTCTTGGTTTATCTTAGTTACGTTTACATACTAAAAAACCAATCAGAAAACGTAAGCTTTTTCGACCTAACATGAGTAGTTTTGGAACATAAATTCATTTCTGAAGTTTCCAATTATCTTTATTTCTGAACAGATTAATATCTTTCTGAATGGAATAAAGCTAGGAAATTGACGATATTTTTGGATATTAACTAATTGTATGCATTAGATGTATACACAGTGTATAAAAATTTACAATAATGTATGTCTTATGCAAGAAGTTCACAGAGTAAGCATCAACAATTGACCAACGTGCTGTTCTTGTGATTTTTTTTTTACCAAGAACGAATGTAATATTTGTTTTATTTTTTGGTATACAAATATTGATTTTATCATAATTATAAAATACATTTGCATACAATCTGAACGTATTGGGGAAATAAAAGCCCATGCAAAATGAATGCATAAGAAGGATATTAAGATAACAAACGGTATTCAATATCAAAATAAGAATTAATATATAATCGAGTCAGTATATAATAGTTTTATAATCCCTCATTTGAACAAACATAAATACACAGCAATACATTTTTTAATTGCTCAAGAAAAGAACAGGACGTTACAACTCTTGTTATCGAGGACTTCTCTG
The DNA here is from genome assembly GCF_032062105.1 of Saccostrea cuccullata. NCBI lineage: Eukaryota > Metazoa > Mollusca > Bivalvia > Ostreida > Ostreidae > Saccostrea > Saccostrea cuccullata. The sequence goes on along the minus strand of NW_026929462.1, from coordinate 39,609 downwards.
TTTGAAATCTGCAACATATTACAAGAAAGGTCTACTAACCATCCTTTGTTGTTAAATGTTATTTTAAAAGGTGGAGAGTTAACTCCGAATATTTGCAATATATAAATATCACTTATGTACTAGAGGCACAGTGTAAAATTGATATTGAGGTGTATAAATATCACTTACGTACTAGAGGCACAGCGTAATATTCAAAATAAAATATCAATTTAGCTAGAAATTATGTAAAATAGTGTTCATTTTACAGTATACTTTGTCGTTTCAAATTTAACTGTGGCAGAAGACTTAAGCGAAGGGCTAATATTCTCTGTCTACTTGCTTCCAAATTTGCTAAGGAACCACAAAATAAATTGAAAAAAACACACATCTCCAAGATATCAGTAGTTTGATATACAAAACAGTTCATTATTTATTATTCTAGTTATTTATTAACCCCCAATATGTTGATAAATTCCAAGATAAAAGCAACTAACCCTTAAAACATAGTGTAAAACACAAAATAGGATATTTTCAAAATATCAGTAGATCTATGTGCATACAGTAAGACAACACCTCTTCCAAAAACATTCTTACTTATAAAAAAAAGTACAAATTATCTTTGAGATGGTGAAGTCAAAATACCAGCAATATCAAATTTTAAGTATTTAACCCTATTCTAAAAAAAATATATGTTGTTTAATAAGGTGCATTTTACACCTGTCCATTAAGGGGCAGGGGAAGTTCTGGTATGTCACACAACTACGTTATTTTTAGAAATTAGAGGCATGAAGACTGAAATATTTAAACACTCTTGATTTTAAAAAAAAGATAAGAGTCCTAAAATATATTTTGGTTATTTTTTCGACATAAAAAGACACATGATTAGCAAGGCTACATTTATAATCTTTGACTGGCAGTGCCAATTATTTTACAGCCACCTGGTTATCTGTAGAACCAGTAAAACATGAATTATTTGTCTCTATTTCATTTATGTCTTCAGCTAGGACCTGGAAGAGAACTGATTATTTAATCCTAGCAAAGGTCCGTAATTAGAGCAGATTAGCAGTTAAGCCTAAGAAAATGAATAACAGTATATAGGGTTTTGTTTGATATTTAAAATGTATCTATTTATTTAACTGATGACGACCATCTAACTGTGACTCTAATTCTATTCTAATTGTGGCTGAACTGTGGCACTGCTTTTTTTTCTGTGCTGCAAGAGAATTTAAATGTGGGCGGGGTCGCCACGTTAAACTGCCACTTAAGAACCCTGATTTTAGCTAGAGTAGATTTATTTTTTGAGCACTATACTTACAAATTTTGTATCCCCGATAGTTACTACGTAAACAACTTAGATTTATATGTGTTTTTTTGGAAATTATTAAATTGGTAATAGTGATCATAGTACTAAATGTATTAAGATCATCCCTTAATGAAAGAGCAAATGGTGCAAATAAAGCAACATCCGTATTACTTGTGAAGTATATCCGTATTTAGGTATATCTACAGCATAAACACATCCTTAGGGATGTTAGAAAGTGAATTCCTAAGTTTGACACAGGTCGTAGACATAGCATACCGGTTTGTAAGATGAATTGGACACTATGGGCGTTGGTTTTATGCGCTTTTTTATTTGATTCTATGATTGAAGCCTGTAGCCCTTGCACCTGTATACAGGCGAGGACATGCTCTGGACAGCTCGCAGATTGCATTCAACAACAATTAACAGAACTACCTTCTACTCTCCCAAGCGACACATGTTATTTGTAAGTACATTTTAATTAAGTATTCAATTTATTTTTAATTTGATGTAAATCATAAAAATATATATCCAGGCATCCATTTTTTTTTTCTTTGTATCATCTCTCCTAAATTCTTGTGTTAATCTGTATTTTTTTCTAAAAGAATAAACATGCATTTATTTTGAATGGATAAAAAAAAACTTGTTATTGACATTTACTCTTCAACGTTTTAGAGACCTTACCTCGAACGAGTTAACTACGACAGTGGACGCCACATTTTCTGGCTTAACGAGCCTGGAGCACTTGTAAGGGTTTTCTTAGTGTTTCAACCAAAGTTTTTAAGTAACTATTCATTATATATCCTGTGTTTTGATTCAGCAATGCCAAGACCGATATAGCAGCGTCTTATGGATTTTTTTGTTACATTAATGTTTTTCTTTGTATCATCTGCTTAATTCATGTGTTAATCTGTATTTTTTCTTAAAGAATTAACATGCATTTATTTTGCATGGATCAAAAAACTTGCTATTGACCTTTTTAACGTTTTAGAGTCCTTACCTCGAACAAGTTTACTACGATAGAGGACGCCGCATTTTCTGGCTTGACAAACCTGGTGTACTTGTAAGGGTTTTCTTTGTTTTTTAACCAATATGTTTTTGATTTACTATTCATCATAGTGTAATATCCTGTGTTTTGATTCAACAAAGAATGATATAGCAGCGTCTTATGGATTTTTTGTTACATTAATGTTTGTCCGAACCTGAATAAGGAACAGTATATTACATGTAACTCACTTGATTTATTTGAAAAATGTAACGAGTATATACATTGAACAATCCAAGGATTCAAAGGAAGAATTCATTTGATGTATGATACGTAGTTTATATGACCGAATAAATAAATTTAGGTTATCCATATAAATACTTAATATACATGTACATGCATCGTGAGACTCGTAAAAGTTATTAACAAATGCTTAGACTTGACACTCACTCTTCACAATATCTTTCAGGAGCCTAATGAAGAACAAAATAACCACAATCGAAGATAAGGCATTCAGTGGGTTGACAAATTTGAAGGAACTGTAAGTGTGTTATCAAAAATTATTTAAAGGATACCTGGTCCAATACTCCAAAATATAATATGCCGTCTATGGATTCTTTCAATGATTGACAGAATTAGAGAAACATTAAAATTCGCTATTTAAAATATCATGAGGATATCAATATCCAAACTATAATATATCTTTAATTCATTTATTAATGACGCTTCCATGGCACCTGATCATACCTTTGATGTTTCGGAGGTCCTTCGCAGGTAGGTTAAGGTTACAACCAAATATCCTACTTGCCTATATGATATGACGTCATAGTAAGCTATATGATGTGAAGTTTAGAGATAACAATTTCTTATAATCGATATCTAAGATTGATTTGAGGTCGTAAAAATTAATCAAAATATGCAGAGGCATAATACAAACAGAATTTTGTCGTTTCTGGGTCTCTGTAGTTATCACAGGGGTTAAATTCCAAACCCGTGACGTCATAACTGTTGATCATGCAGTAGCAGAGTGAAAGTGAAACGTAACGAGAATTCATGTAAACAAACACAAGAAATCGGAGTTTAAAAGTATTTAGAATGAATATCATGTGTGATTCATGTGGGAATAAAGCTTATGAATAAGGTATAGTAATATACATCAACAATTTCTTCGTAAAATTAAAGCAGGGAGGGTGTTTACTTGCCGATCAGCCTTTCCTCTGTCGTTCGTAACAAATAAGATGCAAAAGTTCAACACTGCGCCGCACACTTTGAAACTTCATTTCTGTTTCTATCTAAAGATCTTATCCTATTGTTTTTGGAAAGTGCTGCTAGAATCGTGTGGTTTACGGGAATTAATGCACTTTTTTTGATGTTATGAACAAAATGTAAAAATTTTGGGAAGGTTTCGTCAGAAAGTGTTGAATAATTATTTCTGTGATAGGACAGTGGGACTCTAGCAGCACTTTTCATGGTAGAGAGATGTTTTTCCATAATTATCATTACAAATTGAAATTAATTATTCCCGGGGTAGTGTTGAACTTTTCACTTTTTCATTAAGGCATATTTTCTAATTATAGACGTCACGTGGTGACGTCGTGGTGAAGTGCTTCATGTAGTATAAGTCCCATTGAAATCTATACAATGCATAGTTATAACAAAAGTTTTATGCTTGACTTTTCCGATTTATTAATGTTACATAATTATATAAAAAGTCTTAATTCGCCGAATTTTGGTCCATGTGCTGCCTTAACATACCCGCGTTGTTTGCTCGTTCCTATTTTGTAAAATGTTTTATGGTCTTTAAGATTGAATATTGTTCTTTATCTCCACATCTTTCTTTTAAGGCGTAAACTTCCCCACTATGGTTATACCGATTAAATTCCATGTATTGGCATTGCTAAGCTAAAAAAATTATACCCGTAATAATTGAAATTTATCTGATTTTTTTCCCTTACAAAATTAAACTTTCAAGGAAAATTTAGTTTACTTGAAGAAAAAAAAAACGTTTTTTTTGGCATTCACTCTTCATTTTTTTTTCTTCCAAAGATCTATACGAAAATAAAATTACTACAATGAATGACTATGTTTTTTTTTCGGAATTAGTGTGGTCTGGGGTGGTATTGTAGGTGTTTTTGAATTATATTGCATGTAAAGTTCAAAACAATTAAAGACGTATGGCTTTCTAAGGTGGCAAGTATGGCTGTCGACATGATGATTTGGTGATTCTGATGTTTTGGACTTTTGTGTTGTCGTTTTTTCCGTGTTCATGAGGTATACCATGGGAATATAAATAGAAAAATACACGTATGTTTGCTCATAACTGTTACGATAAGAACACGTGAAAATCCAGAATCATTTGCTAATAGACTTGAAACCCAAGGGCTACTGGTACATAGGTATTTGACAATTTAAAGAAATTGTTTTGTTAATTCGGGCATTTGATGGTTTTGTTTAATAGTTTCTCCTTTAATCGCAAAATGTGGTAGGGGCACTTGTCAATAACTTGTGTTTGTGGCGTGTTTTTCTCCCATTATTCTTACCAAATCCTATTGTCATATTTGTATTTTTCCGTAATGTATAAAAATATATCCTCATAGGGGATATATCAAAACATGGGTATCTGTAATTTTTATTTATATTTCAATAACTTGTTTGGCATTCTAATAATTCGTCATTATCGATAAACAGATTGTAGCTGTATTTGCAAAAAAAAAAAGAAAAAAAAACCCAGTGAGAAGTAGATTCATGGTTTGAGAAAATAAATATACTAAATAGTATATACAATGAACAACCTTCAGATTCAAAAGTAAATGTGGGATGTGCAATTCAGATTGACGAATATGTACATAATAATCTTTAATGTATCTGTGATTGCATTTTGAAGCTAATAAGCGTTATTAACGTGATCAATGATTTTCATTTTTATAATTTCTGTGAGGAACCAGGTAAAATTGTAAATACTTGTACTTGACATTCACCCCTTACAATATCTCTCAGGTAACTAAACAAAAACAGAATATCCACAATAGATGACGATGCAAAGAATAAACATATATTTATTTTGCATGGCTCAGAAAACTTGTTCTTATTATTTATTCTTAAATGTTTTAGAGCCCTTTCTGAGAACGAGTGTACTACGATAGAGGACACCACCTTTTCTGGGTTGACGAACCTGGTGCGCTTGTAAGGGTTTTCTTAGTGTTTCAACCAAAGTTTTTAAGTAACTATTCATTATAGAATAATATCCTGTGTTTTGATTCAGCAATGCCAAGAACGATATAGCAGCGTCTTATGGATTTTTTGTTACATTAATGTTTTTTCTTTGTATCATCTGCTTAATTCATGTGTTAATCTGTATTTTTTCTTAAAAAATAAACATATATTTATTTGCATGGCTCAGAAAACTTGTTCTTGATATTTATTCTTCAATGTTTTAGAGACCTTTCTGCGAACGAGTTTACTACGATAGAGGACACCACCTTTTCTGGGTTGACGAACCTGGTGCACTTGTAAGGGTTTTCTTAGTGTTTTAACCAAAATGTTTTTGAGTTACTATTCAGTGTAGTATAATATCCTGTGTTTTTATTCAACAATATCAAGAACGATAGCATTGTGAATTCAATTAGCTGGACTTGTTAAGCCAGTAAGAATTATCCACGTGATAATTTATTCTAACTTATCTTTTTTTACCTAGTAGAATGAAGGAACATTTTATTGCATTAAAACTACTTCTTGACATTTACTTTTCCCCTTTTTAAGACATCTGAACGAGAACAACGTAAGGAAAATAACAGACAACACATTTGCTGGTTTGATGAATTTGGAGTTCTTGTAAGTTCTATTTCTAAAAGTTCCTAACCATATATATCTGCACTTGACAACAATTCCAATCCGCAGCACAGTTAAGGTTACAAATGGAAATATCGGCGACTTTATAAAGATGAAAAATACATACTCGTACTGTATTATGATGGGCGATTCTTTTAAGGACTTCACTGATGTAAATAAAAATGTAAAATGGTTTAAATCTAAATGTTGGGGACATTCATTTTTTTATTTCGGCTTGTCACGTGATGTCGACGTCACATGATTTTAGCAATTATACTTGCAATTTAGAGGTCATCTATAAATTCCAGTTTTGCAAGGGCATGACCAAGTTAAAAATCTTAGTTTCATCTATAATCCTTTTCAACACTATATGTAGTTTGTGAAAAGTGCTGCGAACTTATATATATTTCCTTTTTAATTGCTAAAATTTAATTTGTTGGACGGCATGTTGAATATTTTGCTGGTCAACTACATGAAAAAAGGGCTATAATTTATTTATTTGCGAGATTTCATGAGGTTTACAGCAATTTTCAAATATCTTAATGTTATTAGAGTTTATGTGTAAAAACATGACAAGATACATTGAGGAAATGCCCTTGCAATACATTGATTTATTAGGGCCATTTTATAACTTTTTAAATGAATCTGCATACAAACACGCGACAGTATAACTTGCCTGAAGAATATACGGACAGTTTGTAAATAAAATACTGAAATAGACATCCAAGTTTACGGCTTTTTATTTAACTGCAAATATTATTTTATTTGAGAACAAAAGACAGTTTTCATTGTACAAAATGTGACTTGATCAGCCTATCACTGTGTACAAACTGCGTAATTTTTGCAAGATGACGTCACATTGAGAAGTGCATTGCAATCAATACATCGTTTATATACTGTTGTTTGGGATTTAACAAACTGCATGTAAAAGTAAGTTTTTATGTAGTATACAGCTATCCAGCTGTTTGAAATAGCAAGTAATTTCATTTTGTGCTATTTTGAAGACCTTATATTTTGTGTGAAGTCATAGTAAACATTTCTCGTATAAATAAGGCCCCGCCTTCTTACTGTAACCTTAACTGTGCGTGCTGTGCCGTCATTTTATCTCTTTATTTCCTGTGTTTTAAATGGACGGGAACACGTTAAAGAAAAAGTTTACACATCGATATTTTTTTTCATTCAGAACTTCTTTCTTGACCAAGTTTCTAGGTTATCGTATAAACAATGAAAGCAGTTTTAGCTAAATTATGAATACAAGAAACTTCAAATTAAATAAAATAAAACAAAACTGGCGACAAACTGGACTGAACAGCTGATAGGCGCCATGACAATGTTTATGCCACTGTCCGATCACACGTGTGCATTTTAAAAATCACCAATGTCATATTCTCGACTTTTATTATACGAAGCAAATCAGTTCAGTTTGTATTGATGTGACAGGGAAAAGAAACGTACCTCAAACTTTGCCTTACTAGCATCAAATTCATATTATTACTTTCTATATTCTTCCTCAATTTTTAAACAATCCAGTGAAAATCGAAGGCGTCGTGGGTCTGCAACTTTCGCTCTTGAGCGTGGTCGCTAATGTCAACATTGCTATGGTCAAGGAAAAACTATTCTGAAGTAAACTCGTAATTACGATACTTGTTGACTTAAACAGCAATTAAAGTTGAACTCTATCGAAATCCAATTCAATTACGTTTCTGTGTGGTATTAAGTATTCCTACGCCGTACAGAAATAGTTAACGGATTGTATGAAGGCCTCTGAGAGAAATAATTTTAATAATTTATAAAATTGGTTATTGGAATTATAAGAATTAAACGTTATTTAAAAAAAAAAATTATCGATGTGTAAATTCTTGACATTTTACTCACAAACTTAACATAAAAGTGCTCTTTACAATATCTTTCAGGCATTTACAATATAACAGATTAACCTCAATAGAGGACAATGCCTTCAGGGATTTGACAAAATTGAAGGAGTTGTAAGTTTGTTCTTTTAAAAGTATTTCTGAATCATCAACCCTCCAAACTACAATATCCCGAGTTCATTCAATAGATTGAAAAAAAAATTAAATTGACTGTAAGTAAAGTTTGTTCTTTAAAAATATTTTTTGAATATCAATACCCCTAACTATAATATCCTGAGCATTGATTCATTCAATTGATTGACAAAATAATAGAGACTGTATATTCGTTATTTGAAATATTTTTGGGATATCAGTTCTCTAAATTTTAATATCCCCTTCATTCATTTTACGCCAAAATATGACTGAAATATTGCCGATCCGGCGTTAAACAATAACAATCATTCATTTTAATGGAACGCCATCACTGCCTTGTAGCAGAACACTATGCATTCAGTATGTCAATTATCACTGCGTGATATGAACATACCGGGTATTTTAACATTATGTAAACTTGTTATGAGATGATGTACAACGGTTGATCTAAAAGTAATGTCACTGTGTCCATATCTTTTATAATTGGTGTCATATTATCAAATACAATATACCAAAAAATGCACAAATATAAATCTAATTAACATTGAAATTTTAATTAAATAATGTTTATTTGAATTTATTTCATATATGTTTAAAACATAGAGCATAGGGGGTGTCGCCTCGTCACAATGAAACGTCACGTTTTAAGGTGTATTTTTTCTTAAAATGAAAAAGACAAACACATTTAAAAGATTTTTTTTAAAAAAACCTAATCTCTCATTTTTTTAAAAAGACACAATTCTCGTCATTTTCTAGTCTTTAATTGAAAATTAAATGACGGCATTGGTATTTGTTATCATATACATTGTTGTTTTACTCTGTTGGATTGAACAAAGGGATTGTTGAAATGGGAAAAACTGCTTGACGAGTTAAACGCATTTCTGCTTCAAATATGGGAATCATCACAAGCGACAGCTACGTTAATTAATCAGACTTAACAGAATAAAGAATATGAATAAGAGACATCTTAAAAGATGGTTTCAGCAATTTTGGGCGGGTTATTGGTCACTGAATGATCAACAGGGGTAAAAAAAAGCCGAACGATAGGAGCTCGGGCGGAAAAGTTTAATTGTGTCCGACGTTGTCAAAAAAGACAGACGTATAGAGTGACATGTGAATTTTAAGTTTGTCTTATGCTACTGCTCAAATAATTTTGACAGAAGTCTTATTTATAAAAAGAGTCAGTGTATAATGGTACCAAGAATTCTTAAAAGAGAGTGGAATTGGTGAAAGTGTTTGCGAATCACAAATATTTTTAATGAAACGAAGGGGAAGCGCTTAAAAGTATGGCGGTGCGTATCCGTCATATGACGTTATATTTAGGTGCAGCGACAATCGCAAATGCACATTGTTTTAAATCCGATATTTTGGAAAGTATTCATCATATTCCTTTGAATTTTTCAGGTCTGATTTGAAATAATTAAAGCTTCCATCATGTATAAAATGGTTGCTTTACATCGATTTATGGCAATTTTTCCAAAGTTGTGACATTACTTTTGGATCAACCCTCGTACAAATACCTTAACATCATGGAAATTATTCTTCAGTGTACCGTGTAATGAACAGAATGTATTAATGCAGTAACTTATCTGACATTTTTTTTCCTTCGGGTAAATGTTATGCAGAAACCATTACATAAAATTAAAGGAACACAGTAAATAAGCTATACATCATACTTACGTAGGAATTCAATTATTTAAAAAAATTATTTAACCGAATCTCAATAGGACACTTCTTATGTCCTTTAGAAGATTTATTTTTATTTCCTATATGGAGCTCATGGGTAAAAATGAAGACAATTCTTTTTTTTTTTTTTTGTATTCTGCTTTGCTTATGTTACGCGCAGAATTTTCACAATATTGTTTTTTAGATTTTCTGCCTTGACTAAAAACAGGGTTTATCTTGCAAAATCCACGATTTATCGTGTAAACTATAGTGTTAACGTAACTTGTTCTAGTCAATGTAAGCGTGGTTTTTAATTTCACTTATGACGTTGTACTTCCTCGGCGCTAAACGTTTCGTACGTCAAAGTAATTTGACCTAATGAAAGATTCTATTTCTTGACAAGGCCATTGTATTTAAGGATTCAAAAGAAAGATGAGGTAGAATGTAAAATTCAGATAATTTTCTTTAAGAATAAGCTTTTTTAAATTAAATTGTAAGGGTGACAAATACTTGCACTTGACATTCAAGATGTGTTCAGTGGTTTGAAAAACATATAGAGTCTGCAAGTTTGTTATTTAATTTTTTTTTAAGAATATAAATCCCAAAAACTATGATATCCTTTGTTTCATGGTGCAGTACTTTTTCTTTTGATGTTGGCCATACTTTAAATTAGATAGAAAACCTTTGGCTGAATTCCCACGAACTATAATATCTAGGGGCGAAGCTTAGTCTAACAATACCTGCCAAGTACTGTACAATAACTTCCGAAAGAATTCTATAAGCTAATACAACATATCCAAAGGAAACCTGAGAAATCTTACATATTCACCCCCTCCCCTTTCTTCAAATTGTATATGTATTTGAATATTTTTTTTTCTGTAAGCTAATACAACATATCCAAAGGAAACCTGAGAAATCTTACATATTCACCCCCTCCCCTTTCTTCAAATTGTAAATGCATACGTGACAGGGACAGGGTAATTGAAAAAAAGTAATTGTACTAAACTTTAATTAATTACATTTTTTGCAAAGAAATTGTCCATTGAATAATCACATACATTATCAAGCCTGTAATTATATTGAAGATAAACTCAAAGTAATTGTAATTTCATTAATTACTTTTTAAGGTAAATGGCTCCATCCCTGATACGTTAAAACCATTTTTAAAAGGAATTCATGTTAACTCATGAGTAAACTACTTTTAACAATTATTTCAAAATACATGTTACATGTAAACGAAAACCCCTAATTTTGACACCTGTGGCTGTTGTTCTCCATTCGAATTTCCTCAAGACATGCAAGCGTATCTGTAGTAAGAGTAATGTAGCTGATCATGATGCAGACGGATCTCGGTTTCCAATACGTTATGGATTTTGAAAAACTAAAACTGCTTAAGGACGTTCGATCCTGAGATTTTTAGGGTATTTCGGTCAGGTCCTTTATTTATAAAATTCTGCATCATTTTTAAGTTCTAACAGTGAATCTGAATTCTACAGTGCAAATTTAACTATATTCAATGAAAAACCGCGATTTAATTCCATTCAAGTAGAATTAAGCTAGAGACTATATTTTGTGGCGGAAGGTTTTTTAGTCGAAAATGATCATTTTTTTTCCATTTTGAACTATAATAGTACTGTTAATTTTGGATTTCTATTTTTTCATCCTGGTTGCACACAGAGCTGTTTTTGCAATGAAATGTGTTCTGTTTGTTCTGAAATATCTATCAAATTCTTTCTTATGATTCTGTTTGATCTGAAATATCTATTAAATTCTTTCTTATGACTTCTATCAACAAAGTGTGACAAATATATTAAATATATTCTGAAAATCTGGGGGAAAATTAAGCCAATTTTAACGTAAAGTTGACACTTTTTAAGTAATATCTGAAAATTTACATCATATACCCCCACTTTTAATGTTCTTTTCTATATATTCAAGATAAATTTGACTTATTAGCTCAAAACCAGATAAAGTTAAAGACTTTAAAATAATTTTCTTGCTTTTTAAATTTTCAATGCCAGAAAAATCACTTTTTATTAGTGCAGAAAGGTCAAATAATTGATTATGCGAAGCAATTTTAAACTTTTTCTAAGTCAAAATTTTTAAGTGTCTTTTTTTAAACAAACAAAAAGTTCAGTTTTTTAAATGCTTTTATTGGATAAAAATATTAGAGGAAAAACGTCAAAAATTAAATTTTTAATGAAGACACAAATTTAAGTGCAAAAAGGTCATATTAAATATACTATAGCGCCAAAAGAAACTTATTGACCCCCATTTTTTGATTTAAATTTTAATAAAGCTATGTATGTAGAAACTAAAAAAATACTTGGCAAAAGAAGTTTAAGACTTTAAATATCAGGATCGAACGTTGTTGAATTTATCCATCAAATACAACGCAGGTGGGAATAAGAAAGCATACAAAATATTCTACCTTGACAAAATCAGTGCTACATTATGACGTCATAGTAGGCGAGATGACGTCAATTGTAGAACAGAAGTTTTCATAATATTGGTATTTCGAGATGTAATTTAAGTCTATATAATGAATAGAAACGAGTAAACATTAACAAAAATGAAATTTTCTTATCTTGTTATGCTGCATTCTGTCATTTTGATGAAAATCTACCACTGATGACGTCATATTTGTACATCAAGTTACTTTGGAATTCATCATGTCGTGTAAAGAGAATTTGGCGACGACTGCATGTACAAAGATACGTAAAATGGAGTTTAAAAGCAAGTATCGTGAATATTTTGTGAAATTCATCTAGAGTTCAGTAAATAAAACAGGTATGCTAATTTGCTTTCATCGATTATATTCTCTTTCGAAGAAAGTAAGCTACATACGTATCCCGGTCGGCCTTTCCTCTGTCGTTTGTGATAAAAAATGCGACAGAACAATAATAAGCTGTATATGTCAAAACGTACGATTTGTACAGATGGAAAGGTTGCCTCCTAAAATACTTGGAAAGTGCTGCTAGAATCCCGAGTTAAGAGAAAAATCTCGGTTCATTATGTAAAAAATCCAAAACATCGGGTAAGGTATCGTGTGAATGTGTGGAATAATTATTTTACTGACGGGTCATTGGGATTCTAGCAGCACTTTTTACGCAAAATAGATGTTTTTCAACTTCATTTTTTACTCAAAGAAATTATTAAACTTCGGGGTATTGTTGTTTTATTAGCTATATTATTGAGGAAAATTTCTTTATTAATAGAAGTCACGTGATGCCGTGGTGGTGGTGCACGTCGTTGCTTTAGACACTCTTTTATCTTTATGCAATAGATAATAATAGTTTACGTTTATCAGCAGTTTTGGTAAATTATCAAACTTAATTTTCTTTAAAAAGTCTAAATTTTGCGAAAAATGATTTATATGCTTCCTTAACATACCTGCGAATTGCACACTCGCTTTGTTTGAACTCTCTAAGACCTTAACCTGTGTCGCGTGCAGTTTGATGTCGAGGGAGTGACTATGCAAATGACCATGACACAAGACATTAACAGGCATTTACAAGACATTAACAGTACATTCTTTCGTTTGTATTGAATCTAATATAAAGAGAGGTGTAACTGGCTCGTCGCTGAGCGACTCGACTGCCATACCTCTTTGTACAATAAATTCTTTACAAACGAAAGAAAGTTCTGTTGAAGGAGTATCCTACTTAAATATAGTAGCTTGGTTGCTTTTTACACTTCTAGTTTACTGGTTAAATTTTAGCAAAGGGTATTTTGTAGGATTTCATTGTGTATAAGAAAGTCTTTCTAATTAAAGCATTGTGTATTTATAATGAATAATTAAAAATATATAAAGAATACAAGACAATTTTTAACGCCAAAATCAAATGTTCACTCATCAGACTACGGTTTCTATTTTACATGGAAATGGGCGGCGACTTTTAGATTAGATGCTATAAAAAAAATCTTGATATGATATTTTCTTTCCAAAGACGAACTATATGTTCAATATTCGCAATAAACTACAAATAAAATTTTCTATTTACAAAACTTTGGCAATGCAACACTATCAGATTAACAAAACAAGTCCATGCTGCCCGATATAAAATTGAACTTGAGAGCTAGCTTGCACATTTGATGGGGGCATTTGCCCGAAACGACACAAATCCTCGTGGCTTGTTATGATTCTAAACAGGTCATAAAGACGTTAATCGCATGTAAATGAAGTCGGCGAAGAGGTTTAAAATTATTTTTTTTATCAATTCATATGTTCTTTGCCACCTCTGAGGGCTAGTAGATTTCTAATGTAGGGACATCATGCACGAATACCGACTTCTCTCACTCAGTCTTTTGTGAATAATTTCTGCACTTATGCTGATCTGACGGTCGTTTCTGGGTGTGGTTACCCGTAAACGGCCAGTTCTAGGTTCGAATCTGTGCTCTAGCTGGTGGAGAAGTGCGTTTAACTGCTGCAAATCCGATTGATGTATACCAAATGCAGTTGCAGCTTCCAGTTGCGTAGTTCCGGTTAGAATCCTTGTTAGAGCCTTGTTGAATTTATCTTTGTTTAGACGTAGAATTGCAGCATCAACATTACAATCAAAGCAAAAATATGGGTTTAATCGATGTGTTTATTGTTTCACTAATCCAATATTTCATTGAAAACAGACCCACCAATTTACAAAAAATAACGCAAAACACTGCTTTTATACATATTATTAATCAAGGGAAATAATTAAACAATAGGGGTTTAAAAGTCCATGGTGTACTTTAAATACTTCACGGATATTTATTGATAAAAAAGATTGTTTTACCATACACTTTTTCAAAGTTTCTTTGAGTTAAAATTCTGCGTTTCTTTTTTTGTTGTTGAGTATATATGTAAAGTATTGTTCAACATTTTTTTTTCAAAGGTTGAATAGCATTGAGGAATTCAAATGCATTTTTTTTTATCCAGGAGAATATATAATAATCCTTATCACTGCGATTGTGAGTTGATAGGCTTGGTCGATTTCCTAAAATCTGGACGTGTCCCCGTATCTGGAGATCCACGCTGCTTCACTCCTGAGAACTTAAAAGGAACTTCATTGGTCAGTCTATCAGCTGCAAACTTGACCTGTCCCGATACGACCACTGTACCCACGACCATCCCAGAAACAGACAGCGACACGACGATAACCGAAACAGACAGCGACACGACGATAACCGAAACAGACAGCGACACGACGATAACCGAAACACACAGCGACACGACGATAACCGAAACACACAGCGACACGACGACCCCCGGGACAGAGACCGACACAGTGATAACCGAAACAGAGACCGACACAACAAACTCTGGCACAAAAAGCGACACGATAGACACTACAACGGATTTCCTAAAAACAACTGTGGAAACCAATTGTTCACCTTTGAAAGGAGGAAACTTTCTGGTTATAGTGTATGTGTCTTTATATTCGCTTGTTAAAACCATGACTGACTTTTAGAATACAGGGAAAAAACGAATACAGATAAGGATTTCAAAACATTTCCAAAGAAAACACTAAAAATTACTTAAAAATTAATGAAAACAGTGGACAAACTATTTATACCCTTGAAATATCTGTGATTTTCCCGGATATACTGACATTTTCCGGGAAATAGTGAGAAATAGGAGAGAGAGAGAGCTAGAAATAACTATAACGTTAACCATATTTGGTTGGAAATAGGTCTGTAAAACATTGTAGGATAAGATTACAACCTGTTATGATTGTCTGATAATCCTAGAAAATAAAAAAAAAAATGCCACAGTTTACTAAGATTCCACTAATATTTTATTTGCTCGGTTCAGATTTTCTTTAAAGGTCAATAAATAACTTAAACTTAAAGATCCTGTTTGGACAATGTTTATGTATCTTGAGAATGATTTATGAATGAAGTGCAAAATATAGTTTAAATATCAAAAACCAAAATTCTTGTACCTTTTTGGCATTTTTTTTATCCTATCAATGGAATTATACCAACACAGGTTTTATTCCATCAGACATCGGATGGAAGATCTACTCGTTGCTCGCAACGAGATCGCATCTAGTTATTTTTTTTTTTTGCTTCCTAGACGCCAAATAGAGAAACACCGACATCTTACGAACGAACGTATGTAATGGTTAATAACCAATTTTTGGTCACTTAGTTAATTTTACAGAATGACCAACTTTTGGTCACTTAATGTGTTAACGTAATGACCAATTTGGTCCACTTTAAATAATGTTTGTATCAGATTTGTTAGGAATAACACTTGTTAAAAGTTTATATTTGTTAAGACGATCATAGTCTACTTATAAACACATAAAATGGTACACTGTAACTTGGTTGGTACAACTTTATTTGGTTATGAAAAAGGTGACCAATCCAGGACGTTCCTATGAACTTGGTTCCCTTAATGATTTCGTATACAGTGGACCTTCAGATATATGGATGCCAGATACACGGATGCTTCAGTATCCGGACCACTTTTCATCAGAACAGAATTTTTAAATGTAATTTTGGCTAGTTTAACTGGTAATTCAGATATCTGGACGCTTCACGTTTCCATACAAACTGACTAGTAACCAAAGTGTCCGGAAAAATGAGGACTGTATATAGAAGGTAATACCACTGTCTTATAATTGAAGTTGGTGACAAGGTCACTTTATTCCTTAGGCTGAAATTGCCAACTAAAGTCAGAAAAAAACAGGTTGTTTATATAAAGTTGTTATTGATGACATGGACATTCTGATACCTATTACATCACAATCAATACCATTTTGGTTTTAATGGTTTACATTTTGTAAGATTAAAAAATACAAATTACGAGAGGGGTTAAAATTTAGATATGCTATAATACCTGTGTAAAAAGCCATATTAATAATATTTTTCAAAATATATTTGAACATATTTTCTTTTGCAACTTTTTATATAACTTTATTGAAAACCCTAAAAAAATGTTTCCCTTCTCGTTTGCTCGTTTAAATGCCCATTGAAATCTATTGTAGCAACTACGACAAGACGTGGCATTGGGGTATCTTGCGGGGATTTTATCTATCGAAATCCGAATAAAATTGAAGAATTCAATAATCCAACCGTGAATACAATAGACTACGCTTTCATATCGTATTTAATTTTACTTTCCCAAACCCTTTTAGAATACTGATACACAGTTCCGAAATTGCCTTCTATTTATGAGGTATTCCCCTTTGATTGAATTTTTCATGCTTCCGATTTCCAGACAAAGGCTCAGAAAAGGTAATAATTGGAGCACAAAACCCTTTGAAATTGAAAACAGGGAGCATTAAAGTTGCGCACATCGGTTTCTTTTTTATTATTCCCTTAAAAAATGGCGCTAGAGAGGGGTTAAAATTTAGAACGCGGAAAACAACAAAATATTTGACATATTTTCCTTTATATCTTGAAAACTAAAAAAATGTTGTTAAGACATGTACAACAACGTTGTGCATAATTGCAAGGGCTTTCCTATAATACTATTTAAAAGAGACTGGCCCCTATGCTTAGGGATCTAGGGCCCTTGAAAGTTTTTGTTTCATAACTCGAAAACGGTAAATATTACGATCTAGATCTCACGAACAAATTTGTCCTTTTTTGCACCTTTTTGATCTGTTGAAAACGTTGTTCTGTTCGAGTATACTGGTGATATTGCGTAATACGTAGTAGAAAGCAACCCAGGTAAGCATGTTACGTTTTTCATTCGGCAAGGAATTCAGACCTCTTCATGTGTATAACTTAAACAGACTTGCCATCAATAATATACCCTACTGTATTTAATGTTAATTTTTTTTAATAAGATTTTAAAGATGCTTAATGGTTCACTATTAAATAATTTATTACAACTAGTATTTGTTTTCTTCTTTTTTAAATTAGTTAAATAGTGTTCAAAAGCAGAGAATATTAATCTATCTTTCTACGTTGATTATTACCACAAACAATGTAAGTAATTTTAAACTGGATGCTTTAAATAATTGACGAGTATTAGCTGTATGCATATTACGTTCTCCATGTTCTCTCGATGTTTACAGTTATGTAACCTAACCAATCGGAGTCACCCGTGTACTAGCCAACAGTGGTCATAAACAAAGCAAATATTTGTGACCGCGTTTAATATCAATTTTGTACAAAGAACTATTAATTAATGGAAAATTATGTTTTCATATATATCGAATCAATAAAATTACTTTACCGATTTTTTATAATCTTAATTCCAAACACTGGTGCATAAAAATCACTTTCAATTTTATTATCTTGTTTTTCACGCAACAATACAATTAAAAAGAGTATTTCTCCACCCCGTGTTATTGTATTTTAATTCATCTGCAACTGAAATTAAAAGGGGGTGTTGGTAAATAATTGTAATTAGTGGCGGAATTCCCCTGCCGACCAGTCACACCCGTCGTGTTCGCCTTGTCATGATCAGGAAATGACGGGAAAAATCCGTCGTCAATTCAATGTATGAATAATGGACTAACAATTGAGATGAAAAACATCAGTCAGCATTTCACTCAATAATAAACTGTATTTGCTGACAAGGTCTTATGATATATTGGAAAACGTCTACAGCTGTTTAATACCATTCTCAGCTACGTCTATGTAAAAACCATAAATGGTTCACACCAGAAATTAATGATGCTACACAGTTACGAGATTGATATCATCAACATAAACACTTTGATAATTTTCGTCATTGGAGAAAAAAAGTTACTCTGTTGATTAATAATACAAAATGTAAGTACTACAAATCAAGTGAATTTATCCTAGAGAAATTGGAGCTTAAAAAATATTTCTCCCACTCTTATTAAAGACAATGAATCAGAAATTGATGATTTACAACTAATCGTAAATGTTTAATGAGCATTTCAAAAGAATTTCTGACAATTTATCAACTAAAACACAAAATCATAGCTTTAATTCTCAAAAATTAAAAGATTTCACGAAGTCCAAAATCAATGATGAAAATGTGTTTAGCTTACTTCCTATAATCCAGTACGATTTCTTAACTATGCTACGCTCACTTGACATTAATAAATCAGCAAGTATAGATTTTATTGGTCCCCGTCTCTTAAACTTTCTGCAAATGTGATTTCTAAACCCATAACTCACTCATTAATACTATCTAATACAGCCAGCTGAAACATGCTAAAGTCACCCCATATATAAGAAAGGCGATAAAAGTGATCCCATAATTACCGTCCAATATCTAAACCAACTTTGTCAAAGATTTTTGAAAAGCATATTGCTAATCAAGAACGTGAATTTACGAGAGCTTTTGACCTCATTATAAGCTCACAGTCTGGTTTTATTCCACTCTGCCAAACAGCACTAACCAAACTTACCGATATCGGTTCCATGCAATAGATCAAGGAATTGGCATAGCTTTTCTAAATTTTAGTAAGGCGTTTGATTTAAGTTGATATCAAAATTACGACATTATAATTTTGATACTAACAATCAAGTGCACGTGGTTCCAATCATATTTAATCGAAAGGAAGCAAAGTGGCCACATATTTTACCAATCACAGTGTTTTCTATTTTTATTGTATATAGATATAAGAATTTTAATATTGATATGTTTGCGGACGATGCAACTCTGCATTTACCTAACAACAATGTACATAATATTGAAACACATTAAAATTCTGATTTAAAAAATTGAAAACGGTGTTTAGCAGAATCAAATTACTGTACAGACAAATCAAAATACATGCTTATGTGTACACAACAAAAAAGATCAAGATTAAATAACCCAGTACTTGATGCAAAAATTTCTGGCAAAAACTTAGAAAATGTTGAAGTTGAAAAACTCCGAGGTATTCAGATAGATCAATTTCTTCAGTATAATTGATATTGATATTTGTAAATCCC